>NW_023494807.1:3483574-3976074 GCF_904425465.1 Colossoma macropomum | reverse complement strand
AAATAAAATACCAGCGGTCAAAGCGTTTAGATTTTCTGTCACCCTAAGCACATTTAGTCCCCACAAAGAGCCACATACATGCCCCCTCATCTCCCACCCTCCACCCACACAGATACCCACAGCTTGCTTTTGGTCACACATACTCCACCTCTCCTTCACACACACGCTCACACCTCCATTGCGGCTGCCACTCAGTTCCGCTCTCTGCTCTGGTTCCACTTCGGTTAGGCCAACTGGTTTGGCTCTTTTTTCTAGTCTACTGACGATTTTAGATTTTTCCATAATGTCCCGCTTCACCAGTTGTTCCGCCAAAGTAGCTCTAGTTCCACTCAGCACATATGGCAGTATATTTGGGCTGCATGCAAACAGATAGAAAGCGACCGAAATGAAATCTCCTTTCCTACAAACCTTCAGTAATTTTGCGATGTGAGCTCTGGTGATACGTTTGGAGGCCAGGAGCAGCAGATCAGGCAAAACCAAGGAAAGCAGAAAGAAAAGGAAGTTCAACTACTCTGACAGTCTTGGACTGGTAAAGCTGATCGTGCATCTTTAAATGTATAATAAAACCATTTTTTGGAATGTGATGCCATCTTGAATAGTAACTAAAGAATCCATAGTGTCAGACGCAACGGAAGAATTCAACATTGCGGGAATTCGTATTATTCGCCTTGTTCTTTATTCGTCTTCTTTGCTATTTTTATCAAAACCTTTTCAAGCGTCTGCAGTTTATTTGAATTTGAGGAAGCACAGGGTGGACTAATGTCTGAGCGCCTGAGGTGGTTCAGTGAGCTCTGACACAGAACCTGAAGCAACATCCACCCAGGGAGGTGAAAATAGGCTAAAATAAGAGGTGGGTGACTCAGAACACCTAATATTTAAAAACCTGCGCACCTTCCTGAGTGTGTCAGCCAATCAGGGCTAATTTTTTAGCCAAGTTTCTTGATTTAGAATTTGTCAATTGCTGCTAATACATGGAGTAATCATACATACATACATACATACACCTATATATATATATATATATATATATATATATATATATATATATAATAATGATGTATATTAATTATCAACTGGCCATTTTATCAGCTCCACTTACCACTTTGTTAGCCCCCTTTCACCCTGTTCTTCAATGATCACGACCCCCACAGAGCAGGTACTATTTGGGTGGTGGGTCATTCTCAGCACTGCAGTAACACTGATGTGGTGGTGGTGTGTTAGTGTAGTGTGGATCAGACACAGCAGGGCTGCTGGAGTTTTTTAACACTGTGTCCACTCACTGTCCACTCTATTAGACACTCCTACCTTGTCAGTCCACCTTGTAGATGTAAAGTCAGAGATGATAGCTCATCTGCTGCTGCACAGTGTGTGTTGGTCATCCTCTAGTCCTTCATCAGTGGTCACAGGACGCTGCCCACAGGACGCTGTTGGCTGGATATTTTTGGTTGGTGGACTATTCTCAGTCCAGCAGTGACACTGAGGTGTTTAAAAACTCCAGCAGCACTGCTGTGTCTGATCCACTCATACCAGTCCAACACACACTAACACACCACCACCACGTCAGTGTTACTGCAGTGCTGAGAATGATCCACCACCCAAACAGTACCTGCTCTGTGGTGGTCCTGTGGGAGTCCTGACCACTGAATAACAGGGTGAAAGGTGGCTAAAAAAGTATGCAGAGAAACAGATGGACTACAGTCTGTAAAACTACAAAGCGTGGTTATATGTTAAGTGAAGCTGATAAAATGGACATTGATGTAGTTATAAGGTAGGTGTACTTAATGAAGTGGCACAGATTTCTGAGGTTAATTCCATTACGCTTCTTTAGGGAATAATTCAGTGTGTCAAGATATTTCAAGCTCACCACGGTTTGACTGAATCATTTTGGTGTTGTTCAGAATATCTGAAGAATCAACATGTTATCAATTGTAACACAGAGGTGTCAAAGGTCCAGTAGAACTCACTGACCATGGTCCAGTTTGATGCCCTCATCGAAGCGGGAGAAGAGCCGGTAACGCTGTGCCCAGTACTTGGCCAGCTCCGGCTCTGCTGCGATCTCAGGGGGCACGTCCACTTCCCTCCTCCGTCTTCTAGCCTTCTTCTTCTTCTTCTTCTTGGAGGTCACCTCTGTCTCTACTGAACAATTCAAAAGATATTTTATTTTAAATCTGAACAATTTCTGCCTTTGATTCATTAACTGTTCACTGTCTATCACTGCAAAATGTATTTTTAGACAAATGAAAACTATTTAAATACCCACAAGTACCCTGAGTTAGTCTTTAACACGTGGTGTGTGCAAAATCATTTATATTAAAAACACTGAGAAAAGCTCCAGTATGAACACAGCCCATACTGACCTCCCTCTTTGTCCCCTGGAGCATCAGGGAGGAGGTAGTCCGGAATGTCTAGAGGCTGGAGCTCCCTCCTGGGGTCAGAATCGCTATCCTGCAATGGCTCTGGGTCCGGTGCTGCCAGTGCTTCAGGTTCCGGTTCTGGCTGAGTTAAAGGCTGGGGCTCTTTGCTCTCTCCAGATCGAGAATCAGGCTGAGGCTCCCTGCATTCCTCCTCACTCTCCTGTGGGCGTGGAGTGCCGTGTCCATCCCCTGTACTTACTCTGGCCTGTGAAGATGTGCTGCCCAACACCGACGCTGCTTTTTTCTCAGAGTCATCCTCAGTTTGGACCTTATGCAAAAAACTCTGCACCTGGAAAGCAGAATACATTAATAAAGATATATTTAAGAGGAAAAAGTAACAACTACGGAGGGATGCAGTGAGTGATAAAACAGAGGATAGGCAATTTCTAGACTTCAGCGCTCAGCAACCACTATGATTTTCTGTGGTCTACCGTGTTGTGGCTGAGCTGTTGCTGCTCATAGATGCTTCCATTCCACAATAATAGCACTTAGAGTTGACCAGGGCAGATCTAGCAGGACAGAAATATCAAGAGCTGACCCGTGGCAAAGGTGGCATCCTATAATAGTGTTACATTTAAAGTCTTTAGCACATCCTGTTGGCAATGGGCGTGGCAGATACACCTGAACTCAACAATTAGGAGGGATATCTACATAAATTATATGGACAAAAGTATCGGGACACCAAATTACACCTACAGGAGCCTTTATGACATCCCATTCTAAATCCATAGGCATTAATATGGAGTTGGTCCCCCTTTGCAGCTCTAACAGCTTCCACTCTTCTGGGAAGCTTTCTATAAGATTTCAGAGAGTGTCTGTGGAATTTTTCGTCCATCCAGAAGAGGATTTTTGAGGTCAGACACTGATGTTGGACAAGAGGGCCTGGCTCGCAATCTCCGTTCCAGGTCATCCCAAAGGTGTTTGATGCTGTTGAGGTCAGGGCACTGGGGCTCAGTCATGCTGGAACAGAAAAGGTTCTTCCCCAAACTGTTCCCACAAAGTTGGAAGCGTACAGTTATTCAAAATGTCTTGGTGCTGAAGCACTAAGATTTCTCCTTACTGGAGCTAAGGGGTCCCTGAAAAACAACCCCATGGCATCATCCCTCCTCTACCAAACTTTACAGTCAGCTCAGTGCAGTCAGGCAGGTAAGGTTCTCCTGGCAATCGCCAAACCCAGACTCGGCCATCAGACTCCCAGATAGAGAGGCGTAATTCATTCATCACTCCACAGAATATATTTCCACTGCTGTAGAGTCCAGTGACGGCGCTTTACACCACTCCATCCAACGCCTGGTGATGTAAGGCTTGCAAGCAGCTGCTCAGCCATAGAAACCCATGCCATGAAGCTCCTGGCGCAGTTTTTGTGCTGATGTTGATGCCAGAGGAGGTTTGAACTCTGTGGTTATTGAGTCAGCAGAGTGTTGGTGACTTTTATGCTCTATGCTCCTCAGCACTCGGCGACCCGCTCTGTAACTTTACATGGTCTGACACTTCGTGGCTGAGCCGCTGTGGTTCCTAAACACTTCCACTTTTCAGTAATACCACTCATTGTTGATTATGGAAAATCTAGGAGGGAAGAAATTTCACAAACCGACTTGTTGCAACGGTGGCATCCTATTACAGCACCACCCTCGAATTCAGGGAGCTCTTTAGAACAACCTATTCTTTTACAAATGTTTGTAAAGGCAGTCTGCATGGCTTGTTGCTTGATTTTATACACATGGCAATGGGACTGAATGAAACACCTGAATTCAGTGATTAAGAGGTGTGTCCCAACACTTTTGTACACACAGTGCTACCAAGCTGAGAGGGTGAAGGCTAGCACAAGCTTCACCTGACTCAGGTGACACCACTGCCAGGTGCTTACAGGTGAAAACCAACTGCCAAATTTCTTACGTCAGATAACAGATGATCACGTTGACTGCCATCATGCTAACTGATGGGAGACGAGGCGGGCCAACCTACTGGGGATCTCCTGCTGATGGGGCAAGTGCTTATTAAATCATTAATATAAGGGTTTCCAAAAAGAATACAAACAGCAGAATGAAAGAAGTGACACTCAGGGCTCTATACTGAAAAAAGAACACAACATCAGTGCCAGATAAGCAGTTTATAACGCTCCAGAAAACTTTAAAATCACAAGTTATGTTGTGCCCCACCATACGCAGTAAAATACATTTAGGCCTACACGTTGCAGAAGTAAAAGAATAATGACTGCAGTCATGCTGAGAGAAAGTCTCTCTCAGTCAAAGCTGAAAAGAGGCTGTTGATAATGTCTGTTGCAGCAAAGTTTTCTCCCGGCACAAGATCAATGTGGCGCTGTGCTCCGGAGAGATCAATGGCAAAGCTCTGCAGTAAATTGTGGTGGTGAGCTTACAGACCAAAACTTCATCCTTCACCAGAACACGGGCCAGCAACAGTCTAGCTATAACGAAACAAGATCAAGGAAAGAAAGCCCGTGAGGGAGGTGCGTGAAAGCATGCAGGGTGTTTGAAGTCACTGAAACAAATGGAAACATTCTGATGAACGTAAACAAACTTCAGCAAGTTCAATGTATAAAGTAGATCAAGGCTTAAGTGAGGTAAAATATAACAGACATTTGGACATCTTTTCATATCCACATAATGTCGTCTGTGGATTTTGACCGTAATGTAACAGATCATTCTCAATATTCACCCTTTTTTCTTTGTTTTTTGATTACTGTGTTGTGTGTTAAGTCACGGAATTGACCTATACTATTTTATGTGGCTATAACATCAATTTGAATCAAATAACCCACTCACAGTGCGAGCTAGCCAGGTTAAAGTACAGACTCCACATGGTGGAGGTAGTTTTAACATATGTTACAGCAGCTAAGTCTACCAAAACAAATAATGAGACTTTTTTTTTACAATAAGTTTTACTTCACAGATTCATTACAAATGTAAAACAGATGTAATGTCAATAAAGTAAGATGTCAAGTAAATTAAATATATTTCAATTTTATTGTGGTGATAATTGTTCCTCTACGTTATGGTCAAAATAAATGAGCTATAATTAACACAGCCATTTTTCACACATAACATTTCATTTTAATGAATAGATTTTTATGTATTTGTTGTAAAGCTAATCTGGTTCAAACAACAAAGACATGCATGGAATTAACTGTGTTTGCAATTATTTTCCAGACATTTCAGCGACTGTTACAACTGAATTTTTCACAAAATGATGAACCAATGTTTTTACATGCAGTTTTAATGAGGAGTATTATTTTACATGGTTCACCACTCTCATTCTAAGCGTTAATTGCCAGCAGAGCACTGTGTATTGCAGAAACCTTCAATACGCAAACGAGCCCTCTAACTAGGGCTGGGCGATAAAACGATAACGATAATTACCGCGATATAACTTTTCCTCGATAGAGCGATACGTCATGTTCGATATAATACACCGTTCTCACACTTCCACGTTCAGTGAAAGCCTTGGTGGCGTTTTCTACTGCAAGAAAAGCGACACTACTGGGCTGTCGCCAGGAGAGGGCGCACTTCCGAGTTTTCTACATGATTAGAGAGGGAGGGGGCCACGAGTAAGATGAGTCTTTAGCAACGGCTGAAACGCGGAGTTATACATTCCCTGTTTGAGTGGAGCGACCGGTGATCTGTTCTTCTGTGACCGAGTGTGAGTGACGAGGTCAGTGGTGTAACTATACTGACCTACAGCGAACTCACCTCTTTACCAACATCCTAACCAGCTTTAGCAGCGTTAAATCACAATCCTCACAACTACAGCGCTGTTACAGCGCTCGGGCAGTCATATTTAAGTATTAGTGCATTCCCAAGCAACGAAAGTGAAAGAAAGAAGTAGGTTCATGTAAATTACAGCCCTGATTTAAACGACAGTAAACTGAGGAAGCTGTGAGGCGTTGGAGAGCGGGAGAGCGCTAGCTTTCCAGGCTAGCTGTTTTTAGCAGCTGGCTAACTTGAAGCAGCTCTGTCACTCCACAACACGGAGAATTGATGATACTGTGGATCAAACACGACACAAAAGCACCGCTTTCAGTTTAAACGTTCCTAAAAAGAGGACTCTGTTTGTCTAGTGTTGATATTTTGCGGTTCACCCCTTAAACTACTACGATAGTATAGAGAAATCCAGTCGTCTAGCTGGTGTCTGAATACTGTGATGTCATTTGTAGCGGGGTAGCCGAGCACTCGGCACCAGCTAAAAATGTTTTCTTTCTTAAATTATGACTTTTACAAAATAGCCATGCTTTTCCAGGTGGTAAAAACAGCTCACCAGACACTTTCTCCCACTGTCCCATGACAGATCTGTGAAATGTCCCACTGGTTGGTGAGTGTTTGTCGTGTTCCGATCATAAAGGATAGTTTAAAACAGCAGTTAACCACCCAGGAGCAAAAATCAGCCTTCAAACTTGAAAGAAATAATGATTTGACATTAATCGCGGTATGTATCGATATCAAACGATATGAATTTTGTTTATCGCGATAACATTTTTGGCCATATCGCCCAGCTCTACCTCTAACCAATCTTAGTGTTTTTGTGCAGTGTTCACAGCTGACCAATCCCAGTTCACAGCTTTGGGCGTTTTAATGAATCAAGCTGTTCACGAAATCCAACAAATGTACCCAATACTTATTGCAAAGCATATAATAATTACAATATGATAAAATGTAATGACAACACTAGAATTTTGTCTTTACTGAGCAGCCCTGGGTCATAGAGTATTTTTCAATATTGGCTGAAAATTCAAATAGAACTTTTGCCTGAAATTACCATCACTGGTGTGTATGTGAGGGTGTGTCTATGCAACATTCAGAGTGCTTTCCTTGGTTCCTAAGTAGCTCTACTCCCCCACATGCCCACAAGAGGCACAGCCTGCCTCCTGTAAACACCGTACACTTAACTGACAGGCCCACAGAGGGGACCCTGCCACACACACACACCACACACAAACCTCTATACTAAAAGACAGCGAACCAACTCGAAGGCCTCGTTCACCACACATATAAGCACATCAATCTACTGTTCAATAAGCCTTTTATTTCGCATGTCAATATAAGCCTAGAATAGAAGACACCCATAGGCAGCTCATCATTCACAGTGAACATGTCATCCATCTACCCATCACACACCACACACAGCTGTGACAGATAGAAATGAAGATAAACCTCAGTAACTGTCCCTAAAAGAGCTCCATTCTGAGTATAAACCCTCCACTGGGAGGCTCACAGGGGGGTACAGTTGGGTGTCACTGTACAAATTCCGATAGATCTAAATATCTTAATACACAATAATATCAGCATAGATTATAAAAAGAAAACAGAAACCTTTAAAACCTTTAAAAAGGTCCATAGTCCTATTTGGCTCCTTTAAATATCTGCATTCAACTTGGTGTTGAATGTTTTCCCATAGTGTCCACTGGCTGGCCTGTACAGCCAGAGACGTTGGGTCGGATTTCGCGGGAGTTTTTGTGACCACTGTCACACACCTTTATGTACAAATATCACACACAGCCTCAAAAAAGATTCGGCTTGATGTTCAGTTCTCGGATGCAAAGTCACATTTCCACCAGAGAGGTCTCCAAATCCCCAAATGCCCCCCAAAAAAGTGTACATAGTGCAGCTGTGAACATCACTGGTTGTGTTCACATGCAAAGATAGTTTGCCAATCAGACTGAATACATTCCCGATTATAGATTAAGACTGAGGTGTTTATATGCTCACTCTACTCAACAATCTGATGGAAAATCTCCGTTTACATGCGCACTATAAATAATCCAATCCACAATTACGCACTTGCGTAGAGAACCCCATAGTGTAGACGTTACCATGACAACGAGCATCACGTGAGTCCAGTCAGAGTGAGATGAGCAGCAGTGAGCAGTGCTTGTGTTTTTAATTACTTTAAAATGATGTCAGACTCAGGAAAACGTCCTTCACATGTCCTTATTAAAGAAGGCCGAGAGGAAGACGTCGTGTTCTGAGACACATAAGCTGGACGTCCGTCCCACCACCGTCTTTTAAAGACCAGAGCATAAACTTCGTCTCCTCTGCAGACCAAGTTTCTGCTCCCACCAGAACGTACTTAAACTTTCCGATTGGGAATGTTATCGGATATGTCTTTGAACAGCCATGAAAGCATACTCTTCAAGTAGGATTTATCATATTTATTTTCTCTCTCTTTTCTAAACATGAACCTTCTACACCTCTAGTCTACACCTACAGTATATAGTGTAATGTTTATGTGATTATAGCAATGATGACATTTCAATTTTCTACTCCACATCTGAATGGCTAAATAAATACATTCCACTCACTTATATTTTAGAGGGGCTCACTGATTGAGAAAAAACTCAGAAAAACTAATCATGAGCGTAACAGTAGCGCAGTTACTAAAGGTTACACACCACAGAAAATATTTGAATTTATATATATATATATATTATATATATATATATATATATATATATATATATATATATATATATATATATATATATAAGTTCAATAACACAGATTCACAGCAAACCCTGCAAAGCAGCCGCTGTGCGTGGTGGCGCGGTGGCGTTCTTCAGCTCGGAACAAATCATGAGCAACCATGAGCTCTGATGTGAAAGACAGCTTTAGTTTCATGTATAAGTTTTTAAAACTTGTCTTTTGTTTTCATTTTTATCTTGCTCTGAAATACTTGGATTCTGTGTACAAAAGCCTGAAGGATTTTTAGCCTCACTTCAGCTCATGGAAAATGTCCTAGATATACTGATCGTTACTGTAAACATGGCTGTAAATATCAATATTCAATAAGTTTGCCTGGATTTATCAATTTTTTTTTTTTTTCTTAAATTGCTGAGTGAAAGGGCAGCACGGTGGCACAGTGGGTAGCGCTGTCGCCTCACAGCAAGAATGGCCTGGGTTCGATTCCTGGCCGGGCGCAGTCAGGCTGATTGGACATGCTAAAATTGCCCCTAGGTGTGAATGTGAGTGTGATTGTGTATGTCTGTCTGTCTGCCCTGCGATGGACTGGCGACCCGTCCAGGGTGTATCCTGCCTTCCGCCCAATGACAGCTGGGAGAGGCTCCAGCACCCCACCGCGACCCAGAAGGATAAGCGGTTTAGATGATGTATGTATGTATGCTTAGTGAAAATGGATAATTTCTTTAGCAGTGAACCTCATAATTGTGTTATTTCTACCTCAAACTCTCACGTTTGCACTACCGTTAAACAGGATACACAATTAAGGTGCAACTTTGAATACCATCTTAAATCAAAAATACCGTTGGTTTTCTTTTACGGTGCAATAAAACAGAAGCTATTCCGTCCCTACTTCCTATAGTGCACTGTGATCTATCAGTATGACCTTGTGTATCATTCTATCAACAGTAAACATTAACTTAATCAGCGAAATGATTTTTCATAATCACTTATCAACTAACTGTTCAGAAGGGAGAATGAAAAACAAAGCCTCTCACTTTCTGCAGAGTTTGGCTGATCTTTGGTCCAGCAGTCTCTCCATCCTCGGTGAAGAAAATGTGCTTGTCGATCTTACAGGCCGCTTTCCGTCCTGTTGGTCTCCACCTGGCTCCACTCTGACTGCCCCCACGCTGCCCCGGAGCCTCCCGGAACTTCAGAACGCTCGTGAACCTGCAACAGCGCACACACACACACACACACACACACACACACACACACACACACACATGCTACCTTCAAAGGGACTTTGCAGGACTGCCAGGCTCTGAAGATAAATGTGTGTCTGCACATGGGTCTTACTTGAGCCGTGGGCCACGCTTGAGGCCCAGAGTTTCCCACGCCTCCTCAGAAGGTATCTGAGCGAGCTCCTCAGCATCCAGCTCATGACTGTGGGAACAGATAGTTAGACTTGAGGCACACTCGCATGGACTGGTGAGCTAGTGTAGTTAACTCTAAACAATCAAATTCCTGCTTTCATTCATTAACAATATTAACTACCATATTCAAGCATATCTTTAACATGCAGTTGGCAAAAACTGCTTATGTCTCAAAATATAACAGACTAGCTCTATGTGCTTATAATGCAAAGGCTCTCCTGGCTTTTCACCTGGCACCCGAATGAGTTCCTTTAACATCTCAACCTTGGTCTCAACCTATATATCATACCATATTCCAACCTACCATAGCTAAAATGGAGTGAAAGCTAGTGGGGACCAGTTAGTAATTTTATACCACCTTATTTTTAGCATTTCTTTAACATACGTTTCCAAACTACAGCTTAACATCGCAAAAACTAGTTAAAAAAAAAACTCATATTGACCACTGAGTATATGAACACTATTCTAAACAACCACCTACCTGCTTTATTCACTATTAACAATGTTAGCTACCATGTTCAAGTGGCAGAAAAAAAAATAAATCAAAGCTAGTATATGAAAATAAGCTCAAACAAATAGCTCCGTGTTTATAATGCAAAAAGGCCTGTTACGTATGACTGTGTGAGTCTTAAGCGCATATCATGTCGTTGGCTTGATAAGGTTGCAACCCTACTGACTATGCCATTGCTGGTCCACTCTCGGACCACCCAGAATCTTGTCCCGCATACATATTTAATGTGTTTTAATCTCCTCCGATCCGCCTCAGATTTTAAATGCACACAGTCTTGTACGTTGGGAAATGAAGTAAGACAAACATCAAACAATTGGGAGAAAAAAAAAAAAAATCTAGGCCTAAACTGATTGGTTGAAAATTGTTGCCGACATTGTGCTAGATTGGTTACAGCTGTATAACCTGCTGTATTTATGATACTGCTGTTAAAATGACTTACTAATTTACAAACGATAATAAAAAAATAAGCAAAATTGTACTGTGGATGGAAAACGAGTGATGAAAAGTTGAATTTAGTCTAATACTCTGCTTAACCACCAGTGGGCCGTCCAGAAAACGCTGAGAAAAAAGCCAGTGGGCTGCCAGTTTTGCTGTCCCCTTGCTATCTGGGGTTATTAATATGTATTATGTGTTATAATGTAAATGCTTATGGGTGTGAAACAGTTTACCTTCTCTTTATTTTTGCTTGCTTTCTATCTGGCGGCTCGTCTTCGTCACTTTCGTCCTCCTTGTTGGAGCCACTCCTCACAGGCTGGCCATTTTTCTTCGTCACAGAACTAGAGCTTGGTTGCTTATTGCCCTCTGAAACACGTTAAACCACTGTTACACCGTAATCAACATTACATACAAAATCTCAGACCCACTGTCTGTTTTTGGTCGTAAATAAAAGGGCTATACTTTCAGACATACTGCAAACCCTGGTTCATATCACCACCACTATAGAGAGGTTGATATTTTATCTAAATTCCACCATTTATCACCAAACCACTCTGAATGACTTCATCTCAATGACTGAATTATGATGAATTATGTTTTTGATGAAAAAAAAAAAAAGGTGAAGTTCTCCTTTAAATGCCTCTGTAAGTAGAAAATCACTGTGAAGGTAGCTCCAAAAAGAAAGAAGCTATCTTTAGAGCATCACACAGAGTGAGAGGGAGCTGGTGTCAATTCACGAATTCACTGTCATGTTCTCCTGTTATATCTTTCTCTCTCATTCTCCTGCTCAAACACACACAGACGGGAACGGAATCATTAAAACTGCATAGGCCCATGTCACATGCTTCTTTCACTCCAAGCCTGACATCTTCTGATAAGGTACATAAAATATGCAACGAGAGCCAATTCTGAACTAGAAAGAATGCTGTTTGCTGTCAGGAGTCAAATCTGCCTTTCCAAAGGTGGCAGGACACACAACCAGGCTCAGACTGGCGTACAGTACGGCTCTTTCTGTTTATATTACCGCAAATGCAGCAAAAAACACGATGACATTTCTCCATCCCGGGTCATCGTCACGAGTACTGCCGTAGGCCGACAATCAAACCCATGTCAGAAAATATGCTGTCACACATGACTGACGCACGGCTAATCTAATATAAGACCTTTACGACCAGGCATCATGAGCTGATGTACTGGGCTGATGAAAAAAATGAATGAATGGAGAAAACAATACATCCTGAAAACTAGGGCTGCACGATAAATCGTACTTTTTATCGTTATCGCGATGTGAGTTTCCTCATATGAGGTTCAACGTTAGAGCGGCAATGACAGAACAGATCAAATGACCTCATACGTGCAGCATCAGGCAGACTTCATTACACTGCCGGCTAGGGGTGGGAATCTCTAGGCACTTCATTTGATTCGATTACGATTCAGAGGCTGCGATGCGATTATAAAACGATTCTCGATGCATCTCGATGTATCTTTTTTTTTTTCTCTCTACACCATTTCTATTTTCTCACTGTGTGAGGACTTGGTAGTTTTAAAGTAAAGTATTTGTAATGATCCATAATGAATTTACTTCCAATATCTTTTATTAATAAATCAAATGGAAGTGATGTGGCAAGTAAACTGGCCACTGTAAAAAGGCTCTCATTCACTGCCTTTGGAGCAGATGAGACGCTGCTGCCACTCATCTGCGATAAAATGAGCAGTTACGGTGAAATAAGATCCAGTGGTGATGGACGTCCACGCAGTGCGTTACAGCCGTCCTGCCCGTTTTTAGTGACTTTATAACTTCGGTTTTGGTCTCGTTGTAGAGACGGGGGGGAATCGCTCTGTCAGTAAAGTATCTTTGAGACGGGACATGTGCAACATAGCGCGAAAGCCCTGTTTCGCAACGACTGAGAACCACCGTGCAGACGGCAGGTCACATAGCAGCGATGCGTTATTCGCATTTATAAGCAGCGCAGTTGGTTTCCTGGTACGTTAAATCTGCAACGAGAGACTGTCACACACTAAAAAGTGGCGAAGCTGAAGTCGCTTCTCTTCCGAATTTTCTCATTCCACCTTAAATGTCAGAATTTAAGGTGGAACGGGAAAATTCAAACAAGAAGCTGGAGAATAAGAAGCGACTTCGGCCTCGTAAGACAGCCGAATGTTGAGAGACATTTAACTGATCAACTTCTGAGGAAAAGTTTTCTGGCGGAGATGGGAGGAAAGCGGCTATAGCTGAGCTGAAGCTTAAAGCAGAGCAGAGTAAGTCTGCGTTTTCGTTTATATTGTTTAGTCTATAGAAATCAGAATCAGCCATTAAAATTCATGACTGGTGCATCCCTAATTAAAACACAGAATCTAGAACTTTGTCATGCCAACGAGATTGAAGGATAACATGCTAGGCTACACATTAACCCATCAAATAACATTTTAAACTCATTTTGCACCAGAAATCCCCAGAAAATCATCTCAAATTGACCCAAAGGCCTCAAATTGGCTTTTGTTTTCTGGCAGGGTTTAATACACTGTTATCTACAATAAACAAAATAATGGTGTAAAGCTAAAAACAGTAGTAGCGGTCATCTTGAAGGCTGAATTTTATCCATAAATTTGTCCGCTTTTATACATGTGTTAATTTGACATTTCACAAAACTGTTTATTAAATTAAAGGCTATATGAAGGTGATTACCAATCAAGAGCTATGAATAATGGACTATGAGTAATGAAATGAACTCACCCTTAGCGCAGACGCTGCTGGATGAAGACGGTCTTTTCCGGTCACCTCCATCACAGGGTTCATCCGCGCAATTACAGTCCAAGGCCTGCTGGCTGTCATTACCGTCATTTTCATCTGTTAGCAAGTTTAAACTGTCAAAGCGTTCCGCTATATCAGTGGCGTTCACATCCACCAAGTTTTCATCGCAGTTAGAGGACGGCTTGTTCTTTTCTTCTTCCAGTTCATCTTCTCTACACTGTCCATCATCACAAGGCGCAGCACTATAGGACTCATCTGTTGTCCAGCCTTGGGCAGTCCAGTAATTGAACTGTTCCCAGTAATAGAGATAGCCCTGGCTGGCATGCTCCTGCCAGGCCTCCTTCCACTCAGCACAGTCCCACGGAGCCAGAGGGGTCCCGCTGGAGAATTCGGGGTGTTTCTCCACCCAGCTCCCCCACAGCAGGGTTTCTCCGTGCAGCTGCCAGTACTTAAGCCACGCCTCCTCGGAGGCGGAAGATTCCGGGTCAGCTGGGGTCTCCTCCAGAACCACTGGAACAACCTTTTCCTTCTCTTCCTGCTGCTCATTCTTAGCCGGCTCCAGCTGTGGGTCCTGCTGTTGGTCCTGCAGTGGGTCCTCATGGTCAGAGAATGTCTCCTGATGGCCAGCATTGGTCTTCTTTGTTCCTCTGTGAGGAGTGCATCCAGTCCACTTGTGCTTAGCAGTGAACAGGACAAACAAAACGTTATTCACTTCTGGACTTGCTGAGTCGGCATCCTGAACTTGGCTACTAGTTAAAGCGGAATTTCATTTTTTCATTCAGATTCATCCAAATCATTCAGATTAGTCTGATGTGACGTGGTTAACAGCAGCGAAACTTACAGAGTCAGAAATATTACCACAGTGGTGTCTGAAGTGTTTCACGACTCTAACAAGGCGACATCACAGAAAGATCTAACACCATCACTGTAAGGAAATCTCAGCCTGTAAGCTTCTCCATCATGAATCTACATCACATCACATCACATCACATTCTTCTAAACGACTTATTTTAAACGTCAAGGATGGAATTATGCAGAAAATTTGGGTGAAATTCCCCTTTAACTGCAGCTTAGGCAACCAGTAATGTTTTAAGCCATCAGTTGCTTCTTAAACTGGGATCTTTTATTACAAATGATATTACCTCAAAAATCCAGGCATTAGATATTATATTAACAACAATCAGTTAATAGTAATTAATTGTTCATCCCTAGTCAGTGTAAAGTTAGTGCCAAGCTAGCGGTGGTGTACATTCACTTCCCACTCAGGGTTTAATACTAATTGGGCCAGCTCTACGTGGATACGGACCGCGTATAACAGTTCAAGTGAAATATTTGTTTGTATACTGAAGACTTTGACAGTAAATTTTCCAGTAAAGCTTAACTAAATATTACTTTTAGCTGTTTGCCAAGCTGTTCTATTCAAGCTGGACCTACACTACACAACGTTTAAAATCCGAGCGCATACTCTAATTCCATCTTTAACAGAATTTCTTGTTATTTTGTTGTGAGGACCAGCACACTAGACAATAAGGCAAAAAAGAGAGGACACATAATGACTTTCAGCTCCGAAAAGCACTTAAACTCCCAGATCTCCCCAGTTATTATGATACACAAACAAAGCTAAAGTAGACTGGACCTGTTTGCACTTTTATGCACGCAGAAGAAGCGAATGGAACAAACAAACTGGGGGTGAATATGAATATTAAAATGCAGATTTGACAGATTTGAAAAAAAGCTGCCGACTTAAAATTGTAAAGAGAGTGATTATTTACTCTGAACTCAGTTAGCAGCTCCTCTGTCTGCGCGGTCTGCTGCTCACCCTGCGAAGTGAATGCACATCTCCCTTCATCTTTTCTCTCTCTCCAAGATTTCTCATTGGCTGTTGCCTTAATCACTTGCTTGGTTACATCACTGACCATCTACAGGACTCGTGAGCATTCTGAGTCATAAAAATCAAACGTGGTTAAAATACTGAAGGGCCTCTGATCACTTCAGAGCTCGATCAGGGCCTAAAGATCGACTCATTTTCATAGTGTGGGGACTTTGATGACTAACATCAACTAAGGACAGAAAAATCAGTGAAAAATTATCATCATTATTTGTCGTGCGTCTCACGTTTTTCAACATCGGTTAGGATTTTCAAATTCCTGTAGGCATGAGAATAAAGTGCATAGTGCCTGAATTGAGACACAGCAATACTTTTTAGCTTCTAAGACAAAATAATCAAGAGCAGCCAAGCTCTCCTCAGTCGCACGGCACCCTGCACATCATAACAACAGATAAACACATACTGCTTTCCTCTGAGCTGAAGAGCTGGCAAACGCTACTGGCAGACCCATACTGGCCATGAGGAGGGTCTCTTCGTCCATCTCCACATCCTCTTCGTCCTCTGAGTGGCTAGGCTCCTCATCTTCGAGGTCTTTGACATTGTCTGGTGAAGAAAAGGGAGCAAAATTCAAAGATCTGAAAGTTTATATTGCTTGGATGTTGTGGAGTTGATCTGAGCAGCTGAAAATGGCAACTCCCAAAATAACGATATTCAGCCAACTACACGAAAATCCTTTTCTGCCTCATCTAAAAGGGCAGATCTTTACAGGCCAACCTGAGTTTAGTGTAAAATAATATAGTGCATGAACCCAATTTCAAGACGAACGTACCTTGCAATACACTGTCAGTCTGAGCCTGAAGAGATTTAAAGTCAGATCGATAGAGTTCTCGATCACTGTAAAAAAATAAATACATAAATAATGAAAATATTAGAAAACTCAGATCTAGAGCTGCTAATTAAGAGACAAAACTGGAGCATTTTGCAAGACCAGTTTCTCAGCTTTTATCAGAATTATAACCACAAATGTATCAACATCAATCACTGGCGTAAAATGCATTTTGTTGGTTGCTGTTTTATTATGCATGCAGTAATGCTAACACAGCACGTCAACAACGAGTAACTATTATACACCTCCATGTTGAAAACCTTGTTTCTGCCACTGGAAAAAAAGCATACAGTCCTTTAGGAAGTCATAATAATGAGAAAGTTTGCCATAATTATGTCTTAAGATCTCATAATTATGACTTAGCATCTCACAACGAATGCCATAATTATTACTTGGTGTCTTACAGTTATGACCTACCTTCTCTTCATTATGACTTAGTATCTCATAACTAGGACTTACTATACAATAACTATGACCTTGTATCTCATAATTATGACATAGGATCCCATTATTATGAATCAGCATCTCATTATAATGACTTAGCCTCTCATAGCGAGTCATAGATATAAGACACTAAGTCATAATTCTGACAAAGTAAGTCATTTTTATGAAATACTAAGTTATAATTAAGAAAAGGTAGGTCACTACTATGAGATAACAAGTCATAATTATGACAGTCGCTATGACATGCTAAGTCAGAATTATGAGACTGAATCTCATTATAAGACACGGAGTCAGAATCATGAGAAAGCCACAACTATGAGATACTAAGTCGTAATGATGAGATATAAAGTCAAAATTCAGATGTTAAGTCATACTTATGAGATAAGAAGTCACTGCATCTCATAACAATGAGAAAGTAAGTTATAATTATGAGAAAATAAGCATAATTATGAGATGCCAAGTCATAATTATAAGATTGAATCTCAGTGTTATAAGACACTGAATCAGAATTATGAGAAAGTAAGTTAGATTTATGAGATGCTAAATCATAATTATAAGATATTAAGTCATAATTGAGATGTTAAATCATACTTATGAGATAAGAAGTCACTGCATCTCATAATAATGAAAAAGTAAGTTATAATTATGAGAAAATAAGCATAATGAGATGCTAAGTGATAATTCTGAATACTAAGTCATGATTGGATCTCATTATTATGAGATACTAAGTCAGAATTATGAAATGTTAAGTCATACTTATGAGATAAAAACTCACTGCATCTCATAACAGTGAGAAAGTTATAATTAGAAGAAAATAAGCATATTTATGAGATGCCAAAGGAAAAACTTTTCCATTATTATGACTCACTAAATGCCTATATATTTGTTCCAGTGGCAAAAAACTGGCTTCCATAAAAACCTGAGCTAAAACGTGTAAACATGCTGTTCTGATTAAGATACTTACTTGACAAAGGCTCTTGAGCAAAGGCAGTATATTGTCATCTCGTCCTGTACGCCATGGTGAAAAAACAGATCAGCTATAGGAACTGTCTGCCATCTCCCATCATTGACCATGGTGTAAAATTACAAACGACCCTGTCACAACAGCAAAACAACTAACCTACCATTTATCAGCACTGATCACCATTTATCACCATTTATCACCATTCTGTCATCAGAGCTCGTTCCACTTGCCTGATCGAACTCAGAAATCACAGACGACCAACGAAGGAGGGACCAACAGCCATAAAAGTAGTTATTAAAATCATTTAAAACGAGGTTCAATACGAAAATGAACGTGACTGTTTGCTTCAGTTTGCCTCACATGGTTTAGAAGCGTTTCTGAAGTGTACCCTTGAATTATGGGAAAACACCCTACAAATTAAAAGTCTGAAACACACCAACGCTAACGTTATCAAAATAAACGAAAGCCTGATAATAGTTTATAGTTTCAATAGTTTAAGGTTTATTTGTCATTTCCACAACATGTCAGGACATTTATGCATTGAAATGCTTGTGGTGAGGCTCAGATAATCACTCTACAGAAAGTAAATAAGTAAAAGTAATATATATATATATATATATATATATATATATATATATATATATATATATATATATAAACAGACTGAAATATATTAAATATACACAAAATATAGAGACAATACACATTTTAAAGTGACTTATTGTAAGTTATTGTTCTTTAAAGTGACTTAGTGTTAAAGTGTTATTGTCCATATCAGAGACATGATATATTAATAATGCTGACAGAGTGACTGAGTGAAATGGTAACTGGGGGAAGGACCCACAGCTTCACAGCCTGTGGGTAGAAACCGTTCATTAACCGGGTTGTTCTGGCCTGTATGCTGCGGAACCTCCTGCCTGATGGCTGGATGGTGAACAGGCCGTGTGCTGGGTGACTGATAATATTTGCATCATGCCAAATTATTCGCACAATTAGCATTTTTAAAAAACAAACGATTCCCTCAAAGTGAAAAATTCCTGACTGGAGGGCTTTTATTATGAATTTCTCCTGCTTACCTACGGTACGTTGGGTCATCCGTGAAGAAAGCCGGGCAAAGCAGGAAGGAGAACGAAGAGGTTGTGTGACTTTTATTGATGCAGCACCATGTAAGTTCAGCTATGAAGGAGAAATAAGAGTCCGAGCGAGTGTGTGAAGAGTAAGCGGATGATCTCCTGGCTTCTGTTTTACGTGTTGTGTTTTTGTTAAAGCTGAACTCAGCTTCTTGTTCGAATTTTCCCGTTCCACCTTAAGTGGTGCGGCAGTTGCGTTCCGGCGCTTGAGGTGTCAGAACGTAACTGTTGCAGCATTTAAGGTGGAACGGGACAATTCGAGACAGAGGCTGGAGAATAGGAAAACAGTTTTCAGCCTTTTGTTTTTTTGCGAGGTCGTGTAAAAGCACTGGAGGTGAAGGACTGTCCGTCTGTTTCGTGACTGTGAGTTAGAGCAGTGCTGCTTCACTGAGAGCCAGACTCAGCCGGCTCCAAACCAGCTCTGCACAAATTAGCATTTGCCTTCTGATATCTGATAGAACCGAATATCGAGCTTATATATCTGATAGTATCAAATATCGAGTTTCGATATGTGATAGAACTAAATATCCAGTTTATTCAAGAATAAGGCAAAAGGGGGCTAACAAAGTATGCAGAAACAGATGGAATACAGTCTGTAATTGTAGAACTACAAAGTGCACCTATATAGTAAGTGGAGCTGATAAAATGGACAATGAAGTTAGATACTAGGAGGTGGTCAGAATGTTATGGCTGATTAGTGTATCGTCTATAAAGATATACCAGGATTTAAAGGGAAATTCCACTGGTATTTCAAAATGTGTGCATAATTAAATCATACAGATGTAAACAAAGTCATTCGGAGTGGTTTCATGTCAAATTATTTATTGTAGGGAAACTTACAGACTCCGATTTCTTTACAGTGGTGGTCATAGGAACCAGGGGTCACAATATCTACAACACAAATATAGCCATTTTATTTACTATCCAAAACCACCAGTGCACCTACTTGTCTTCCGAGTGATTATATGTAATGTTGATGATGGGGAAAAAGTGATACATCTGAAAAAAAAGTTTTCTTTGGGGACTGCTTTGCCTTATAACACCTTACATGTGTCTCTCCACCATTAATGGACTTCAAAAAGTACACTGGAGCCCAAAAGTTTATCTCAGAACTATCATAGAACAGTGTAATGTCTTGGGCATCGGTCAGCACGCTCATAACCATTTCATATAATAACTTTCTGTGGAGGAGCTGTCAGAGGCTTTAAACTGTTCAGACGTCTGGTTCCTATCACCACCACTGTGAACAGTTCTGACTCAGCGAGTTTCTCTAGAATGGAGCATTTCACGCCAAACAACTCTGCATGACTTTGTTTACATTACGGACATATAGGCCCAGAGAAATTTTAAAACATCTGTGGAATTCCCCTTTAGGTTTCAGCTATGGTTTTTAGCAGTATGTTTGAAAATAAGCGTTAGCCATGGTAATGCTCTAAAAAAGCCATAATATAGTTCTATAAAAAGGCCATAATGCCTATAAAATAGCAGTGTTTCTGTTGTCAAGCAGTTTGGTTTTAGTTTTTAAATTGTTTTCTTAGTGTTTAATTGTACTATCATCTGCAGAATCATCGCAATAAACAATCACTGTGAAGCAAATTCATTTACAAAGTACCACATGTGAGCATTACAGAGCCTTACTCCGTAGCTTTTTCCTTTATGGTTATATAATTACTATAATTACCAAATGGACTTGCTTCTCATATTCATATTTTATAAAGATAACAATATCCTGCACAGACGGCCTGTAACACTGTTAAAATCCAGTGGTTCTCTGCGGTTGTTTATTTGGAAACTGAGATATTGCCAAACTGGGCATTGGCACTCTTCTTCTGGACAAGCTTGTCCACAATATAATCTTTCCATGTGACACTTCTACAGCCTATAATTAAGTGCAAGGTTTTCTTTGGAAGACATTTTTTAAATACCTATAGATAGGAATGAGTAAATATGAATTACATGGATGAATAAAGGCAAAGCAATAAAAAGGCATAAAAGAATGATGATTTACATGATTTTTGGCTCTTTTTTAATTTTCACAGTATTCGAAAATATCTGTTAATTGCCGTTGAATCAGTTTGAATCAAATTACAATCTTCTTAGAAAAGTTAGCGATTCACCTTCACCTTAAATACATTTGCCAGTTCTTTTTCTTACTAAACTAACACAACTTTTCTAAGACTTTATAGGCCCAGTTATTGATCCTTTGAAGGTCAGTTCAAGGTAAAAGGTCATTGTGGTCTTTTCCTTCTTCTAACTTGATGTTTTTGTTTTCTCCAGGTCTGCCCGTAGGCAGGAGGGGCCGTTGTTCAACCTGGCTTCCACTGGGAGAGGGACCTACTGAAGCAGCATGTCTAATGAGAGCGAGTCTTGCTGGTCAGGGAATGGGTCTGTGGGCGTCCTCACCTGCCTCCTCCTGGCCTGGGAGGACTGGGCCGGGCTGGGAAATCTGGAAGACTACCTCAGCTTCCTAGAGTATCTGCTCTGGGTCTTCACCCCGCTGGCCATCGTCTTCATCCTGCCTTTCCTCATAGTCATCTTGATCTACTTGTCCATCCTGTTTCTCCATGTCTACAAGCGCAAGAACCAGCTGAGGGAAGCCTACTCTAACAACCTCTGGGATGGGGCGAGGAAAACACTGGCCACTCTGTGGGACGGCCATGGAGCCATTTGGCATGGTGGGTAATGCGTGGCTAAGAGTGAGGGGGAGGAGTGGCTTACTCCTTTTAGAAAAATGTTTACGATATATTATCTGCTTAATGCTGAATAGAAGTACCCAAAAAATGTGGGACATGATGTATTACTTGGTTATTGTTCTACAGTTAAATTTAAGCCTATAGAAAACAACCTAAAAATACAGAAGGAAACGCATTAGGTAGAAAAAAGAATGTGAAAAAAAGCTTAAGATGCTGGAAGGGGAATTCCACCAGTTTTTCAAAATTTCTGTGTAATTCAATTAGAGGTGGGTGATATTGCAAAATGTAATATCATGATATTTCAGGTATTTATGATACACAATGTGTCACAATATTTATTTTTTATGACATCTGATAAGTTAGATCAGACAATGGGTGCCTTTATCTGTCAACAGCTATCAATCCGGTTACTTGTAGTCAATATTTCACACACTGTGCTGCACTAAATCCAATTAAACAGGACTAATTATGCTCTCATTTTATTCAAATATACATTTGGGAAGTGATTTTTAAACACTGGCGATATCCACAATATGCACAGAAAAGGATATTGTGACATATCGTGATGTAATTTATCGCGATAACGATAAATATTTTCATATTGCCCAGCTCTGAATTCAGTCATTAAGATTAAGTCCTTCAGATTGGTCTGATATGAAATGCTCTGGTGGTGGAGATTAGAACCAGATGTCTGAAGAGTTGAATGCCCCTAAGTGCTCCCTCATAGAAAGCTATTATATGAGACCGTTTTTATATACAACGTTGATTTCTGTTCATTTTGAGAGAAGATTTTGGCCTAAAACACGATTAATAAAACCCTTTCATGGCAGAGAGGTGCATGCAGGGCGTTATAAGGCAAAATAGTTCTCGAAGAAAATTTATTTCTTCAGATTTACCACTATATTATCATCATCAACATTATATGTAAACACTCAGAAGACAGGTGTAGGTTCACTGGTGGTTTTGGAATGGCTATGAGTATTTTGTAAACGTGCTCCAGTGTTAAAGTTACAAGATGTGTTTCAGCCTGGGCTGCTTTTTGAATAAGGCTTAATACAGGGCAGCCAGTAAGAGTAGAGTTTCATTTACACATAGCGTCTTAAAGGCACAGTAACAAAAACAGCCCAAAGAGAAGTTGGAAAATGGTCAGGTCAGAATCATTTATGATCATTTATAACTTAAACTCGGACCCTTACAGAAAGCCACACAAATGTTGTAAAAGCACCTCGATCTTCCTCTGTTTAGTAGTTTTCTTTGCCTGAGACAGATTTTTGAGTCCACTGCTGACATTTTATTTTAGATATTTTTCACGGTTTCAATGGGCAAGATCTCCCTTTTTTAAATCCATTCACATTTTTATGTTTAAAAGTGAGTAAGGCATGATTTATACGTATATTGTACATACACAGACTCAAACTATTTCATCACAGACGTTGCTTCTCCTGCTTTTCCTTTTTTCCGGATCTTATACTACTAATGGTCAAACCTTGTTCTCTGCTCATTTTGCTCTTCTGTTATTGTTTGCTATCCGGTGTCCGCCAGAGGTGGATGGGTTCCCCTTTTGGGTCTTGGTTCCTCTCAAAGTTTCTTCCTCTTGCTCTTAGGGAGTTTTTCCTTGCCACTGTCACCACTGCCTTGGGTGCTTGGACCCGAATATTTCTGTAAAGCTGCTTTCTGACAACGCCTGTCGTAAAAAGTGCTATATAAGTAAACTTTAACTTGACTTCACTCAGTTGACACATAAAAAGTTAACACATCCTTAACTTAAATGTGGCATTTTACCTTCAAATCTTGGAGCACAATTTCTATTTATTTTATAGCTTAGTTTATCATATTGAGCGGAAAAAACATAAAATGTGCCATAACGTTTACACATTTTGAGTAACTTTTTATTCCAATATGTTAAATTCTGAAACATTGCTAAGTGTGTTCTGTGTAGAACTGACGCTTGTTGGATTAAGCCTTTATCAATGTTTAGGTATGTTTATGTCAGTTGTCATGAAAGGCTTATGTAGCTGTCACGTAGCCTTCCGACTGCTCCCAGTCAGTGAAGTGAAGGAAAGTAATGGAAAATGTAACTGCCGAGGATGTCGCGTAATATTTGTTGTTCTATGATGACTTGTAGTGACTTTTTTTGTTCTTGTTTTGAGAGAAGTCGTTTCTCAGTTCCAGATTTGAAAAATAATAGAGAGCTGATGTTTTTGGAACAGGTTACGAAATCCATGGCTTAGATAAAATTCCAGATGAAGGCCCGGCCCTCATTGTCTACTATCATGGAGCGATCCCTATCGACTACTACTACTTCCTTGCGAGCGTCATCATTCAGAAAGGCCGCACGTGTCACTCGGTTGCTGACCACTTCTTGTTCAAGGTCCCAGGTAAACAGTCAGGCTCTGTCTGGAGTGTTGAAACAGTCATAAGCTCCCTTAATAATACCCTTAATAATTCATTATGGCTCAATTCCAAGTCTTGTTGCTATTTCAGCTTGGAGTAGCAGTGCTGTAGAGTAGTATACATGCATATAGACCTTTAAAGCAAACAGTGTTTTTCAGCATTATCTGTAGTTCATGATTGATTACAGTGGAAAAGGATTTTTTGGACACAAAACATTTATGATAGAAGCCAGTGGAAAAATATTTCAGCACCTGCCCATTGACTTCTATTATAAGTATTATTCCAGTCTACGGGTCTTCTGTTCCTAAGTAAGTGCAGGGAAACTTGTCGAACTTATTGTCTGTGGTCACTGACCTTATACTACAGATGTAGCAGATCATGTTGAAAATCTAATAGTTACATAACGTTTACAAATGCTGCGCTGGCTGACAATCTAGCAGTGACCAGTTAGTGTGACCTCTTGCAAATATTGACTGACCCACCTCCCCTTTCCTTGTATTTTGGCAGGGATTAAGCCGCTTTTGGAGGTTTTCAGTGTAATCCATGGGCCACAGGAGGAGTGTGTGAAGGCCCTGCGCAGCGGGCACCTGCTGGGCATCGCTCCAGGAGGGGTGCGGGAGGCCCTTTTCAGTGACGAGACGTACCCCTTGGTCTGGGGGAAACGCAAGGGTTTTGCACAAGTGGCCATAGATTCCAAAGTGGTATGTTGTCATAGTCCTGTTGAATGATGTGTTCACAATTATTAGTAGTTAAAGCAATAATAAATAAATGCAAAAGAGTTTGGTGTCCAGAATTTTAGGTTTACATCAGGGCTACAAGGCTAATAACAAGTCGCTAACAACTAATGGAAGCTCCTACTCAACCAGTCAGCACTGTGCTAGCTTGAGAGACACTGTTGTATGACATACTGCATCAATATAGCTGCTATCACTGTTTTTAGGTAAACAGACATACTTTTCTTTGTTGTTTTTTCTTTTTTTCCATGATGCTAATGGGTGGGGTATGAGCTTCCATTATTTGTTAGCTACTGTACTGTGCAAAAGTCAGAGACCACCTTTCATTTATTTCATTTTCAGTCAGAATCGTTAAGTACGAGATACTCCTTTTTTACTCTTTACCTTTATTCCAGCTTCCATTCTTTTTAGGAAACTCACTTTCAGTTTCTCAAAGAACCTGCAGACACACCTCCAAAGTTCAGTCTGAGAAGTTGGTGTAGCATTTTCTGCACAATTCTCTCACAATCCAAGTAATCCCAAACACATTCAGTGGTGTTGAGGTCTGGACTCTGGGGCGGTCAGTCCATCGTTCAGCTTCTTTGTTTGATGTGTCCGTCTCCTTTTCTCAGTGAGGTTCTTATTGACAGCTACACATCCTTTCAGACCCACAGCGCTGAGTCGTCTTCTCACAGTGGAAGGATGGACAGAAACACCTGTGGATGTTTTCAGATCTGAAGCAGCTTGATTTTCTCCTCTCTCTCAAAGACGAAAGCTTTAAGTGCTGTTTATCTGATGGGGGCAGTTTTGGGGTCTACCAGGTCTTGCATGATTATTAAGAATTCCAGTTTCCCCATATCATTTATCAATTTTTGGAAACTTTATTTTTAATCATTTTCATTTGACGTTTTTCTTCATTGTGGAAGTGAATTATCTGTTCCTCAAAACCTCCTGAAAAATGGGAACTTGTATACACTTAAAAAGATCTTCAAGGGTTCTTTAGTAAAGAAAATGGTTCTATATAGAACCATGCACACGCAAAGAACCCTTTGCGTGATTTAAGGGTTCTCTGCATGCTGAAAGAGTTCTTCAGACTGATGGAGAATGTGCTCTAGATGTTTCTATATAGACCGTTTTTGACCCTTTACTGGAAATTAAATAAATAATAGGTGGTCTCTGACCTTTGTAAAGTAGTGTACTAGTAGTGTATTAGTCTTGCACCTCCAGTGCAAAACTAACAAACATGTCTGGGCAACTCTTCAGTCATGTGCAGAACATGCAAACTTCACTCTGTACTGTTGTTTTGTTTCGGCATCTCTATCTGCTTTCTAGCTGTACTGAACTGTGTCCTTGCGAAATCCAAAACAAGGGCTGATCCAGCCAATTTCAGAGAATTTGGCCTGCCCTGTACGAGCGCCAGACTGAAACAAAGCACATCAAAATAAGCTTGTGAGTTTAAGGAAGGTTGTTTGGGGCTTTCTGCCCAAAGCGACTTACATTAACCAACTGCTGGGACAACTATGAGTGAACACAGGCACACTAAAGCAAATGCTGTGTTTACTGCATGTTGGATCATTCTAGTGCAGGACCATGTCTTTCTTTTTCTCCACAGCCAATTATTCCCATGTTTACTCAAAACGTCCGGGAGGGATTTCGCTCTCTGGGAACGTTAAGTAAGTCCTGCACTCAAGGAGTTTTATAAGTAGATCTATAAAGAAATCCACTGTTATGAGTTTAGCAAGAGCAGCATTATTGATTAATTGTGTAATTTCACTCTCTGGCAAATAATCTGTTCGCTTCCCTCCGCCAGGATTTTTCAGATGGGTGTATGAAAGGTTCCGGCTGCCCATAGCGCCTGTGTACGGAGGATTTCCTGTCAAGTTCCGCACTTACTTAGGCGACCCCATTCCGTACGACCCTAAACTGACTGCAGCTGAGTTAGCAGAAAAGGTATGAGTCTATAAGCAGCTATTTCCTTTCCTTTCTCCTTTTGGCACCAGTGAATGATTTTGTTGGGTCTGTAAAGCTCAATTCGGACAGGATTAAATTTACATGGGGTCCTGGGGTAATTTCCTCTGTTACAGGTGGGTGCCACTGTGTGATTTGATTTCTATGCGAACTTTTTTTCTGTTGGTGTTTTTCTCCCTCCTCCGCTGCGGAAATTACAGGCCAAATCAGGTACTGTTTTTCACCAAACTCAGTGGTGGTCTGATCATTTTAGCCCTGTCTAGATACACATCTCTGTCATTTCCCAAACAGATTCAAAAATGAAGGTTTTTGTCCACTGCGGGTCACCTTATTCAGGCTCCTACACACTTCGAAATGATGGTCCTTCAAGAGTATTTTAGCAAAGAAAATGGTTCTATACAGATCCATGAACATTTAAAGAACCCTTTGCATGATTTAAGGGTTCTTCAGATGGATGGAGAATGTGCTGTAGATGGTTCTTTTTAAAAAGGGTTCTACATAGCACCGAAATGGGTTCTTCTACTGTTACGATTGTCAGGCTTGTTACAATCAAATGTATATCCACCTGTTCAGCCTACAGCAGATTAGCTCCGCCCATTCACACTGAAGTTATAAAGAATGTTTTGGTCCAGACTGCTTCTTGAATGAGACACAGTACAGGGCAGCCAATTAGAACAGAGCACAGAGCTCATTTACATATATCACCCTTAAAGGCACAGTAAAAAAAAACAACTTGTTTAGTTTTAAGAGACAAAAAGAGGTTGGAAAATGGTAATGAAAAAATGATTGAGTATGGGCAGAGGTCCATGGTCCATGTCAGAGGTCCTGGAGTGGTCCTTTCCACTGAAGGATGAGAAAGCAGGGGGCTAATAATTTCCGTGGCAACAGATAGACTACAGTCAATAACTGTTTACCTACAAAGTGCACCTATATGGTAAGGGTTAGAGGTAATGAGTATAAGCATTGTGTGGTGTTTCCATTATTTTGGGCACCTTTGTACTTCTAGCAGACCCATACAAACCTTCAAACTGCATTGCTAATGCTAGATATATTAAAGTTGATATCAGTTAATGATCAAGTATTTTGCCCACCAGATGAGGATGTAGTTGTGCCTGTTGTAAACGATCGTGCTGACCACTGCCTGACGAGACTTCATGAAATATTCAGGCGACTGCAGTGCAGACCTTCATTGAAGCTCTTATCTAATCCGATCTTTCATTCAGGTACAAGCAGCAGTTCAAGCACTTATCGACAGACACCAAAAGATTCCTGGCAACATCCTGCGGGCTCTGCTGGAACGTTTCCACACCAGGCCCAAAGCGGAATAGCGTGCACTTTTCGGGTTCTTCTCCAGCGGTTCCCCGCCAGGCCCAGAGGAACAGCACAGCGCTTTCTCTCAGGCTAAAAACTACACAAACTTTATTTTCAACTTTTATTCCCAGCATAATTTAACAGAGAACTGGAAGTATTATTGAACTAATGTATCATCGGTGTATGATATTTTGATGTTACTGATACTGAGATATTGACATCTGTGTGGCATGGGCACGTAATTATCAGCAAATGTCACAAAAAATGACATATCTAATGATGGTGTGTCTGTATTGTGTCTGGTTTCTAGTCTTGTGTGCATGTGAAGTGTAAGAATGTGTGGTTTCGCCTCCTGTGTGATTTGTTTTGTGTTTGTTTTTTGTTTTTTTGTTTTTTTCTTAATCCGTGACTTATTTGCACACTTTGATCTGTTTGAAGGACCACTGCCAAAACAACTGGGTTTCAAGAGGCCTTTTGGTTACTTTATGTCCGAAAAACAGGAAATGCTATTTTAGAGCTGGCGAACTGTTCAACGTGGGAGACAGAAAAAGAACATCTTTTATAAAATGCGCAATAATTGCAGGTCGAAGTGGTTGACGTCAGATTCTTGTTCTTCTTGAAGCGATAGTTACTTACTTAATTATCCCCTTATCCCAAATGTAGGAGAATGACTGAGGCATGTTTGCTCCTTTATTTTTGCACTGGAGCTATGAGGCTAATGTAGCTAACAAGCAATTAGCAGTGTGCAAACTGCATGTAATTTTTGCTGTAAACTGTATGAAGGGCTGTTATCTATAAAATGGACAGGAGTACATCACACAGCAAAAACAGCAGCCTGAATTTTGACAGTTTACATAGATAACATTACCTAATAACTCCTAATACTTTAAGAATTCCACTTTGCACAATGCTAACTGGTGGCTATAAGCTTATGTTATTTAGCTACATTAGCCTGATGAACCTCTGAAGTCTTCTCGTCATTCTGTTATCAGTGCCATGTCCATATTAGGAACTCCAAGTCTTAGCAGTTCTTCTCCATGACAGAAAAGAATGGAATTATGGAAAATCGCCGCTGTCGAGTCCTGTGCTAAACTAAAATGCCCAAAATCTGATATATTTTGCCAAACGGACATTTTTCCTCTGAATGTGTCTGGATTCTCTGAATTACCAGGTTGTTTAGAAGCCTAAATATGACGACTGCATATGGAAGCTAACACTGCTGTGCGCTAAATTGACATCGTAAGATTGGCAACCTCACCAAAGTACCCCACAAAAATGAGCAGCCTTTGTTTGACTTCTGCAGTTTTTAAGCTTGTGTTGATAAATATGTGTTTAAGTTTTATAGTAGTCATTTATGTGTCATTTAAGTGCACAGGAGTTTTAGCTTACCTGTAGCATATATGAAGCATTATTTTCCAGTTCCAGTAACACTTGTGGGGGAAAAATCCATCAGCTTTGAGGCATTTTAGTTGACCCCAGACTCAACTGTGAAGGTTTTCAAATACAACATTCATTTCTTTCGTAAAGAAAACCAGCTTAGACCCAGAGTTTCTAATATGGGCATGACCGACCACATCAGAGGTCTGTAACTAACGAAGCAGACTTATCTTGCCGGATCAACTACACTATATGTTCAAATGCTTATCGACTCCTGCTAACATTTTTTTCTGAAATCAAAGATATTTATAAGGAGTTTGTCCTGTTGCAGGGACTTTTTGTAGCTGCAATGATGGGCCTCTACTCTACTGGGAAAGCTTTACACAAGAAATTAGAACATTGCTGTGAGGAGTTGATTGCATTCAGCTGCAAGAGCATTAGGGAGGTCAGGTACTGCTACTGGATGAATAATGCTGGATCAAAATCTCTACTCCCACATAGGCATTGACTGGAGCTCCATCGCTTCACTGCTCTGCATGCCTGATGCTGAGCCTCTAGCCATTGCTTTGCATTGGGCATGGTCACCTTAGGCTCATGCGTGGCTGATCCAGAGTGTCCTGTTCTGTTGGCAATGCTTTTCTATAGAGGTAGAAGCATTGTTGGTGCAATTGAGCACCTGTAAATGATATATTTGGCCTGAACTATCGCTTTCATCTTACAAGCATACTGTGATTTAATGGGAGCCAGTAAGTATATGTAACTAATGACTGTTAAAGTGAGATTCAGCAGTTGTTGATTGGTGCTGCGCACATCAAGGTTCCAGCTAGGCCTTGGTTAGTGTTTTCTTCTAGAGCTTCTAGAGTGCGGTCAGTGTCGGGCCGCTGTTTAAAAAGGTTCCAGTTCGCTAAGCTCTAAAAACCTGCTCTTCGATTGGGCAGCATAACGATGCAGTACATTAACTGTTACATTAATGTTACATTAATGAGGTCATTTCTGCAGGGGTCGAATCACATCTGTCTTTACAGATTCAGCATTTCTATACATTCCTGGAATCTGCTCACTTGGTATTTTGACCAGCAAAGAATTCTAAGAATCAAAGATGTCAATGTTTAAAATCAATGGTTGTAAAATGTGATTTTATAGTTAAAAAAAAAAAGATTTTATTGTTCAAAATAAGTGTATATTCTCATTGTTGAAATATTTGGCACAAATTGAACCCATTTGGACTTACTGTCATCGATTTTGTCTTTCTTGAACCTTCCATCCATTAAAGGAATGCATCATTCAGTAATGCTAATGTTGCTAACAGTGGATGAAAGCTCGTAGGTGCCAGTTACGCTTATGCTAACTGCTTCCCTTTTACTGCCATTCACTGTTAGCTTCAGCATTTCTGGATTAGTTATTTCTTTGTGCATATCAGCAGTGCAAGCATCGGTGTGATTCTATGTGGATCTGTCTGGTATTGATGAAAAACCTCTGTGCATTAATTGTAAATCAGAAAAAAACATGACACTGAAAATTAAAAAAATTATTTTTTGATAACGTTTGGGTTAATTGTTTCTTACTTTGTCGTACAGAGTGTTACATTCTGCTTTTTTTAAGCAACAACCACCAATTAGGGAATAAAAAAGCTTTAAAGTAGTGGAATACTGAACTCCTGCAGGCGTATTATAGTGTTTCACAAGCCCTAATTGTAAGTGTGTGGCACAAACTCCATTTTTAATGCTGGGGCCTGCAGCAGTGATGCGTGCACTGGCATTAAAGAGCTTTTTTGAAAAGTAATATTCCGAAATTTCCTTAAAGACCCTCTGCACTCGGGAACTTGTTTCTTAAATGGTACCTTATTATGATTATATAAGTCAAATGTGTTACCATAGTGTGAAGTTCACCCTTTTTCCATTGAAAACACAGACATTCTCAGTACTTTTGTGAAAAGGCGATGTGGGGCGCTACACAGCAACTTTGTTTTGCACGTAACGGATAAGCTTTAACCTATCACCATTCAGTATGCTAAAATATGCTAATGAAAGTGCTACAACCCCAGACACAGAACATGCCTGTGCTAACGTAGCTTTCTCTTGGTTTCTCTGACAGGGATTGACGGTATGTGTCCACTTGCAATCTTGGCCATTCCACGTCCTGTTCATTTCAGTGGAGAGCTCTGTTTAGTCCACACAGTGCCTGATGGTTGCGATGAAAAAGTTGAGCAAATGATTTCATGCAGCTGAGTCTGACCACCGCATTGCGTTGCCCTTTTCACTAGAAATGGAAGCCAGTAATGGAAGTAAATGTAAATGCCAGGTAAAACGAATTCCGCTAGTGCCTTATGTGTTACTAACCTCGGAAACACTGGCGTTCAAATCACTTTAATTTACCATGGAAAGGTGTCACTTTGTTTCTGTCACAAGTTGAAATTGAAGAATGTGTCCAAAATTGTTGGAGAACATCAAACACACAACAATGTGGGAGTTCCAAGCTGAATAAGGAACACATTCTTTGTGGAAGAATTCCTCCGCAGCTATCAGGGTACCATCACGTCAGCTACGTCTCCTGATGATTCATGTGGACGTGATAGACGTAAAAATAACTATAACCAAAAAAGATAAATTAGCCATGTTGGCTGGAGGTGTTATAACAGCTTACCAACAATAAACTGGGGGACAGGCCACATTGCCATAGCACCACTGTAGAGGTTTATCATAACCATCTACCCGCCCGCCGAGCGCTTGCTCTCTCAATTGCCAACAATTTTAGGTTATTCCATGCAATTCCATGCTGGTCAAAGCTGGGCTTGTGCTGGTCCGGTGCTGGGTTAGCTGGTCAACCAGCATGTTCATTCTGGTTGACCAGCATACCAGCATGCCAAACACAGCATATGCTGGTTTTGCTGGTGACCATTGCTTGTCTATGCTGTTTTTTTTTCTAGCAGTGAAGCTGTACAAGTTCTACTCAGCCATCAGTGTTGTTGTTGCTGTTTCGGCAGAGGCAGCGTGGCTAGGAAACCAACCCCTAATAGTTGAGATGTTTAGACTGTGCAGTTACCAATTAGCTAAAATAGACGACAGTAATTAGAAGCGCAATGCTGTCAAATTTATACTCCACAAGGGATTTTCTATTGTTACAACCTTGACATTTTAACAATAGAACAAAAGAACCCTTTTTGGTGCCATATAGAACCATTTTCAACAAATACATCACATTCTCCACCAATCTGAAGAACCATTTAAGCATGAAATGGTTCTATATAGGACACATGGTTCTAAATCAAACCATTCCCTTTACTAAAGAACCCTTGAAGAACCATCTTTTTGCTAGAAAAAAACAGCTCAGACCAGCATGGCCTGTTCACCAGCATAACTAGCATATGGTGTGTTTTGGATGCTGGTATGCTGGTCAACCAGCACGACTATGCGGGGTGGCCAACTAAACCAGCGCTGGTTTTTCAGGGTGGTGATGTAGCAGTAGCTTAGCATAATATCAGCTACACACAATTCTTAAAGCCTCACTTTGAATCGTCCGTACATTAAGCAGATGACCTCATGTTCATTGTTTGTCTACATGTTGAGTTTAATATCCAATATTTTTCATACTGGATCAGTTTAACTGGTTAATCAGTTTGCTGGCCTGGGAAAGAAGTTAGCAAAGGAGTCTGAGAAAATGACCACAGTGTACTTTATTAAATGAATTTGGTACTTTGTGTTGCATTAGAATCAAATAAAAATTTACAAAAATCCAATATATACAAAAATGTAATGTTCTTTTGTTTTACTCTTCAATTTACAATAAAATCAGATAACAGATTCAATGCATTTTAAGCACTTAAGACTTTCATCACACAATGCAACTTACTCAATAGACCAATAATGAACAGTTTTTTTATCGTTTTGCTTTTTTTTTTTTTTTCTCATTGAATACATCACATACACCACACTAGTTTTATTCTGTATTACGCCATATGTAACTGCCATTCTCGTGGCATTTGCCTTCTAGTCAACAGACACCCTTTACAGTCAGGACTCAAAAGGGAATGTTCTTTTTAAACATGTACATTTACATACAGTTATTTACAGTTAAATAGCCATTTGCAATTCACTATGGTGAGCTTCCGTCGCAACTGAAATACCAAGAACATCTGTACATCATATTAGGTCAAACCTAACTGAACGCATCTAGCCGAAGTTCATCAAAACTACTGTGCTTGTACTAAATCCGTGCTCTGGTGTTAACCGCTAATCAGCCCTAGATTCCAGTATGTATGTTTTTTTTTACCCTCCTATGCCATTCTAGTTCATCTAATCATCTAATTCTAATGGTGAGGGACAACCATATATGTATAACCTTTGAATCTTGTCTGCATACACGTATGAAAGTAAAAAAAACAAGTACCATCACACTTTCTGCACCATTTTTTTTTAGTTTTTTTTTTTCTTTTTTTCTGAATTAAGTCCGCAGTTCAGTTCCGCAACTCGTAACAGCGCCGTCCATGACTGTCCGTGACGTCTACGGGACCGTCACTGATTGTTAGACTGCAAAACGGAAAAGCCAGAGTTTCCCATCACCTCTTTTTTCTCCTCCTCCTGCCCATAGTAGAAGCACAGTAAGTCAAATGAAATGCTAACTGCCGCAAACAGAAAGATTAGCATCACACGCCCACCTTTCACAGCAACCCCACCATGATTAGCATGGGATACCAAAAAAGGACGAGAAAGAAACACACCCCCCCCCCCCGAACTGAAGAAGAACATAAATAAAGGCCAAACGTTCTTTAAGGCAAACAAAACTCATAGAAGCAGCTTGCATGGTTTGCAGTATGAATGAATCTCCCTGACTGCCGTAGGTTGCTTGTTTCCTGGAAGAAAAAAAGTGACGCGCTGAATTTACTTGATTCGAAGGAAAATCTGAATCAGTTACATTCAGTTCAACCCTTTTTTCCAGCATAAAAGATCCGAAAGTCCTGGGTTTGAACTGCTTTTCCGATGAGTTGGGCGTAAACAGGGAACTCTCCGCCTTTTAGGCCTCACAGGCCTAGCCTAGCTCTATCTTAGCAGTGATTTTGCTAGCATCTAGCACCATCAATGTCGCTTTATAGGCGCAGGGCGCTCCGTTTATCAGACCATGTTGAGGTAGGTTATCTGTACAATTTCTAGTCTTTCCAGAAAGAAACAAAATGGTAGCTTTTATGGAGCCATAAACCCAAATACAAAGATGAAACTGGAAGTGCAAAACAAGGTCGCGAGTGTAGCTTAGTTTTGCTGCAATGCTATAGAGTTGACCATAATTCTCTGTCTTCTACTATATATGTATTGGTAATATTGGTAGGATAGCTCATGTGCTTTGTGAGTTACATGGTTAAACTGACCTATCCATGACCACAAATGTGTCCTTTCATAGCAACCGTTGCTAGGTTGGACCGGCTTTACAGAATGTTAGCAAAAAAACCCGCTCAATTTACGAACCTGTAGAAATTGCACAACTGAAAATGTTTACGTTTTTGACAAAATATATCAGTTACTCAAATCTATACAGACTGGACTCTTACAGTGTTTAGAGTCACCATAACGTTTAGTTTCCAGTTCAAAATGCAACAGTGTGGAGATGTTCCATGTTGCAACTAATCAAAACAAGGCAGGTTGGAATGTTTCTCAATCGAGATACACATGAAATATGCAATTAAGTGAAAAGATGGAGACCTAGCAGGTTTGTTTCTGAATGGTTGGGGTTCATAATCATCCTAGCTGAGCCCACATCAATCATATTATTTACATATGTAGGCAAGAAGGAAAAAGAATTTTCATTCAAAGACAATAAAACAAATACAACCTACTAACCTGAATATGTAAATAAAACAAAGTCACTAATAACTAAACTAAACTCAATATATACTACGTGCTCAGGGTGCCCCCTGGTGGCTTGGAGGCTCACTGTTTCTTTACTACAACCAGCAGCTATGAAAGAATGCATTTGTGGGTGGATCATGGATTGGTCAGTTAGGACCAAACTGCCATATTACTACAACACTGACCCATTGGCTAATTTTTCACATAGATTGAAAACTATGAATAAATGATTTAGAATAAAAATGACTGTTTATGACATTTTAAAACTTGGTTTAGGGGAAAATTTCAAGTAAGCATCAAGTAATGTGCGATTTGGAAGGCTTGGCCTAAAAGCATCTGCTTTTTATATTAACCCCTTAAAATGACCTATGAGTTTCAGAGTGGCTACTGAATAATTCAAAGTAGTTGCCTAAACTCTGTGAGTGACGTTCTTCGCAAGAATTAAAATTTTGATGGCCTTTTGCCATCTGTAGCTGGGGGTTTACAAGAGCATCGGTCAGCGTGGTGCTAGACAATGCAGATGCCTTTTAGGTGATGTAAGAGAACTGGCAGTTAGTGTTCTCCTCCAAGCGTGTTGAGCCGTCTAATGATGATGAGTTAATGTAGTTTGAAAAGATGTGCTTGACATGTCTTGGACGAAGCACATGCTAGCCTTCATCCTCCCAGTTTGGAAATTGGCTACTACCAAAATTGAGGGGAAATATTGTATAAAATCCAAAAAACAATAGCACTTATTAAATATTGTACTTAAAAAGAAATTTTATACTTTATACTTTGTTGAACTTTATTTTCCAGCTTGATTTTTTTTTCCTTATTCTCTTTGCAAATTTCATTGATGTTAAATCTTCCTCTCCTTCCTGCATCAAATTTGATTGAAGTTAGCTTGGAATCCAAATAAGAATAATCTTACTGATATTGAGATTGTAATTATATGTTTGAATGGATTTTATTGCAAGCATTTTGAGCTTTTAATCCTATTTTTCAACTTACAATGAATTTTACAAAGGAATTCAATTCACACATAAAAATTAAGTTTACTAGTGAAAACAAATTTTTTTATAAAAACTTTTTTAGTAGTCGAAATTCAAAATTAATATAATTTTTTAATTTCACATGTGTAAATTGAATTCCTAATATCAAGAATTAAATATTCACTTGTAGAAATTCCTTAAATAAAGAAAAATAGGAAATTAAGCTAAAATGGTTTGCCATAGTAATTATAAATGCAGCATATCGATTAATTCTTTCGGTGTAGGGGAAAAAATGTAAAAAAAATGGTTATACTTTATTTCATTTAGGAAAAATTATTACTGCAATTATATTGATGAGGAAAAAGTCTTGAATTCTTTCCAATGAGAAATTAAATCATATATGCCAAAATATAATTCCTACACTTAAAAGTTGAATTTTAAGATTTTTTAATTATATTTTTGAACATTTTTTTCTAGGATCAACAATATTTTCTAATCAAGAACTTGATATTTATATCTCTGTTTCTGAGAATTTGGGTGTTTTTTGGCGAGGGTATTTAATATGTAAAACCTCATTTACATGTGGTTTCTGATTGGCTCCTATCTAGAACACTGGTAAAAACACCACCTTAAAAGACATCAGCGAGCTAATCACCACCATAATGACTTAACGAATAGCTTTTATTTACTGTGTCACACATTTTGCAGGCTGTAGTGCTGTTTTATGATTTTGACTTAGTAAGCCTTAAAGGGGAACTCCACCATTTTTTAAAATTTACAATAGAATTCAATCATTACGACGTAAATGAAGTCATTCCGAGCATTTTGCTGTGAAATGCATCATTCTAAATAAACCTACAGGGTCAGAACTTCTCAGAACGGTGGCGATAAGAACCAGATGTCTGAAGCATTTATCATATCTAAAAGCTACATCACAGAAGATTATTATATGAAATGGTTATTGATATGCTGTGTGATGCCTAAGACACTGTTTGAGTGGTTTTGTTATATGGATTATACTGTAAAGAAATCTAAGTATCAATGGCGCATTTCACATCAAACCACTCTGATTGACTTTGTTTACATCTCAACCACTGAATTATGCAGAAAATTTGAAAAATCAGTGGAGTTTCCCTATAAAGTTCACCCCTTAAACTCTAGGCCTATCATTTAGTCGTGCAGTAACTGCTTTGACTTTCTTCAGTAACGGCTCAGAAACTAGTATGTAAGTTATGCAATGAGAGTGTGGACCTGAAATGTAGGCCCACATACAGACCCTTAGGGTTTAACGAGTTAATAAATGAGTAATAAACCGAAACTTTCAGGGGTGAAAGGGTGTTACGGAGCCGGTCTGTGGTTTCCTTTATGGTTTAACAGCACTGTAAGTGTGAGGACATTTAAGGGGACGTGGTAGAGATTATAGAGCGAAACGTAAACAGCGGCGAACACCTGCTTGGAGGTGTCGGTGATTGCTGTTGACAGGAACAGGTCAACAAGATCCAGCGGCTGCAGGAGCGGCGCGAAAACGGAGCTGAGAAAACAGATCCTATCTGCTATTGACATCATGACACATCGCTCGATCAAATAAACAAAAAGCGCAGGAGGTGGCGTGTTCAGGGTGACACAGGAATAAAAATATCAACATCTGTTTTATTCATGAGATGGAGGGGGTCTGCGGATTCAAATCAGATTCCAGATTCAGCGTGGAAGGAGTGTTTCTCACACGTGACCTGCCTTCTAGCGGGGGGGATTTTGGCATATAGGTGGTTTATGCATTCTTCAGATTGCAATTACTTGCAGTTTGTGTCATTGTGCTCTCTCTTATAAGTGCTAGGGGCTTTAAAGAGGGATATTTGGTCCATAATGATTAAAAAAAGGTCAGTGTTAGTATATGGGATACAAAATGAATATGCTGAAGCTAAATGGCCTGTAGAAGGACTTTCCATGGGCCTGTGGCAGTCATCTGATCTTCTATTAGTTTCCTTCATTTTTATCACTATTTTTACTATTTGTGCTGAGCATTAAGACAAAAATGTGCTGTTGACATGGACTTAAAGGAATATGTCCATGTTTTTCTGTCTAATCTCTATCTGTTGAAGCTGTGGCATACAGTCGAATACCACAGACAATCATTTCAGGAAGTTTTTGTGTTTGAAATCCACTTATAATAGAAGTCAATGGGCTCTTGCTTCAGCATCTGCCCATAGGCTTCTATTATAAGCATATTTGGACTGTTCTTTTGCAAAGTACAGGGAAATTATCGTCCGTGATGCTGCAGGCACAACAGGGGAGTATTCCTTTAAAGGGATTTGGGAGATTTTCAATATTTAGACAAAAATTGTGCCTGGACTTTTGAATTTAACCTCATTTTCAGATGCCTTTTGATAGTCACCTTCACACAATTAATGGCATACAGCGAAAACAGTTGTGCAGTTCAACATAACGAGCATAAAGCACACCGAAATCCATCCGAAAAGAGAACGAAACAATGAAAAGTACACTTTTCCGAGCCAAAAAGAACAAGGCAAAAGTACAAAACTGGCCTAAAAAAACAAAAAAAAACAAAAACAAAAAGACAACACTCGTAACCACATGATCCAAACCCATGTGATGTGATGGATTTCCAATTATTCACTACAGGCACATGAAGAGCATCAAACTTGCACAGTTACTCCCCTCAGCTCCCCGATCCCCCACCCCCCAATGTGAGTGCAACAAAATAAAGGACAAATTCTCCTGCCGTGCTCGAGCCTTGTGCTTGTTGTACCGTTTCGTCTCCGCGTGTCTCTGCCAGCGTGTCTTCTGATTCCCTACACAAAAGACAGTAAGAAGCACTTGCAACCTACAACTGAAAAAAAAAGAGAAAGACAGGAACTTTTTTTGTTTCCCTTTCATATATAGAGGATGCTTTTGGCAGAGTTAAAGATACAGTGTTCTATTTCTGGAGACGCTCCAGTGCCTGGAGCTTAGTTCAGAGCACCGAGGCCGCTTTTGTGTCTGCTGTTGATGCAGCCTACATCGAACTGGAGTACACCTGGCCCTGCACGTTTGAGGGTTTTCCCTGCTCCAGCACACCTGATTCCTACATATCAACTCATTAAAGCAATACTCCAGGCCTGCAGTCTATAGCTGTCTGCAGTCTATAGCATATGGTCAATTGCTTCAGCACCTGCCCTTTGGCTTCTATTACAAGTTTGAGTTTTCTGCTCTTTTCTAAGTTTGGCTGTGCTAACTGAAAATATGCCATAGCTGTGGCAGATAGAGATCAGGCTGAAAAATGTTGGAGTATTCTTTTTATAAAGCCCATCCTAAGTTGAATTGAGTGTGTTATAGCCAGGTGGTGTGTAATAGTAGCTTTAAAAGTGAAATTTGCGGTTAATTTTAAGAAATAATGATGCAAGTAGAAGTAAAAGTGTCTACTTTAGTCCCAAAGAGCCTGATATACACAATATCCAGATATACCTTCTCATTAGTGAGTTCAGCTACTTTAAGGTGCACCCATTGCTGACACAGCTTCTAAGCTCTGGGAAAGTGCTGCCAATAGAATGGGATGCTCTGGAGCAGCTGCACTAGACCCTAAAGTCACCATGCTTCAGGCCAAGCATTGGCTAGAGGGGTTTAAAGCCCCCAAGCATTGAGCAGTGGAACTGGAGTGATGGATCTCCATCCAGTATCTTAGGGATGACTCATTCAACATCAATATCTGACCTCACTCTTGTAGCTGTAGGCAATCAAATCCTCACAGCAATGTTCCAACATCTGGTGTAAAGCCTTTCCAGAAGAGTAGAGGCTGTTACTGCAGCAAAGGGGGACAAACTCCCTATTAATACCCTTGATTTCGGAAGAAACGTTGGATGAGCAGGTGTCTACAAACTTTTGGACACATAGTGTATACCAGGGGTGCCCAATCCTGGTCCTGGAGATCCACCACCCTGCAAAGTTTAGGCCCACCACCGATCAAACACACCTGATTCAGGGTCAACTAATATTAGAGACAGTCATGTTGGATCTGAACTCTCCAGGGTTGGAGATCTCCCAGGCTGGGATTGAGCACCATGGTGTAGGCTGTATGCTGAGATGACCACTATTGGAATTTTGGTCATCCACACTGGCGTGTGTACGCAATTATGTACAGAAGATTATATCAGTCCAATGGGAAACAAACTTTTGTTTATCAGGCTCAATGCTAATTAGTTAGCAGCAAGCAGTTGCCTGCTTTGCACACAATGACAGCAATAAGCCTTTCAGAGCAAGTAGTAAGCACTGGACTGAAGTTAAATGGCACCATCCCATCTTATTATGGTTATCATAGTTGTTATAGTCATCTTATAGTTATTCATGAGTTTAGTAAACAAAATATCCTTGCATATTTACTGTTGACCATTTTGTTTCACCCGGGTCTGTTTTTGGTGCAGTACAGTACTCAGTGGTCTACCAGTCGAACGGCCCCTTCCTGTCAAAGCAGGTTGTTCTTGGCAATGAAACCCACTAAACCCTCTGACGATAGTCCAGAGGGCTAATGAGACTGATTACTACCCACCTCTGGAGCAAGGAGAACACTGAACTGTGCAGGGTGGCGGTGCTCACATGGACTCGCACACACATTTGCACATGCTGTCGATGAGCAGCTGACCCATCCCCAACACCAACACTGTATCTTTAATCTTTTTGATAGGTGAAGTTCATCCTGGTTCCAGTCAGTGACCACTGATGCTGCTGTAGATTGCTCTGTGTGTGCATATGTGTGTCAGTAGGTTGTCTGTGTCTTCCGCTTTCATCAGTACATATTCCTAGATGTATCTATAAGTACTTGTTCTTAGAAGTACATCTAGCTACATATAAGTATACATGTGTGTATGTATGTATGTGTATATGTGTGCAGATGAGTATGTGGACCACACAGATCTGTTTCGGCCACAGCCGCCATTGGACTGAGCTGCCAGAAAGAGTTTTCTTGGCCTGGTGTCTTCTCCAGGAGAGAAGAGGATGGAGCTTGTGGCTTCCTCAGTGTGTGACAACCATGTACATTTTTCCTTTTGTGTTTTTTTTCTTTTTTTTTTTGTACAGGATTCAAGTAGATGATTGAAATGCTGCCCTGGTTTTTTATGTACAGTTTAGTGGCAGAGACTCACGATCCACTGTGGAGTCCAGTAGGGACCAGGTTTTTGGCACTGGGAGAGGTTTGCTGATGTTCATAGGTTTCAGCACCCTGGACAAGGACATTTGGTCTCCGTGAGCTTTATCGCCATGGAGACGCCGTCCCCCGTTTTCTCCAGCACAGCAGGTAGCCATATCGTGTCACGTTTTAATTCCATTGACACATGAACAAGTGTGGTGGACGCTTAGTCTGATGGGTAAAAGACTGGACATTAAGTACATTACTGTGACAGAGAACCTGTAGAAGTCTGTAGAAGCCACAGAATTGGTGTGTGAAATGTTCTTCATGTTTGAATTGCCTGTAGTGTATATGATGGTGATTCCTGGACACCTGTACAACACTGAGAGGGAAATGGACCTTAGTGGACAGGATCTGTGAGTAATGGCCTTTTACAAAACAATTTATTCCCTGACGAGACACGAGTAATAAAAATAGGGGGAAAAAAAAAAGAAATCCAAACTGATGGAACCAAAAAAACATACACTTTAAAAAAGATCACAAGCATCCTTCCACCAACAAATACGTTTTTCCTTTTTTTCTTTTTCTTGTCTTTTTTGTTTCGCAATCCATGACAATCAACATCATGGGCAGAATGCTATGTAGTCTCTACAGTACGCTCCGCTAGTAATGTTATTGCCACAGTCCTGCTGTTATGGATGCTAATCTATGCGGGTTTACCATGTGTGCCTCCACAGCTTGAGCTACAAAGTGGTCTCGTACTCCAGACGCTCCTGGACCAAAGTGTCGTCCTTGTACTGCAGCCTAGGGGGCGTGGGTGAGGAATCGATGGCCAGGATGGCCTTGCGTATGCTGCGGTCCAGAACGTGCCTCTCCCAGGCCGGATAACGGTTCCGGCAAAGGTCTATCCTGATCACGGTCTCTTCCAGGCGTGGTGCCCTGGACGAAGGTGTGGACGGGGCAGTTGGACGTACCTGGAAGACCGGCACGCATCCATCTCGTTCCGTGCCGTATTTGGCCTCTCGATCAGCATCCCGCGCAAGCGTGCCGCCCCGGTTGGATCGCAAGGAGTTGGTGGCACCTTCCGCAGGCATGGCAAAAGCGGCCGAGGCTTCGTCAAGCTGGGTGAGGCTGGACGAGCGTCCAAATCGCGGCCCGTTGGGGTGGAAGAAGGCGTAGTACATGAGCATGAATACCACCCCCGTCAAGAAGCTGGAGAAGATGACGCAAAGCGCAGGAACAGCGAAGGCGTCTGTGCTTGCCGGAATCCGGTACAGGTACCAAAGGGTGCTAAGTGCTGCGTTCTCCAGCAGGATGACCAAGTAATAGACGAAAAGACGGCAGCGTGTGCGGCCCTCCTTGACGTTGAACCAGCTGAAGATGTAGATGATGCCCACCACCATGTCAAAGACAATCTCCTCCCACTTTGTTATGCAGAACTCGGTCTCGCAGTGCACGATCCAGAAGGTCATGACGCACCAGTGCAGCACAATGAAGATGCCGAAGTAGAGCTGGAACACAGAGGCGAAAAGGGCGAAGGTCACCACCCGTGCTGCAATGGTGAAGAAGTGCCAGCAGAACTGGATGATGACTGCCAGGTAGCTGAGAGGCTTCTTGTCATCTCGTGAGTCACGAAGGGCCTTCTGGTAGGAGGCCAGCGCCCAGGCCAGGGAGACCAAAGAGGCGGCCGCCGTCATTCCTGAAATCAGAGCAAAGACACATATAAGATATAGACTTCTGAAGTTTCGTCATTCTGTCCTCAGCATCGTGCCTTTATTAGGACCTCCAGGTCTAAGTAGTTTTTCTTTCTGGAGGCGTAGAATCCTGTGTTGAAAAAAACGGATATTTCCCAAAGCTGACATGTTTTACCTTACAGGTATTTTTCCTTTGAACATCGCTGGATCCTGAAATATGTATCTCTACATGCAAGCTAACACGGCTGTGCAATGAACTGACATTGTAAGACTGGCAACCTCACCAAAAATACCCCACACAAAAGCAATCTTTGACAAATGCGGAAGTTAAGCGGCTTTGACAGTTTTGGCTTCAGTTTGAGTAGCCGGCGTTGGTATATAATGCTAAAGTTTAACAGTAGACGTTCATGCGATGTCAATTTAGTGTGCATTAGCTTAGTTGTAGCATGTATGTAGCATTATTCATACTTTGACTGCTGAACAACCTCATAATTCAGAGTATCCAGTGACAGTTGAGGAGAAAAAATGTACACAGGATAAAATATATATACTCTGGGCCATTTTAGTTAACCACAGGACACCTCATGTCGTCTGCCCTTATTGGGAACTCTGGGTCTAAGCATTTTTTCTCAGTAATAGAAGTGAATGCCTTTTTGGAAAATCACCACTGTAACATCCTGTGCCAAACTAAAATATCCTAAATACAGTACATTTTACCATACAGACATTTTTCCTCTCAATATTGCCACATTTCGCAGGTCGCTAAAGAGCTGAAATACAGCTATTGCTGCACTCAAGCTAACCCTGCTGTGCACTGAATGGATATCAAGGCTTACAACCCTTCCAAACCAGCTCACACAAGCCAACAAGCTTTGTCAAATGTGGTAATTTAGAAGTTATGACAGTTTTAGGCTGCAGTCTGAGTGGCTTGTGTTGGTATATAACACTGTTTCAATGCGCAGGAGCGTTAGCTTACTCGTAGCATGTATGTAGCATTAGCTATTCATATTTTGACTGCTAATTTAGAAGATTCGGTGACTCTCAAGAAAAAACGCAGGTTATGCAGAACAAAATGTATCGGCTTTGGGGCATTTTAGTTCACTACTGTACGTGACTGACAACAGCACTAATTTCTCTCATAGACAGCTTAGGTTTGGTCTTTCAAATGTGGGCATGAAAAAAAGTTGTTTACCCCAAACATAGTTTTGCATGATGCTAACTGGTTCCATGACTTGTAGCTAGAGTGCAAAGCTAAAGAAAACAGGCTAGTAATGAAAGGTTGCCAGTGTGGACCTGTGATATGATCTCATTTGTACAATGCTAAGAAACACTACTGCCTGTCTGCTTGAGGGACATTGAAACTAAACTTCCCTGCAACGATGATCTGATATTACAGCATAACACTTTTTAAAAATTCTGGCAAGTGATACTTTGGTTTGGCTTGTTTCAGTTAGAAAACATGTGGTAATACCTGTTTTGTCCAGCAAGTGCACAACATAAATGAATATGGCAGCACCCACAGTCTGAGCACATGACTTGGGCTAGTAAGATCCAATGAAACAGGAAGTGAGAAACAGATCTGAACGGCCAAAATCACTGATGTTAATTGGCTTAAGTTATATTGTATTACTCTAGTTATCCTGTATCCCAACCTTAAATGACCATATACCTCAAAAATAACATATTTTGTACAGATACACTGTATGGGTTGACACCTATGCAACATTAGCATTTTGCTATTCCTTTAAACTAACCACAAAGCAATGTTTTTTTTCTATATCTCATTATGTTAATGTCACAAAGGTATTCATATAAATCAAGTTATGTGCAGTGCTTACATTCAGTGACAGTAAAAATGACTAATTTAGCCAATCTAATAGCATTAGTGGCTCTGTCCTATACACTTCCCCCCGTTACTTCCACTGGCTGACCACTGAGGTTCTCCCGCCTTATAGGCCCTGAAGGCCTTCGTCTATATCTGTTGTCTTGTACCATTTGGCAGCTGTCCTCCACTGCATTCATCGAACGGTCTAAAGAACCACCACTGGCTAATTATGCTATTATGTGTTAGGTAGTTAGAAAATAGTATTGAATACACTCACCATCCACTTTATTATTAGAAACATAAACTATGTGCTTCCACCTACTGGCCACTTTATGAGCTCCACCTACATTATACAGATCCACTAAATAGGTGTGTAACTATAGACGATAGTTCATATGTTGGTGTAGCCAATTTGTCAGCCTCATTCATTTCTGGTCAGTTTCAGACAACTGGACTGCTACTGACCAGCTATTATTTGGGTAGTGGATCATTCTCAGTATAGCAGTAATGCTAACATGATAGTGTGTGTAGCATTGTATTGGTGTCATTGCTAGGCTGAGAGTGGTCCACCACCCAGCACGTATCCAGCAGCCAAGAGGGGCTCTTTGGTCAGAAACTGACCACTGATGTACAAGTAGACCATCACAAACTGTGCATCAACAGATGGGCTACAGTTAGGGTTGCCATATTTCAGTTGTGGCAAAACCAGACAGTCCAGGCCGGGGGCGGGTGGAGGTTTTTGTCTATCAGAAAAATATAAAGAACTCAAATATATGGTTAAGAACCTTAGATAGATAAAAGACAGATACACTGTATGGACAAAAGTACTGGGACGCCTACATGTTACACCCAAAGGGGCTTTTATGGTGTCCCATTCTAAATCAATAGGCATTAATATGGAGTTGGTCCCCCTTTGCAGCTCTAACAGCTTCCACTATTCTGGGAAGCTTTCTACAAGACGTTGGAGAGAGTCTGTGGGAATTTTAGTCCATTCATCCAGAAGAGCATTTTGAGGTCAGACACCGATGTTGGACGAGAGGGCCTGGATCACAATCTCTGTTCTAATTTATCCCAAAGGTGTTCCATGGGGTTGAGGTCAGGGCTCTGTGAGGGCCAGTTAAGTTCTTCACACACCAAACTCACCCAGCCAGGCCTTTATGGACCTTGCTTTGTGCACTGGGGCTCAGTCATGCTGGAACAGAAAAGGGTCTTCCCCAAACTGTTCCCACAAAGTTGGAAGCATAGAATTGTCCAAAATTGTCTTGGTGCTGATGCATTAAGATTTCCCTTCACTGGAACTAAGGGTTCTAGACCAATCCCTGAAAAAGAACCCCATAGCATCATCCCTCCTCCACCAAACTTTACAAGTGGCACAATGTAGTCAGGCAGGTAACGTTCTCCTGGCATTCGCCAAACCCAGACTCGTCCATCAGACTCCCAGATAGAGAAGCGTGATTTGTCACTCCACAGAATGCGATTTCACTGCTCCAGAGTCCTGCTGAAAGTCACTGAGCTCATCAGTACGACCCCTTTACTGCCAGTGTTTGTCTATCGAGGCTGCAAGGCTGTGTGTTTAATTTGATCTATCTGTTAGTAATGGGTGTGACTGAAACACCTGAACTCAGTGGCGGTGTAAGGAGGTGTGTCCCAATACTTTTATCTACATAGTGTGTATAGATGAGGGGCGGAAAATGGCAACAACAGCTGAAAAAAAGGTAAAAATGCTGCAAATATCTAAATTACACCTTTATAGCATGAACGATACGGTGTATCAAAAATATGAGTTGCTATTTTGGTTAAATAGTGGAGTAATTGAATATGTTTCATGCAACTTGTTTTTGAATTGCTTCATGTAACTGTGAAGTTGCACAGAAATGATGCAGCAGGCAACTCAGAACATGCAACTAGTTGCAAAAAAGTTTCACCAAGTAAAGCGATACGATGAATACAAAATATGAGTTGCTAATTTGGTTAAATAGTGGAGTAATTGAATATGTTGTATGCAACTTGTTTTTTAATTGCTTTGTGTAACTGTCAAGTTGCACGGAAATGATGCTGCAGGCAACTCACAACTAGTTGCAAGAAAGTTTCACTGTGTAAAGCCAACAAAACTAAAACCATGACAATCTATTGTTATTCACTGTGTTGTCTGCAGACTATTTGGTACATAAACAGATCAAGATACATATTTAATTACTTTTTGAAAGTAGATATAATTTACCTTTTTATTCTGAAGCCCACGATAACATAGCATAGCTTTGGTTCCTTCACATAGACTGTGTTTTAATCAGAATGTGACTGTACTGAAAGGTATGTTCAATATAGTATTGGCATAATTGGAGGTGTATTAATTAGACATGCTATTTTGCATGCTACATGCAATTTAAGTTGCAGTCATGGAACAATCAAAAACCCTTGGGCCTGCGAGCTGGTGTATGTGCGCAAGAGAGAGAGAGAGAGAGAGAGAGAGAGAGAGAGAGAGAGAGAGAGAATGGCTGCCCTAGAACATTATTTACTTCAACAAGTAGAATGCAATTAGCATGAGACTCGACCAGACACCAGTGAACGGCGCTCTAAATGTGTCTGGTCCAAAAGTAGACACCTGGCAACCCCCGCTGCAGTCTCAAGGTGGAACTACAAGGTAGGGGATTCTAATAAAGTGGCCACTGAGCGCATATGTCCAGGAAATATCCGCAGAAGTACATTTATATCTTTAAGCACTGATGAGTTAATCAGGTTAATGAGGCTAATGAAATATGACTGTGAGTGTGAGCAGATTTAGTTTTTTTACTCTGTTGAATTTACTCTGTTGAATTACTCTGCGCTGAGTCACGCAACACTGAGGCTTCAAACTAAATCAGAACTGATTTCTGGAGAATGAATCGTCAGATGGGCTGAATTTCATTAGTCTCCTTTTTTCTACACCTGACTCTTCGGAATAACGTCTTATTTACATTCAGAATTCCACTTTATGCGCCTGATTGAAATGTTAAATAACAAAGTGCGGCAGTGTTGGTGGGACTGTGGTGAATGGGGTGACTCCACTTGATTGAGCGTGATAAAGCCCGTGGTTGGGTCTGGGAGCAGGAGGAGCCTGAGACACTCCGGCTCACTGTGAGGAGCTGCTACCATGGTTACTAAGAGCTCATCCTGATGGAGTGATCACTTTACTGTAGAGAGAGAGAGAGAAAGAGAGAGGGAGGGAAGAGTGAGGAAGAGAGAGAGGAAGGAGTGAGGAAGAGAGGAAGGAATGAAGAAGAGAGGAGGAGTGAGGAAAAAAGAGGAAGGATTGAGGAAGAGCGAGGGAAAGGGTGAGGAAGAGAGGAATAAGGAGAAGAGAAAGGAAGTAGTGAGGAGGAGATAGAGGGAGGAGTGGGGAAGAGAGAGAGGAAGCACTGAGGAAGAGAGAGGAAGGAGTGAGAAGGAGCAAGAGAGGGAAGGAGTGAGGAAAAGAAAGAGGAAGGAGTGAGGAAGAGGGAGGAAAGAGTGAGGAGGAGAGAAAAAGGAGTGAAGTAGAGAGAGGGAGGAGTGAGGAATAAAGAGGAAAGAGTAAGGAAGAGAGGAGTGAGGAGAAGAGGGAGGAAGTAGTGAGGAGGAGAGAGAAAAAAGAGTGAAGAAGAGAGAGGAAGCAATGAGGAAGAGAGAGATGAAGGAGTGTAGAAGAGAGAAAGAAAGAGAGAGAGGAAGAAGTGAGGAAGAGAGAGGAAGGAGTGAGGAAGAGAGAGAGGAAAGTGTGAGGAAGAGAGAGGAAGGAGTGAGGAAGAGAGGAAGGAATGAAGAAGAGAGGAAGAGTGAGGAAAAAAGAGGAAGGAGTGAAGAAGAGAGAGGGAAAGGGTGAGGAAGAGAGGAATAAGGAGAAGAGAAAGGAAGTAGTGAGGAGGAGATAGAGGAAGGAGCGGGGAAGAGAGGAGAGGAAGCACTAAGGAAGAGAGAGAGGAAGGAGTGAGGAAGAGAGAGAAAAAAGAGTGAAGAAGAGAGAGGGAGCAATGAGGAAGAGAAGAAGGAAGGAGTGAGGGAGAGAGAAAGAAGAAGTGAAGAAGAGAGAGAGGAATGAGTGAGGAAGCGAGAGGAAAGTGTGAGGAAGAGAGAGGAAAGTGTGAGGAAGAGAGAGGAAGGAGTGAGGAAGAAAGAGAGGAAAGTGTGAGGAAGAGAGAGGAAAGTGTGAGGAAGAGAGAGGAAGGAGTGAGGAAGAGAGAGGAAGGAGTGAGGAAGAGAGGAAGAGAATGTTATCAATGAGAAACATTTTTTTCTTTTAAACTGGATAAACAGCCATTAAGTGGACCGATTCTTATGAATTGAATTGTTTATGTAGATCTTTGATCTCCAGTGCAGGACAGATTCAGAGTCCAGACAGTGAGCTGATAATCACTAAATGCCACTGTAATTTCTTTCGTTCATCTTTTAGAGAAGCCTAGCAATGCAGACGCAGCAGTACGGAAAGTCAGTGATGGGACAGTCAATAGAGCTGCCAGTCGTGTCCGTTCATATCCACTTTCACACAGAGGCTCAGAAGAGATGGTCAAAATATGGCGTCTCATGTTGCTGGGATAACACCAGTGTGGTCTTCAGCCATAAATAATTGAAGCCGTCTTCATCTGAAATGCTCAGACGTGCAGAAGCAACTTGATTTGTGTCCAAATAAAAGTGCGTATTATTTCCAGTCTACTCAGTCTTTCATTTGGCCAGAGTCTTATCTTAATTCTGCGGTTTGCTAATATTTTCACCCAGACTGTCTGTAATTTCACACATCTTACACTCTTAGGGGGCTGTATGTGGGTCCATACTTCACTCTCTACTACAGAACTGACAAATTAGTTTAATAGAAGCTACTGAATAATTCATATTATTTACTTAATAATTTGTATGTATTTCTTAATAATTCATAGGAATTACTGAATAATTTAAAGCAGTTGCTGAATAATTAATAGTAGTTACTGACTAATTCGTAGTAATTACTGAATAATTTAAGTACTTGTTGAATGATCCATGGTCACTATTGAATAATTCAGAGTAGTGACTGAATAATTCATAGTAGATACTGAACAATTAAGAAGAGTTACTGAATATTTCAGATGTCACTGAATTATTCATAGTAGTTTCTGAATAATTCATAGTAGTTATTGAATAATTTGTAGTAGTTACTGAGTAATTCACAGTACGTACTGAATTATTCATAGTAGTTTCTGAATAATTTGTAGTAGTTATTGAATAATTTGTAGTAGTTACTGAGTAATTCACAGTACATACTGAATTATTCATAGTAGTTACTTAATAATTCAGTCATTACTGATCAATTCAGAGAAGTTACTGAATAAGTCATAGTTATAACTGAATAATTCAGAGTAGATGCTGAATAATTCATAGTACTTACTGAAAAATTCATCATCCATGCTGAATACTTCATAGCAGTGATTAAACTACCTGACCAATTAATAGTATTCACTCAATAATTCATTGTAGATACTGATTCATTTATACTAGTTCCTTAATAATTCATATTTAGTCACAGTAGTCACTGCATAATTTATATTAGTTACATAATAATTCATAGTAGTTACTAAACAATTCAGAGTAGGAACTTAATAATTTATATTACTGAAGAAACTGAAAAATTCATAGTTCTTGAATTTACAGTAGTTACTGAATAATTAATAGCAGTTACTAAATAATGTGTAGTAGTTACTGAAGTTATAGACATCACTGAATAATAAGTCTTGAGATTAATACTTGAATAATAAACCTGTAGTAAGAAGTTAAAGTAAAGGTTCTCAAACAGTTCTTGGCTTCTGGGTAAAATATTTAGTTTGTATAGAACTTTTACATTATGTATGGGCCCATATCATAGAAGCACAAATTTTACTCCATTAAAAAAAATAAGACAACAATATCTGACAACTAATGCTTTCAAAATGGTAATATTGTTTTTTTTTCATAGCTTTTATAATGCTATATATATATATATATATATATTTTAAACAAGATTATTCTAGAGAAACCTACTGAGTCAGAATTGCTCGCAGTGTTCTAAACAGAACTCATTACCATCTGAAATCCTGTTGCAGTGTTGAAAGTAAAGCGGTCATTTCCATGCCACCATGCTTTTGCGCCTGGCCCTCTGACCTGTACGTCCAAGCAAAGGGTCAGTCTACGAGACAGAATGGAGTCCATGCTCTCTGCAGGCCAAAAGGTAACTTCATTCATCCTTATCTCTCCTCTCCTGCTCTTTAACACCAGAGGCCATTACAGTCAATTTCATTTGTTATCGCTCTTAAACATGCGGCTGACTCCTGCGCGGCTCCTTCTAATTACTTTTCCTCCAAAGCAGCTCGGAGGAGACTCTGTTTGCTCTGAGTTTTCCCTCTTGCCTTCCTGCGCTGTATAGAACGCTGGGGTGGGAGGAGAATGACAGAGCATCGCTCTTATGACAGACGACAGGAAAGCAGCCTCGGTCTCCGTCTGCGACGAGTCGGCTAGTCCGAGCTTTAAAAGGACAGTTTGGCAAAAGATCGTATTTGCACAATTTTCCCCTGACCATCAGCCAAAGGATGTTTAATGTTTAAAGCTATACATTATACAAATATAACTTATTGCCCACAAATTAGCACTGTGCTAACTGCAGGCCTAAAATATCACACTCGCCTCTAACTGGGTCAAAATATAGAAATGACTTGACGAAAATTCTAATTTCCACTTATCCCACATGCAGTCAATCAGCCAAAACATGATTAATGTTTGAAGTTTGCGTCTTCTAGTTTTGCCCTGAAGCTACAAGGCTAATATAACTTATTGCCCACAAATTAGCACTGTGCTAACTGCCTAAAATATCAAACACTCACCTCAAACTGGGTCAAAATATAGAAATGGCAATTCTATCGCAATTTCCACTTACACCACATGCAGTCAATCAGCCAAGATATGTCTGGGGTCCAAATCTGGCTTCTGGAGCTACACATCTAACTTTGCTGACAAATACCAGAGTCAATAGTCACCCAAATCTACATCCCCTCAAACTTCTCTCAACCTGCATCCAGCTCTTTATTAAGACTTGTGCATGTGGTTTGGGACACAGTATGACTTACTGTGAACTATAAAAATGCACGAAACACCTGTGGGTAGCCACTTTAGACGACAGGTGTTGTGCTGAATTCCAACTCCCCCCACAGAATTGGGTTCATGCACATCACACTGGCATACGTAGGCTAGATTACATTCACAGTTTCAGTTCTTTCTCCTTATAAACACATCTTAAGACTTACAGTTATTTATAAAAGGAAGCAACAGAAATCCTGAATGTAGTCTGTAGTGACCTGCATGACGCATAACACCTGTTTTCTAAGAAGGCTACCACCAGCGTTCAGCTACGTGGAAATGTTCTGTTCATTTTTAGAATTCACAGTAAGTCATACTGTGTCTTAAAACACATTGACAAGTCTGCACGGCCTTAAAATCCCAGGCTTATTACATACTACGGCTTATTATTCAGTAACTACAGGCACTTCAATGCAAACTGGTTGAGCTATTCTTAGGTTATAGAAGTGTGTAATAAAACCTTGGGCCTGCTGGTGGGCCCTGGCCATTTAAGGGGTCTTGGATGTGGTTTTAGCGGGTTGAGAGAAGTTTTTGTGATGTGTTTACAGAAAAAAAAACCTGTCTGACTATTGACTTGTGTTTATTTGCAACATCAGCCTTGAGCTCCAGCTCTAAACTAAAGAGGCAAAATGTGAATAAATGTGTCTCGGCTGATTGACTACATCTAACATGAGTGGAAAACTGTATAAATTAAATTTTTCCCCAAACTATTTTGTAAAGTAACCAAAAATAGACTTGCTTATGTGGTTTCTGACACTGTCTGACACACTGGTATCTATAAAAATGGACAAGAAATCATCACACAGCTAAAAACAAGAGAAGGAATATGGATGGTCTTATACTTTTTGGCCATTTTTACAGGTGTGGCATGGGATCAGACACTACACAGGGTCTATTTGCTAATACTTAACTATTTCACCCTGTTTGGGGCAACTGTGTGATGATTAGATGGGCCCATATAATGGAAAACTACATTTTTTCTTACTGTTTTGAAATAAAAGGTCTGGTGTAGTATGTAGACTTACTCAGTCTGTACAGTCTATATATGAAAACTAAGCTGAAAAAGCAGCTCGTATTGAATTCACTTGTGTTTTGTGATGTCACGAAAAGCAATGCACCTTTACATATCCACCTATTCCAGGGGTCGGCTACATGCGACTCCGCAGCAGCATGCGGCTCTTTTACTGTCCTGTTGCGGCTCCACAGCAGAATTACATTTTTAGGTAAAAACAAAAAAATCCTCCTTTACAGTAAAACAAAGCTCTGCTGATCGTTCAACACAGTTTAACAATAAAAGGTCTTAAACGCTGGAGTTAAAGTATAACTGCTAGTTCTCCCTAAAACCCTGAAGGTTGGCGTGCAGACTGCTGGTCACCATGGCAACGCAGACAAGCATCTCGCCTAGCTAGTAGCCAACAAAACGGCAAAGAGAAAGATTTAAAACGAACATTGGTGATTTGAAGACGAATGGAATTATTTGCATGCATAATCACTCCCGCTGGTTTCCTGATACGCTTTAATCTGCAAAAAGAACTGTCTAACACTAAAAAGTTGCAAAGCTGAAGTCAACGTCTTGTTTGAATTTTCCCGTTCCACCTTAAATGGTGCAGCATTTACATTCTGGCGCCTCAGGCACCATTTAAGGTGAATTGGGAAAATTTGAGCAACAATCTGCCAAAGGAGAAGCTGACTTGAGCCTCGTAAAACATTAAACATTGAGAGATATTTTACAAGAAAGTACAAAGTTTCCTGCTGGAGAGGCGAGAAAAGCTGATCTAAAGCTTAAAGCAGAGCAAAGTAAGTCAGTGTTTTCATTTATATTAAATTCGTTAGCCAATACTAACACATCAGCACATACTGAGACATACTTACAGCCAAGATGGTAAAATGTTGTGGCTTCTGAAGTGATTTGATTTTTGCTGGAAGGACAAAATGGCTCTTCTTAACAGTTGGGTTGCGACCCCTGACCTATTCATATCCACCTATTCAGTCTAAATCACTTTAGCTCTGCCCAGCCTGGACTGCTTTTTTAATGGGCCATAGTAAAGAGCGGCCTATCAGAAGAGATCACATTTACATATATTAGTCTTAAAGGCACAGTAATAAAAATCAGCCTGTTTATTTCTAAGGGATCAAGAGAGGTCATCAAAAATGAACTAAAGCTATTTTTGATTTTTAGTGAACCTCAGTGGTAAAAAATCTAATATATAAATATAGAATATTCCACAACTTCCATGCTTTGCTAGCTTAGCATCAGAGCTTCGGTGCAAAACTAAAGAAGCACACTTCAGACACCAAGCATGTCTTAGTGGGTGGATTACTTTTGGGAAATCTGTGTAGATCTGATTTTTTACTGAACTATCACTTTAAATACTCTAAGGCTCAGCATTGTGACTGGCCACTGTTCTGTCAGCATCTCATCCTGCCTGTCTGTACATAAGCCAGAGTTTATTTACGCATCTGTACGTTTGTTGGGCCTTTTTTTTCTGGTACCTTATTTATGTATTTAACCCACTTAGATTAAATCCGGCCCATTAGGAGCCGAGTGCGCCAACGTGGTTTAATGACTACTTTGTGAAGTGGGATAATTAACTGGCAGAGGCCAGGCTGTAATTTTTATTCTGGAGTCACAGCCTGGCCTGCAGGCTCCTCTTCTCTCCTCTCTCCACACGAGGCTGCCGTTCCCTCTCTCCATCCCACCATCCCTCCCTCCCTCCCTCCCTCCCTCCCTCCCACCCTCGTGCACATGCAGCGCATCCTGAGGAGACGGTCGCCACGGGAACGGGCCGGGGAGGTGACGTAATGCTCCTCGCTGCTCCTCGCGGAGGCTGCAGTAATTCTGGGCGGTTGCAGAGGGAGGAGTGTCTGTTTTGGGGGCTGCACAGGGGATGGGGTTATATAAAACATCACTGCAGAGTCTTTGTTGAACACAGTCAGTCTCCTCCTGTTAAAGGGCCCATGTCATGGAAAAATCACCCTCCAGTCCTCACAATCTATACATGGAAACCGAGCTTCAGTCTGTTTTGAATTCATCAGGGTTGTGACATCACAACCATAAACACATTTCCATATCACCACCCATTCAGCGTATGCTGGGATAAGGAGTGCGGCTACTTCGTCCTTTTTCTAACATTGCCAGTTAACAGGCCTGCTTTTTCAAACGAGCAACAAAACAAACACCAATCAGAACAGAGGACATTTACATATGTCAGTCTTAAAGGCACAGTGTATTTAAAGAGGCGCTCTGGACAAAATGAAGAGTCTGACCTTTGCTACATCTGACGTGAACATGCCTGCTTACATGCTTTAGTGGTACTACAACAGTCCCAAATTTGAGATTTTCTGGTCTGAAGACAAAGATGATGATGTATCTTGAAGGTGGAGGATCTTTTGAGAAACTACAAGTGGGCAGATACATGAAGCGAGCGGTTTGAATAGTTTTCCTGCTAGCTGGCTAATGGCAAAGGAAGCCAGACGGCTAATGCTACTGAATATTATAACTGCATCTGTATTATTCGCCTCATCGTAACAACATTGCATTTCTTTATCACCATAGAGAGAGTTCCCATTGGTTGTATGATGCATTTGCACAATGCAAGCTGGGTATTGTAGTGAGAGTACACTGATGGAAAAAAGGGATGAGAAATTTACATAACACGCCAGTTAACATTTCAAATGTTAATTTTAAACTGCAACGCCCCTTTTTTTCTATGGATAAAGAAGAAAAATAGCCATATACAAATGAACTGAAATTACTAATTTAGGAAAAATGTAAAATATGGGCCCTTTCAAGAGTTCAGCATGAAACACCTGGCTCTGTAACAGCAGCACCAGCAGGAAGTGAAGCAGCGATGCATTTCACTGCGCTGTAATCATGTATTTTTGGCTGGGGTTCCATCAAATTCTGTCTGTTGACAGAACTGTGAGTGCTGTAGCCAGTTATTTCTGGCTGCATAGGCCAGAATATCTCCAAGCTTCGTCACACCGAGCTATTTTCCCTCACAGTTCTCAACTGCAGCTCCACAAGTCCGTCACCGTATCCTTTTGCCGACTATAGCAGGAATTCCCAAACTTTCCGTGTTCAAACCCCCCGGAGGCCCGGTCGGCTTCTGTAGCTACGCAATCAAAGGCCGGATGATGACATCAGCAGCTCCTGCTCAGCCTCTGATGTCCACGCTGAGCTTGTTTTGATCCTGCCATGACATCACCACATACAGTGCGCTATGCGCACACTGTGCGCATCCCTCCTCGCTTCTGCTCGCAGGCCGACTTCAAACAGAAGACGTCTGATGCACGAGCCAACGCGAGCACGATCATTTCTCTGGCTTTGAAACTTTGCTCTTTGATGGCAGCCAAGCGAAATACAAATCAATAACAAGCTTAATTCAAGCGCTCCAATGATTTTAACAACGTGCCATCAGCACGGCTGGAAAAAAGAACAAAACTGTACAGAAAAATCCTTCGAATCCAAACATCACTGGACCAAAAACAGCCTTTTTTTGTTCTTAGAGTCACGGGTTGGATTCCGACTCTCTGTCTCTCCCTCTCTGGCCACATTTACACCTTGTAATTATGTGTCTCGGGTGGCTGAATGCAATCAAATCCTCACAGAAATGTTCCAACATCTAGTGTAAAGCCTTCCCAGAAGAGTAGAGGCTGTTACTACAGCAAAGAGGGACAAACTCCCTATAAATACCCTTGATTTCGGAAGAAACGTTGGATGAGCAGGTGTCTACTTGGACATGCAGAGTATCTGAGGCACTGCTTCAAATCAGAGGCCACACTTACAGCAAAGGATGAGCAAATTTGAACACGTTCCCTTCATGTGCACATACAAGGCCTGTCACAGCTCCAGCATGAGCAGGGTCAGCTCTGGGACAGCCTTATCAAACCCATTAAAAGCCACTTATTTGCAAATGGGAAAAGTAAGCTCATTTTCGCAGAGGGAGCGCAGTTTAAATGTATGCGCTGCATGATCTGATTACGCTCTGCTGTGCCTCGCTTAAACTCTTTCGACAAATGGGAGAGTTTTTAGGTTGACATTCAATTGGAGCGAACGCTTCCTTAATCAAAACAGAGCGTTCAGGCTCAGTTTCAACAAAAAAGCGCTTCCTCTCACCCAGCCTGGGTGGCACAGTGGAAGTACAGTGAGAACCTATTAGAAAAACTATGAAAAAAATGTTTGGATATGAATTATTGCTCAATCGTAGCTCGTTGGAGATGCTGTATTGTTTTATGTGATGTTGAATTTGATGAAAAGGTATTGTTGTGTCCAGAGTCTTGTTTTGCACAATCCCTTTTCCATGGTTTTGACATCAAAACGAATGAAAAGAAGTCAGAAGTGGAGATTCGAATCTGTCCATCCAGAATGTAAAGGTAAACTCATCATGTGACTCACTGTGTAACTACATTTGTCAAAATAGCATATTCATTTTTCAGCGCCTGAAAATTACACAGAAACTCTCTCTCTCTCATCATCTTCTAAGCCGCTTATCCTCCTGGACTGTGGGTGGTGCTGGAGCCTATCCCAGTGGTCATTGGGAGGAAGGCAGGAAACACCCTGGACAGGTTGCCGGTCCATCACAGAGCAGACAAACAGAGACTTCAACAATTAAATACGATATCAAAATTTTCAGTATTTATCACTCTTTACCTTTATTATATCGTCCATTGTTTGCAGGAGGCTTGCTTTCAGTTTTTAAGTGAAATCTGCAGGGATAATTTTCCACACTTCCAAAGTTCAGTCTTGGAAGTTGGTTGAGGTTGGTAGAGCAGGTACTATTTGGGTGGTGGATCATTCTCAGCACTGCAGTAACACTGACGTGGTGGTGGTGTGATAGTGTATGTTGTGCTGGTCTGAGTGGATCAGACACAGCAGTGCTCCTGGAGTTTTTAAACACCTCAGTGTCACTGCTGGACTGAGAATAGTCCACCAACCAAAAATATCCAGACAACAGCGTCCTGTGGGCAGCGTCCTGTGACCACTGATGAAGGACTAGAGGATGACCAACACAAACTGTGCAGCAGCAGATGAGCTATCGTCTCTGACTTTACATCTACAAGGTGGACTGACAAGGTAGGAGTGTCTAATAGAGTGGACAGTGAGTGGACACAGTGTTTAAAAATTCCAGCAGCACTGCTGTGTCTGATCCACTCAGACCAGCACAACACACACTAACACACCACCACCACGTCAGTGTTACTGCAGTGCTGAGAATGATCCACCACCCAAATACTACCTGCTCTGTGAGGGTCCATGGGGGTCCTGACCACTGAAGAACAGGGAGAAAGGGGGCTAACAAAGTATGCAGAGAAACAGATGGACTACAGTCTGTAACTGTAGAACTACAAAGTGCTCCTCTATAGTAAGTGGAGCTGATAAAATGGACAATGAGTGTAGAAACAAGGAGGTGGTCATAATGTTATGCCTGATCGGTGTACAGCACCTAACAAAAACACACTTGTACACCACGGCAATTTTGACCTGAAATTGAAGAAATGAAAGGTGATGTATTATGGCGAATTCAAAGTAATGCTGTGTTGATTTTCCTTTGCTGTGAAAGTAATGATGCCTGTGAGCTTTGACCTCAACCTCACTGCACATCGTCTTATCTGATGGATTCTTGTCCAACATCACAAAAGCTCTTTTGACTGAATGGTCACAAATTCCCTCACTCCAAAATCTTATGGAAGCCTTCCCAGAAAAGCGGAGGCTGTTATGAGCCAGCTCAGTATTAATGCCCATGGTTTTGGAACGGAATGACTAGCAAGCTCTTATGGGTGTGAGGATCAGGTGTCCACATACCTTTGGCTGTATATCATATTTAGCGCTTCGCTTATCATCAGGCTCAAATCTCAACGTGTTGCATATTAAAAAAAGAAAAAAATTGTCTGCAGAGGCAGACGATGCAGATTTAATAGGTCGTTGCCCAGACAAAAGCTGGGCTTGGTGGGTTGAAGAAAAAACGCTTTGTGGTTTGAAAGCCCCAGTCAGTTAAGAGTGTGTTAGAGAGTCTAGCAGACAGTTCCATAAATAGAAAGTGTAAGAGGAGAAAGCAGAAATATTCACTATCAAGGATGGACTTAAACAGTCAAAGATATCCACGATGATCCATCCACCAAATAATATTTTTGTTATGATTCACCTGCGTGGTGCTTTTCTGTAAGTGTATTTGAGAATTGGTCTAAAGGAAAGACATTTTCTCAGAAACCCCTCACTTGTAGCTCTACAGTGCTGGTGTACATTTAGAGACTGTATCTGCTTTCACTTAATTTGTGTTGGTCATCCTCTAGCCTTTCATCAGTGGTCAGTTTCTGACCTCAAAGCCACTCTTGGTTGGGTATTTAGGGTGTTGGACCACTCCCATCGAGCAACTGATTTGTGTAAAAAGAGCCATATACATGGCAGTGTCACTGCTCCACCACCCAGATAATATCTGGTTAACAGCAGCCCTGTGGTCAGAAACTGACCAATGATGAATGAAGTACAATTGAGCTGTGCAGCAACAGTCTATGTAGTGGAGCTTTAAGGTAAGTGGAATTACAAGGTAGGTGTTCCTTGTATAACATGAACAGTGAGTGTTTTTATCACCATAAACTTATTATTCAATCGTGCAATAAGGGACCAGTCCTCAAGTTTTAGTACCAGGAGGCGCCTTAAAAGAGAGTGCATGTTTTCCCTGGGTGAATGTACCTCATTAGCTAATTCGTCAAGCTGTTTTTGAGTGGAATGAGAAATGGGAGGACAGAGAAAATACAAAACTATCCCAACTTGTGAGTTGCAGAGCCTTGGACTACTTTCCATGTATGAAAAACGAAAGGGAAACACCTAAGCAGAAGTTGAGACAAAGGAATACGTCAGCATTTTTGAACATATTCTTTATCTGCAGCATCTCTACACTGTTAGAAATAAAGGTTCTGTGCAGGTGCGTTTCTCATTCATCAAGGTACCAACAATGTAAATGTTCCCTCAAAGGTACAACAGTGGTTTTAAGGTCTGATTGTGAACCTTAAATATGTTTTTTACAAGTGAAAAGTTCGTATTTGTACCTTTTCATTACTGAATGTTTTAAAACAGAACAGTAAAATAAAAGCCTGGAGACGAGACGGGGTGTGTGGAGTCAGTACAGCTTAGAACATATCATTTCAGTGGATTATGGTTCAGTTATGTTCCCTGACTAAAGGTACTGAGATGTACCCTTGAGCGTTCCACCCCAGTGACAAGAGGGGGGCTGCCCCAGTGACAGTTTAGTACCTTTTTTTTCTGAGAGTGTAAACTAAAGAAGCTGAGCTTTCTGACAGCATCCTATGTGCGGCATTGTGTGTCATATATCCTATATATCTACATTACATCTGCAGAGTCATCTGTATTGCCCACCCATTAGATTACAGTGTATGCAGATCAAAGTTCAGCAGCTTTTTTTTCTACACATTTCTTTTTTTGTTGTTGCTTGTCAGTTCAGGCTGTGCCTTTAACATGGTGGTGGTAGTATAAGGGGAGAGTGATCGAGGGAGGGGGGAGAACTTGGGCTGGAGTTCTGGGCAGCTTCTGCCTGTAGCTAGAAGGCCAGACTCCCCCCTCCCCCCCATAGCTGTAGCAGAACTGATATCGGACTGAGAAACAGGAACGGAAGGTGAGCATGAGAATTTATAGGGCGTTCGATTGGAAGAAGGAGGAGGTTTCAGGCAGTTATAACATAACTACATTTGTTGTCATCATTTGGTAACCAATCACAGAATTACACCACCCAGTAGATCCAATCAAAGGTGAGATGTATCTTTCTATCCATCCTTCATTTTGAAAGCATAACTACTGACACATTGTTAGCATGTTTAAATGCGACTTGCAAACTCCAGCGTGACTTTTGAAATGATCAAAACATTCTAGACAAGACTTTCCTTAAAGTAATACAAATGCTTTTCAATGACAATGAGGCCAGAGACAGTTAAGGAATACAGCTAGAGAGCAACACGTATCACCAATAAGGGCAAAAACTAAAAAACCCCTACTGACAATGCTGAGAAAAAGGCCATGGACCTGTACATATTGTCAGTAGAGGATTCCAAACACTTATAAGCTGATGAAGTGGTTGATTGTATATTTTGATTGGATTTTAATGGATTTTCAGTGTGGAGTTTTTAATTCATTTGCAAATGATTTTCATCTGAAACACTAAAAGTGAGTGTTAATAACTCATTCTTAAAAAAAGATGGCGCTTCAAGGGTTCTTTAGTAAAGACAAATGGTCCTGTATAGCACCAAAAAGGGTTCTTCTATTGTTTTGATGTCAAGCTTTTAATAATAAAAGAACCCATTTCAAAAATGTTCTAAATAGAACCATCTACAACACTTTCTACATCAGTCTAAAGAACCATATCATCATCAACATCAACAGAACCCTTTAAGCATGAAAACGTTCTTTGAGTGATCATGGTGCTCTATAGAACCATTCTCTTTACTAAAGAACCCCTGAAGAACCAACTTTTGTAAGAGTATACTGAGTTTTTTCTGGATTGTTCAATTATTTGCAAAAGTTTGAGCACCCCTGGTTAACTTTTTAAAGGAAAATAAGTGAACACATCCTCTACAGAGAACACACTTAAATATGACATTTTTCAGCAAATTTTAGTGTACAGTGTTTATTTATTTGCTGAGTTTAACATATTGGGCAAAAACAAGCTATTAAATAGGCTACAATTTATGCTTTTTCTATGTTAAATTATTTTTCTAATGTTGCATTTTTGCTTAGAAAACAAAATTTGACCAAAGGCGCCCAAACGTTTCCATATAACTGTATAGATAATGTGGTAATTGTGTATTATATGACCAAGTTACAGTCAAATATATAAAAATACACACACACACACACACACACACATCTTCTAAGCCACTTATCCTTCTGGGTTGCTGGGGAGCTGGAGCCTATCCCAGCAGTCACTGGGTGGAAGGCAGGATACACCCTGGACAGGTCACCAGTCCATCGCAGGGCATATAAAGATACACCCAGCCAGCAATTAGGCTTTGGCTCTAAAGAGCTAAAGTATAAAGAACCCATACAGTCAATATCACCTGATACGATGGGAAGTTTTCTTCTACAGACTATAGCAATTGAAGCTCCAAGGTAGGGGAGTGTGAGAAAAAGCATGGCAGACAGACTCGCAGACTGCAAAAGATGGCAGTAACTATGGTAACTCCAGTGAAGAGAGAGACTGTGTGCGTGAGAAAAGACAGGACAGATTCCCTGAGTGTAAAAAGAGCATCAAACATTAAGCTGCGTTTGCCCACAATCGTGCCTTGACTTGCTCAAATGTAGACCGATGAGGCCAGTCTCTTAAGGCGATCCTTAAACCCGGAAAATGCAGCTTTTGCTGGAAGGCCTTTGTGCAGCCTGCTGTGGACACTGTAGGGCCTAAGATTGAAGCTGAGTAAGACACTGATATATTACCATTCTGTGTGTAACCTAACCCAGCAGAAAAAGCACTGGCACCAACACTATCCGCGAAGATAAAGCATAGACTTCTAGTAGTAGTATGTCAAGGTAAGCGGGCTTGTACTATAGTCTAGTGCTGGGCTGTATTGAGTTGTATTGCATTGTATTGTATCCTCTTTTTCTGTATTATATGAATAAAATTTCTTACAATATTTCCCTAATAAATCACAGACTAACATGATATCCAAGAATAAAAAGCATGATATTTTATTTAATCTGGATTATTAATAAATGCATCCCCCATTAATAGTCTTAGACCTATAACTTCCATGCTAACTTTAGATGATATGTTTTCAGGAATAATTGGTTTAATTAAATGTAATAAACTTCTGTAAATAACACGCTGTCATTTTGTTAAGTTATGACCTCCTCTGTGAGCTCCTGCTGGTGTGGATTCATGGCTATGTCTTCTTTTGAAAGGACAACCACAAAAGTGTCTCGCTCCATTGTGGAGAATCTTCAGACTGCTAAATGTGCACGAGTGAGTGTTTTTTTTTTTTTAGGATATTTTTAATTATTATAATTAATTAATGCCGTAATTCTGCCAGGAAACTGCTAAGTATTATATATTCTTACCTTATCTGAACCATTGAGAAACTGACCATCTGTACAATATATAGGGAGAGTGGAGAATTTGTTTAGCTCATTAATGCCTGCAGTTAATTACAGAGGAATTGCATTTATTTGTGAAAAATCTGTATTGTTACATGATTAGGATATTAAAAAAGTCATTCAGAGTGGTTTGGTGTGAAATGCTCTATTCTAGAGAAACTTATTAGGTCAGAATTGTTCGCAGTGTTGGTGACAGAAACCAGACGTCCAAAGAGTTTAACGCCTCTGAAAGCAACATCACAGAAAGTTATTACATAAAATGCTTATAAATACACTGTCTGATACCTGAGACACTGTTTTACGATAGTTTTGATGTAAGTTTTTGCTTCTTTTTTAGATCTATTCATGTCAGAGGTGTACAGGAAGGGTGTTACAAGGCAAAACAGTAACCAAAGAAAACTTTACCACTTTTTTACCATCATCAACATTTCATAAAAAGACTCAGAAGACATATAAAGGTTCACTGGTCATTTGGGGAAATAAATAAAATGGCTATATTTGTATCGTAGACATTGTGACTCCTGGTTCCTATCACCACCACTGTAAAGAAATGTGAGTTGGTTTCCAATTCATTTCCAGAATGAACCTCTTCACACCAAACCACTCTAAATGACTTTGTCTTATAAAATTGGTGAAACCCTTTATGTTTTTGTTTTTTTATGAATATTCCATCAACATTATTGTGTAACACTAATATCGGTGTACTAGTACAAGTGATACATTGGCCAGCACCAGTATAGCCTTGAAGATATTTCACTACTGATACAAGGGGAATTTTCTTGACAGTCTGACAGTTCAGTTGTTTAAATATTCTACTATTGTAAGTCATAAGGCAAAGATACAGCATGACAGCCTTTCGAGAATTTTTCAGAGAGTAAAAATCAACTGTTTGCACGTATATAAGGTGTTATGGAATATGGATGACCGAAATGTTCACAAATATACTCGGTTCTGTGGGCTAACACAGAATAATCCACAGAGGAACAGGTAGGCCTCGGGGCAGATGCATAACAAATGCTATATCTTCGGGTATATCTTCCTGACCATTTCCCGTATACTCATGTATTAATCAGGTTCCAAGAAAGCTACTGCTCTGTACACCATAAACATTCAAGGCTAATTGTACCTTTAATTACATCTTCAATCCCACAAACCTACCAGCTCTCCGCAGCGTTCATAATAACCTTAAATAAGGTCTTACAAAGGCCCTGCGGCGCAACAGCTCTGAAGATGTAACTTACGTCTCAGCAAATGGAAAGAGAAATAGAATCAAGTCTAAATGGAACAGCTGCGTCTGTGTCCTCACTGAGGGTGAAGGAAAATAGAGCTTGAGAAGGTTAAGGTCAAAAGCAGGTCAGAAAGAGGCTTTTAGAGGATCTAAACATGCTAGTTATGGCGCTAATATGTTGCGAATACAGTTGCTAATAGTGGACTAAAGCTGTAAGGCCCAGTTAGCACAATTCAAATGAGATCATGCTGGCTTTCTTGTGTTTTTAGCCATATATTAGCATGTTTAGCTGAAGTGTTTGAGGCACAGTGTAAATTCACTCCTTGTTACTCCTTTCTGTCAGCTGACTGGACTTCTCATAGTAATATAATGGATTTGTTCTTCTCAGGCAGTGCACTCAGTAAGAGCGGGTAACACCAAGTGAACACCAGACGTGTAAGTGAAGTGAGTCAAAATACATGCTGACTCATTTTACCTGCTATGATAGCTTAAATGCATTGACAGATATATATGTATAGTATATATATATATATATATATATATATATATATATATATATATATATAAGCCTTTTTAGCTTTAATGTTTCTTTACAGTTCCATGTAAATCCATTGTTTTTCCCTTTTTATGAGTGACTTCACAAACAAAGTATTAATAAGAATTTACATTATTTTTAGAGGGCGACCATCAGGGCCTTCTTGGCCTCCAGTGAAGGCCTAATGATTTCTGTAAAGTAAAAAAGATTCATGTCTGTAATTTGTAGTTCATTTTTATTTAATGTAATTACCATGGTTGTATTTAAGAGAAGCAAATATTGTTGGGTGACGCTGTGAGTGGTCTTTTTTAGATAAAATAAATATTCAATTCGACTCATATCAACATATCATATCAACAACATATCAACGATGTAGCAGCAGTGAATACATTCTGTAGATTATTAATTTCTTTCAATTGACTATGTGAATAAAATTAGTTTATAATCTGCTGAATTCATTTTTTTGACTTTTTTTTTAAGCGTCTGCAGATGTTGATCAGAGAAGTCACTGAATATGTAACAGGTTTAATACAGGCCATCTCAACATCCTCAACAAGCTGGTGTAGACACACTGACACCATTCTGTACCTGGATTAAGTTTTGGTTAAGGTTAGGATTAGGATTAAAGCCAGGGTGAGGGTTAGGATTAGGGGCAGGGTTAGGGTTAGGATAAGGTTTTGTGTTGAGGTTAAGGTTAGGATTAGGATTAAGGCCAGGGTGAGGGTTAGGATTAGGGTAAGGTTGGTAAGGTTAGGTCTTCTTAATATAAGTACCATGTAAAATCTACTTCATGTAACATATCAACAAAACGTAATGTAAGTACTGTATCAACAGCACATCTTTAAGATATTTACCTCAATGTGTTCAGATGCTTCACTATTGCTACTTCACTGATATTGATGTGTTACTGATACTCTGCAAAGAGTTTATTCATCATCTATAAAGGATCACTCAAAATAGTGTTTATAGTGAAAATTATCCAATCAGAATTCTTTTTGAGTTAAATACAGCCAAGCCAACTGTCCCATTAGTTAGGACTTCAGGAGCTGGACTGACATTATTAGATCAACTACCAACAAAATTAAGACATGACAAGGGAGTCAATTAGTTATTTAATTTTCAAGGAGTAAGACCACTTTTATGAGAGAACCAAGCCTTCTGGAAGCCTTAGATACATTACTGACGGAATAGGAGCAGTAATTTGACCAGGTTTCAGTCAGTTGTTAGAAAAGCAAAACAGAAGCAGCTCTATGCCAGAGATATTTACCAAAAATGCTACATACAAGGTAAAATAGTTATTAATAACTGTTACAAACTTCAGTTAAAACATGGATCGTCTTTTACAAGCTTCAAATGTCTGTGTTTAATCTAGAATGGCCAAAAAATGTTTCACTTTTAGCTTAGTGCTAACCTGCCACTAGAATCCCATAGCAGAAATTAGCATCGCTTTGACATTTGAGTTTTGACAGTTATGGCCCGAACTGAAGGCCTGGTTCTATGAGTCACTGATTATTTTTCCTTCTCATCCAGAGTGTTAAAAAAGAGTGAGTGACGGCAAAAAGGTGTTTCAGAAGTGCAGAGTCAAGATGTGAGTCGTTAAACACAAGCTCGCTCATTTTACACGCCAAAGGTTTAGCTTAAAAAAAGGCTATTTTTCTCACAGGAAAGAAGCACAAAGTGTTCACTTTTGGCAAATCTCCTGAAAAAGCAGTGGAAATCTCTCTTTGCCTCGCTTGTTAAAGTACACACACATACACAAGCCACACCACAGCTGAGGCACCAGAGGATGTTAAATCTCCTTTACAGCAGTGAAAGTGGCAGTGTCTTTAAAGTGCAGTGACAGAGCTCTCTCTCTCTCTCTCTCTCTCTCTCTCTCTCTCTCTCTCTCCTGTAGGAGATGTGAACACTGAATGACAGTAGCTATGGCTGGGAGCTCTCTGGCACACTTCTTCTACCACACACACACAAACTCATGTCCAGCTACAAGGACCCTCACCGCACCTGGGACCTTACTGAGATTTTACTGTAGCCAGCAAAATGCCTAGCTGTTCAGCAAACTGGTGTAATGGTAGTTTATGTCAAGTAAAAAAACAAAGTTGTTCAGAGTGGTTTGATGTGAAATTAAATCCCTCTTATAGAAGAATGTTAACTATCTGTCATACACACCGCCGGTCAAACTGGACTACTGGAGCTTGTAGAGCTTGATGTTCGTCCAAACCCGGCGGGACCCCAATGCTCTTGTTGGGTTTGCCTGAGTTTGAACGTCATTTCCCTAATATGTGTTTGGGCTCAGGTTGGGTTAAAATTTCATGTTTGGGTTCCTGCAGCCCACTGCAAACTTTGGATTTTTATCATAAGAACAGGCCATTATATTTATCCGAAGTAAAAATCTTTGAAATGTTGTTTGAAAGCTTTGCTTGATGAATAAATTAGTTAAAGCAGAATTTATACTTAATTTTGGACACCAGATTATTTTATTATATTGTGTGTTTCATCTTATTTTATTCACCCTTGATCTGATGATGACTGTTGTTAATAGGGAACATAATTGGACTGGGAACATTGACCCCTTGAGACATAAGAGCCTCTGAACATAAGGCCCGGAGAACATGAGACCCTGGGACTATAAGACCCTGGGGACATAAGATTCTGGGGACATAAGACCACTGAGCCCTGGAAATGTATGAGCTTGGGAACATAGGACCCTGGGAATTTTGAGCCCTGGGAATATAAGGCCCTGAGAACATAGGGCCCTGAGAACATAGTCCCCTGGGAACAGTGAGCCCTGTAAACATAGGATCCCGTGAACATAGGACCCTGGAAACATTTAGCCCTAGGAACATGGGACGCTGGGAACATAAGACGCTGTGAACATAGGACCCTGGGAACATAACACCCTGTGAACACAGGACCCTGGGAAAACATAATCCTGGAAACATTGAGCCCTGGGAATGTAAGAGCCTGGGAACATAGCACCCTGGGAACGCAAGGCCCTGATAACATAGGGCCCTGCGAACATTCCCTTAGGAACATTGATCCCTATAAACATAGGACCCTGGAAGCATAAGACACTGGGAATATTGAGCTCTGGGAATGTAAGGTCCTGAGACCATAGCACCCTGGGAAAATTGAGCCCTGTAAACATAGGACCCTGGGAACATTCCCTGGGAATATTGGACTCTGGGAACGCTCCCTATTTTACTTAGAAGGGTATGCCTTACCCAAATTATGATTTGACAGTTTTTTTCATGTATTAAAAGCCTTAAAATAATGAAATAAACCTAGTTAGCTATTACAAGCAAGGAAAAATGCTCATTTGTGTAAAAACCATTTGGAAAGCTAAGCATTCCCAAACCTTTGACACGCAGTGTACAGTCACCCTCTCTGGCCACACTGTTTTACCTTGGACGGCCTGGAGCTTGTGCGTCTGTATGATGATGCAGAGCTGGAGGACCAGCTGGGGGGCGCTCTCCAGGAATGTGGCGAGCAGATGGAGCATGCTAACATCAGCATACTCATACACCATCCTCCAGTAGAACCTCCAGCGGTCATTCTCTCCGCTCCGCCTGCTTCGGATGCCCAGGTAGATGGTGTGGAAGTACCTAAGGAGCAGACAGAAAAAATTTTTAATGCTGAGCAGCTATTTCTGTCTTTAAATATACTCTTGAGAAACACTCCATATAACGTCAGTGTAAATGGGTGGGGCTAAACTGTTGTAGTCTGAATAGGAGGATTTATGGTAACATCACAAAAACAGTAAATTCAGAATGGGCTGTTTTTGCAGCCTAGTTTCTGCACATGAACTGGAGAGTAAATGGTACATTTTCAAACTTTAACAATGCTGAACAATGCAATCAAAAAAGCAAGAAAAATAAGAAATATGAAAAAAAAATGTAATACATTCATTGCACCATAAAGTGTTTAATTCATGAGTGTTTTTACTGGAAAACAAAGTAAATAAGATTTGTGAATCTATGACTGTTAAGACTTCTATAGTGTTGGAACACTTAGCCAAGTAATATATTAAGATTCAGTCTTTATATAGCAGAAAATGACAATGTTTCCCATCTCTGGGTTTATTAACTCTGTGTGTGTTACTTGGGTTGCTGGATTTGTGGATGAATATTACATAAAGTTAACTTGGCTGCAGTTCAAACCAAGTGGGGCCAGACTGCAGACAGTCTAAAAGCACATCTTTAATCCTGTCTTACCTAACTTATCATCAGCAACACATTCAGAGACTTTGGCTTTGTCCCATTTGAAGGGCTCAAATCACAGAATCATCAGTTTTCTTGTATAATACTTAATACTTAATAATATTTAATAAAGAATTTTTTTTTAACTGTTAAAGTTACCAAATGTACCATTCACTCCTCACTCAATACATTCCATAAATGTATGTATTCGTCCACAGGCAAATCGACAAGTGAAGTGGCCACCATCTCAGAGAACACTGAGAAAACCAAGCATAAACCGAAACAAACATGTTTCTGGGCTTCACGTGTCTATTATGATATTTTATTGCCTTTTATGAAAGGCTGTGTCAAATTCATAACATCTATTCAGAGAAACGGAGTGATGGAATGAAGAAAAGAGGGGAAAAGTCAGTTAACGCCTCTTTTAAAGCCAGCTTTAGGCTGACTGCCTCCAGGTAGATGTTCTGCAGTTGATGTCCTACAGTTACTTCTAAGACAGACAGCATCAGTTTCCTTATAAGAATGAAGTGACAGTATGAAGAAAGCTTATCAGTCCCATGGCTGCCTCTAAAGTCAGAGAGAGTGAGTTAGAACCTTGCTTTGAAGTTCTGGGTGTGCTACCGCTCGCACGAACCCAACAAACACCAGACAATATCAACAAACCAAACCCTCTTTTCCACTGTAGGCTCTGAGCATGGAGAGTGACCGTTCCAGTGGCATTTCTACATGGTTTGACATGGAGTTCTTGCAAACTGTTTAGCATGGTTTTCCTAACATGGTAAGAAAAATACAACAGTGTAGAGTAAACACAGCGAATATGCATCTAACCCTGTTGAACTGAGCCACAACTGCATTTGCTGCATCTTCCACTCTTCCACTCTTTGGTATCTGCCAAACAAGCTCAGCAATCTCAATAGGTGATTCAGAAGAAATGATTGGGTTTGGTTAAATCTTCTTGTGGGCCACGGAAGCTTTGGTGGTCGTTTGTGTGGTCTGTGAGGAAAAAAAGGTGGGAGCCTCTGCTGTTGTGTATTTTGTATGCGCTTCTAGAGGCATAGAAGCGCCTCTAGAAGCGCATACATTCATGGTAAGCAGCAAAAAATAGACTCAAAGCACAATAGCGCACTTTCTCATTTTGTATGCCAGCATTTTCCATGAAAGGTGGCTGGTTTAAGCAGTCAAAGACTGGAATTGCAGATACTTCAGTTTTTCATTTTAGTCCACACTACAGATATTTAAGCCGCTTTATTGACCCTGGATTGGCTCGTACAGCAATATAGTCAGAATGTACAGCCTTGGGCTGATGTAAAACGCAGTTTTTTAGTGTTGGGCCTACTCTGTTTTAGTGTAAGCCTGTCTCCAGCCACAATTAAGTATCTAACCTTTTTCCAGTGGCCCGTCCTTTCCCCTCAGGTGCACACAGCACTTAATTTGCTTGTATAAAAGTGGAGCATTTTTCTCTGCTAAAGCTTCTAGCCATTTTCAAGCTAATTATCTACATTGATATTTACCATTTTAATCCTCCTTTCTAAAAACCTAAAGCATCTTAATATTTAATGTGCACCTTTTGCTCCTGAAGAGATGAATGGAACTATGACGAGGCCACACACTATTGCAGAGTCGTCTGTCTGATACGGTTACAGGAAAAACATAAAAAGTGATCATAATTATATTCAGTGGCTGGAAACCCTGGGCAGTGGGCCAATCAGTAGCCTTGAAAGTGACACTAGCAAGCTGGCAAACAACACTTTTCTTAAACTAGTGAACTCCAGTAACAGCCGAAAGCCTTGCACTATGGAGCAATTAAAGCCTTTGAATTTACAGACTTTTTTTCATCACTGTTAAACTGCAAAGGCAAACAAACAAACTGCAGCGACCGTCCCCGAGCCAGCAGAAAAAGTTTCAAAGTGTCTCGCCGAACAATTGTGTGTGTACTGCTATGGCAACGGGCGCCTCTGTGTGCGGCGCGATCTGAAAGGTTAATGAACCCATTGCGTTCTTGGGGAAAGAAAGAGCTTAGCGGTACAGTGTGCGGCAGACAAAGACATGATTAAGCACAGTGTGGGAAATTGCCTATTATGAAAGGCTGTGTCAGACTCACAACATCTGTTCACAGGAATGTGATGGAATGAAGAAAGGAGGGAAAAGTCAGTTAACGCCTCTTTTAAAGCCAGCTTTGGGTTGACTGCCTCCAGTTAGATGTTCTGCAGTTCTATGGTTTCCTTAAAGACAGAACACAGCAGCGCCATGCCTGCCTCTAAGTCAAAGAGAGTCAGTTAGAACCTCGCTGTGGTGTTCCAGACACCCTACAGCTCTAAAGGCCAAAGCTCACTGACCCAACAAACATCAACAAACCAAACCCTCCACTGTAGGGCCAAACAGTTCTGAGCATGGAGAGTGACCATTCCAGTGGCCTACAGATCCAAACACCACAAAACAGGTTTGATTCTGACCAACTGGTGGTCTGCTGTTACGTGTATAGTTGACCAAAACTCAAGTCTGAGACAGCAAAGTTGAATGAGTGGTGATGGAGTGACAGAAAGCCGAAATCAAACCTGGTCTGAACTAATGTGAGCATAGTTAGCAGACTGAAAGTGCCACCCACCACGGTACAGGTCTCGGCTCCTCCGGACTGATGCCCAAAAAACACCAATTTAGAGGACAGAGACTCATATCAAAGAGCACACAGTCAAATGACTGGTTGTAGTGACCAACTGTTCTGCAACAAACTCAGTGTTCTGCCGTTATCCCAGTGTTCCACAAAAACCCAGTGTTCTAAAAAAAAAAAAACCCAGTGTTCTGCAACCAACCCAGTGTTCTGCAACAAATCCAGTGTTCTGCAACAAAGCCAGTGTTCTACAACAAAGCCAGTGTTCTACAACAAAGCCAGTGTTCTGCAACAAAGCCAGTGTTCTGCAACAAAGCCAGTGTTCTACAACAAAGCCAGTGTTCTACAACAAAGCCAGTGTTCTGCAACAAAGCCACTGTTCTGCAACAAAGCCAGTGTTCGGCAACAAAGCCAGTGTTCTGCAACAAAGCCAGTGTTCTACAACAAAGCCAGTGTTCTACAACAAAGCCAGTGTTCTACAACAAAGCCAGTGTTCTGCAACAAAGCCAGTGTTCTACAACAAAGCCAGTGTTCTGCAACAAAGCTAGTGTTCTACAACAAAGCCAGTGTTCTGCCACAAAAGCAGTGTTCTACAACAAAGCCAGTGTTCTGCAACAAAGCCAGTGTTCTACAACAAAGCCAGTGTTCTGCAACAAACCAAGTGTTCTACAACAAAGCCAGTGTTCTGCAACAAAACAATGTTCTCAAAGCCAGTGTTCTGCAACAAACCAGTGTTCTGAACAAGCCAGTGTTCTACAGCAAAGCCAGCGTTCTGCAACAAAGCCAGCGTTCTGCAACAAAGCCAGCGTTCTGCAACAAAGCCAGCGTTCTGCAACAAAGCCAGCGTTCTGCAACAAAGCCAGTGTTCGGCAACAAAGCCAGTGTTCCGCAACAAAGCCAGTGTTCCGCAACAAAGCCAGTGTTCTGCAACAAAGCCAGTGTTCTGCAACAAAGCCAGTGTTCTACAACAAAGCCAGTGTTCTACAACAAAGCCAGTGTTCTACCACAAACCCAGTCTTCTGCAATAAGCCCACTGTTCTGCAACAGTATTCAAATACAATGTTCTGCAATAAAGCCAGCATTCAGGAACAAGTCTAGAGTTCTGCAACAAACCAAGTGTTCTGGAACAAGCCTAGGGTTCTGAAGCAAACCTAGGGTTCTGGAGCAAACCTAGAGTTCTGCCACAAAGCCACTGTTCTGCCACAAACTCAGGGTTCTGCAACAATGCCAGTGTTCTGGAACAAACCCAGTGTTCTGCAACAAACCCACTGATCTGCCACGAACTCAGTGTTCTGCCACAAACTCAGGGTTCTGCAACAATGCCAGTGTTCTGCAACAAAGCCACTGTTCTACCACAAACCCAGTTTTCTGCAATAAGCCCACTGTTCTGCAACAGTATTCAAATACAATGTTCTGCAATAAAGCCAGCATTCAGGAACAAGTCTAGAGTTCTGCAACAAACCAAGTGTTCTGGAACAAGCCTAGGGTTCTGGAGCAAACGTAGGGTTCTGGAGCAAACCTAGAGTTCTGCCACAAAGCCAGTGTTCTGAAACAATCCTAGTGTTCTGGAACAAACCCAGCGTTCTGGAACAAAGCTGGTGTTCTGCCACTGAACTCCCTACAACCTACAACATTAGTTAGCACCAGTTAGCATCAGTTCTCGATGACTCAAGATTAGCGCACTGCCAAGCAGGCCTGGATCATCCCAAAGGTTTTATGGCCACATGCCTAGCGGCTCAGGCCACAAGGGGCCTCCTGTGAGCAACAATGACAAAATCTCAACATCTGTCTTAATTGGTGGTGAGAGCTGTTCTGTCGGCACCGCCAAAAAAAAAACAACTAATTTCAACCTAGACGCATATTCTCTAGATGCCATGCTGTTTCTGTGCTGTGTCTGTGACTAAATCTACAGAGGTACAGAGTGTCTCCGTGATTCACTGTGATCTACAGTTGTATGCACAAATTTGGGCGCCCCTGGAGTTTTCTTGATTTTCTAAGTGAAAGTAGGTTAACGCACACACAGAAAACACACGTGGTCGGTGCAAAAGTCGCATTTAATGTATTAATATTTCCCAATATGTTAAAAAGAGCAAATAAAAGGAAATTGTGCGCTAAAATGTGCAGGAAAATGCCATGCTTAAGTATGTTGCCTATAGAGGATGTGTCAAAACATCATTCACCACGTGTGTTCAAGCTTTTTCCTATGGTTGTTTGTACTGGATGCTCAGTGTAGCTGGCTGTAAAACTGGGAAAAAGTCAGTTAGCACTTCACTGACCGAGCAGGCAGGAAGCTTTCGTGCAAGAGTCTGTAGCCTGCTGGAAAGTGGTGCAGTGCTGTGTCTGTACCTGTAGACATCTGGTCCTACTACTGCAGCTCTGCCAAAAAGGTGACCTGTCCCTGGGCCATCCTCCAGGGCCACCTAGCACACAGTTTACTCCCATGACCCCGATAGGCAGGCAGCCAAGGAGCCATTACACACACACACCTACATACAGCACTGTGCAAAAGTCCACCCTTCATTTATTTAATTTCCAAGTAATACATTTTATTAGTTATTCATAATTAGTTATTAGTCTCAAACAAGATAAGAAGTAAGTAGACAATGGGCAGTACAAAATACATGATACTCAAATGTATAAGTAAAGCAGGTCTGTAATATGTATGTGAAAAGGGCTAGGACGAATTTGTGAAAGTGCCACACTACAGTAGGTACGTTTTGGGGATCTGGAGACCTCTCTGGTGGAAACGTGTAATTGCACTCAATGTTCGAAAGAACATTTTGTAACGTGACCCCTTCCCCGACTGGATGAATCTGAATGCAAGCGCATCGAAAGAGTATTCAAAGAGAACTCAGTCAAAACTTGGTGAAGGACGTGTCTTCAGAGGATGTAACTAAACCATCTACTATTGTCATCATACACTGATCAAGCATAACATTAAGACCACCTCCTTGTTTCTATGCTCACTGTCCATTTTATCAGCTCCACTTACTATATAGGTGCACTTTGTAGTTCTACAGTTACAGACTGTAGTCCATCTGTTTCTCTGCATACTTTGTTAGCCCCCTTTTACCCTGTTCTTCAGTGGTCAGGACCCCCATGGACCCTCACAGAGCAGGTACTATTTGGGTGGTGGATCATTCTCAGCCCAGCAGTAACACTGACATGGTGGTGGTGTGTTAGTGTGTGTTGTGCTGGTCTGAGTGGATCAGACACAGCAGTGCTGCTGGAGTTTTTAAACACCTCAGTGTCACTGCTGGACTGAGAATAGTCCACCAACCAAAAATATCCAGCCAACAGCGTTATGTGGGCAGCGTCCTGTGACCACTGATGAAGGACTAGAGGATGACCAACACAAACTGTGCAGCAACAGATGAGCTATTGTCTCTGACTTTACATCTACAAGGTGGACTGACAAGGTAGGAGTGTCTAATAGAGCGGACAGTCACTGGACACAGTGTTTAAAAAGTCCAGCAGCACTGCTGTGTCTGATCCATTCATACCAGCACAACACACACTAACACACCACCAGTGTTACTGCAGAGAAACAGATGGACTACAGTCTGTAATTGTAGAACTACAAAGTGCACCTATATAGTAAGTGGAGCTGATAAAATGGACAATGAGCATAGAAACAAGGAGGTGGTCATAATGTTATGCCTGATCGGTGTATATTTATCAGTATAATGTCAATACAGGATTTGAGACCTAAATATCAAGAAAGGCATTCTTGAGCCTATGCATGACATTATTACAAAAATAAATAAATAAATAAATAAATAAATAAATCTGACCAACTTTTAAATAACTATTTCAGGCTACAAATTGCTAATGTTTCCACCAACCAGGCTGTCAGTATCAGCTGATATTATCTAGTTGACTGATATATCGGATGGTCCCTACTGAGACCTAAACAAAGTGAAATACTGCACTGACTGCACTCCAAACTCTAAAAATCGAAACCAAATGTATCTAGCTCAGTGGAGGGATCCCTGTGTGTCACAAACACATCTCGTCACACATTTGTTATTGCTGTAAAAACTTCTCATTTGCATTAAGGCGACGCTCTAGATGTGTCAAGCTGGATGTTCATGCTTCTGAAACCCTGACCTATTTTTTATTTCAAATAAAAGTTCCAGCCCTGCAGTGGCAGCATGTCAAAACTGAATGTTTACTGCTTCGGTTCCTCAACACAAAACGTGTGACTATATGTGAGACACTGATGGCATATGGTTTGTTCTGAGCTGAGAGAAATGATGAGTTGTTAGTGACTTGTCTGGAACTGCCCGGTGCCACTAAACCGCCTCAGTTCTAGAATTAGAACCCATCTATCTCACCAAAGTGAAGACGCTGGTCTTACATTGTATTAACCCATCATACTGCATGTCCAATAGGCACCCACCACATTTCTTCTAAAATCAAAGGTATTTATAGGGAGTGTGCAGCAATAACAGCCTCTACTCTTCTGGAAAGGCTTTACACTAGATGTTGGAACATTGCTGTAAGGAACTGATTGTATTCAGCCAATGCATTTCAAATGAGTGAATTCAGCTACTTGGGTTCAGCTTGCATTGAAAACCATGGCTAATAGCATAGGACACTCTGGAGCAGCTGCACATCAGCCTAAGGTCGCCATGCCTAATGCCAAGTGTGGGCTTGAGGGATATAAGCCCCCCAACACTGTTTGGAGCAGTGGAACAGTGTTGAAGTTCTTTGGTATGAGCTGGAGTGATCCAGAACTGACCATCCAACATCAGTACCTGACTTCACTAACGCTCTTGTGACTGAATACAATCAGATCCTCACAGCAATATTCTGGTATCTGGTGTTAAGACTTCCCAGAAGAGTAGAGGCTGTTACTGCAGCAAAAGTGAAACAAACAAAGTTTTTTTCACTGTTGTTTATTTTAGAAGTATGGAGCCCTGCTGGTGTCGTGCCCTCCTAACAAAATCAATGCAAGGCCACAGCTTAGTTGGAGAGCCCATGTTGGAAAACCAAACTTTTGCCTTTTTTTTGGAAACAGGTTTGTAATGAAGAATTTAATGTTGTATACAAACATTGCTAAAGTTTAAAAACCTACCTTTCACTCCCCAATCCATACACTCCATATCACCACTGTCCAAAGAAAAACAAGTATCTCCAAACATAGTAACTTTACAGGAGAAGGCAAAAACTCTCTTACCTTTCCAATGTAAGTTAATGTAAAGAGATTTTATTCCGAGTGATGTTTGAGCATTTCTATTGGTCCATTCATCACGAAATTGTCGCACAATGTAAAGGACTGCTGGTGTGTCGAAATGATGTAGAAAAAAAAAATCGTCAAAACGGAGATTAACTAAGCTGCCTTCTTTGTTTTGAATTCACTGTTTCTGTGACGTCATGAAAAGCAACCTATTTTCATTCATCTGCCTATCCAGCCTACAGCAGTTTAGCCCCGCCCATTGATGCTGAAGTTATAAGCAGTGTTTCAGTCTGGAGTGCTTTTTGATTGAGGCACAATGCAGGGCAGCCAATCAGACCAGAGGTTATTTGCATATATCAGTCTTAAAGGCACTGTAACAAGACCACCCTGTTTATTTCTAATGGATAATAAGGAGGCTGAAAAATGGATAAATAAAGCCAAACAAAGTTTATAAGTAGTCCTCAAGAGAAAAGATAAAATACTTACTAAGCTGAGATCATGCATTATGATTCCGTTAACGTGTGGCCACACGTTATTGTCTTTAAGAAGGAATGTCACCAGCGGGCCTCCATACAGCATTACTGTTTCTTTGAGAGCCATTGTTACTCCTTACGTACAACATCATTTGCCCCATTTTAAAAGGTCAGTGAGTCCCACAAATCACCAAAGCACACATGATTTAGTCCATCTACTAGATCATACAATTTCTTACACCACTGCACATCTCACTGGGGTTTTCCTGTTGACCTCAACCATGTCCAGCCCACGCCAGTGTTTCACTAAAGCAGCTCATAAGGGCCCTGGTTCTCAGGCTTAAACTCACACCCTCCTGATATTTGCGCTGGGATCTCGAGTAGACGAAGCCTCTGGCCATCAGATGGCTACTTAAGGATAGTTGTGGCAAGCTCAGCTGATTTTAGATAAGCCCCAAGGCCGGTTCAGCTTCCATTTTGCGATATGTATTCCCCCGGTCATCGGTCCATCTGAAAACCACGGGTGCAGGAGGTCCAGCCGGACGACTCCTCGTCTTACTCGTGCCAGTATCATGGCAACCCGTCTCAATTTTTATTTATTTATATAGCTGTTTGTTGTTTTTACTACTACTATTTTTACTTTGGAAGCATCAGTCATCGTTCTAAAGTTTGGACTTCACGTTATCAACAATTTTGTCATGGAAACAAATATGAAATGATTCTATTAAAAATTCAATTAAAGCAATTGAGATAGAAGACAGTTTAAGTACATGCAAACTACTATTATTAAACCCCACCCCCCCACCCCCCATCTGCTCAAAATTGGATTAGCCAGATGCTAACGTGCATCCTCTTCAGATGACAGGATTACTTCTGCAGCCAGTGGTGCATGTCAGGTTGAGGAGCAGATGTGCAGCATGCAGGAGCATGGAGAGCGGTGCATTCACATGCATAAATGTAGAAGCGGAGCATCAAATGCATGCGCTCGAAATCAGGCAGGTTCATTAGCGTGTTTCATGCTTTAATGGAGGTCTAAAGGGACCAGTGACATGTAGCTGATCACAAGGAGACAAGAGAAAAGAAAACCACAGGGAGAAACAAACTACCCCCCACCACCACACACACACGCCGCTTTTAGAAACCAGCTTTGGGGAATTGAAGCATAAAAAACAACATGTCTGTGTGCATGCATGGATGTGTTGCTCATGTATGTGTCACTGTGTGCTTGTTTTCATACATTTTCAGGGCAAAGATGTTCCGACTGTTTAGAAGAAGTAGAGAAATACAGGGCTAAACTAAAAAATATTTGGTGTATTATTGTCTTTTTTTTCATTTGTTTTTGTTTACTGAGGTTAAAGTTGAGTTAAAAAATTCCTATTATATATAAACATTTACATATTGTCAAAGAGTGCGCTTACATGCACTTAATAATCCGATAACTGCAGAAAATCAGATTTTGTCAGTAATCTCATCAATGTGTTTACATGCATTTGAATAGTCAGATAATGGGGAAACTCCAGGTCTACATGAGTCAGGAAATGATCAGATTTCTGCTTTGCAAACAGCAAATAAACTCACAGAAGAAGACGTGACCTAAACGTAACATACACTCAAACTTCACGCCGCGACTTATTATGCCCACTTCACCTCAAAACACGAACATACATCATCTAGAAGATGAAGAATGTTTAAATCCTTAATTTCGTCAAGCATGTAGTTTGTTTCAACATCACTTCAAAAGTGTTTTGCTGTGTCTCGCAGCAATGCTGCTCGCTTATTTCCGGTAACGCTGTCTGTTTCCACACATGCACAGACTGAGAAATCCGAAAGAAATCAGAGTAAGAGTGTACATGCACTGATAAATCAGATTACTGAGCTAAAATCCAGCTCTCTTTATCAGATTTCTTAATTGCAAGCAGAAAATGCGACCAACTTCTAAGACTGAACTTTGGAGGTGTGGAAAACCCCCTGCAGATTTCTTGGAAAGGCTGAAAGCAAGTGTCCCAAAAAGAATATAGAGCAGACTCATTCAACACTAAAAAAATTGTAATTATGTTTAATTGCATCAATTCTAACACTATATAGTGTTTTTTTTTTCCAAGCAAAAACACATATTACCAAGATCAATAGCTTTAAACAATTTAAATTTTCAAATTTATATGCCTAACATTGTTATTATTACATATAGGTACAGGTATTATAACATAGATAACCAATGCATGTAGGGCATGTTATTATTACACACAATATATGGGACATATGTATGACTCCACATCCTCACGCTGCATTGAAACCAGTCAGTGTGTGCAAACAGTGCAACAGCGATGTTTAAAGATGCTGCTATCAGGCCTGTTGCTGTTGTCTGTCTTGCAGAAAGAATTCCTCCACATCTCTCTACTTCAGCTCACACTGACCACACACTGTCCACCCCGTCTTCATCACTGCCTCATTTAGCTCCCAAACCAGCAGTGCTGGCGGCCATCAAGTTCCACAAACGCACACACACACACACATTCGCACCCTCACACACACCACTGCCACCCCTGAGAGATCACATTCTCCCTCACCTGCCAATCACAAACCAGAAAACAGCCCTCTGAGAGGAGCTCAGATGCGTTTGTGTTGTTATCGCACATTGCATCATCCTTTCAGGGCTATTTTCTATTGCATCAATCACATCACACGCTCAAAAACACACCAGCTCTCCGCTGATTTCCTGCCCTCCAAGTCTGAACTACACGCGTCTTTTTTATCTTGCAATAATAACTACAGTAAAAGATGCAAAGTCATGCTAAAACGTGTTTTTTTTGTGATTCAATTTACATAAACAGACATTTCTGATAAGGAATGCTCTGTGTTAAACACCCTTAAAGGGATATTTCAGTATTTTTCAACCTGAAGTTTATCTGCTGCATCTGTAGACTATGATTTTTTTTTGCTGCTTTTCTCCATGCTTGGAAAATTCGCCAACTCAAAACACTCTTATAATAGAAGCCAATGGGCAGTTTTTGAGTAAATACATTTTTGTACAATGTTCATGAAGTCTTCCGATAAATGTATCCGTAAACGAACCTGCATTTGTGTTTAAGATTCAGAGATGGGACTAGTTTTTCTGAGCTAAGAAATATGCAGGTCGTGCATTACCAGTGCAGTTGTCTCAGGCTTCATCTGATCGCCATGAATACCTTAGCAAAAGTAACCGGAACTTCTTTTTCATTGTGTTGCTCCAGTGTTGGAAATTTGGCTAAAGTTTCATAAGAACAGCTTCAGTAAGACATTATTTTGGTCTGTTTCATTGTCAAAAAAATCAAATTTACACAATTATCCCTTTCCCAGGATGCAGCAATTGGCCAAAACATGTTTAGAGTCCATATATTGCTTCTTTAGTTTAGCAGAGAGGCTAACATTGCTAACAAACACTAGAACTCAATAGTCACCCAATTAGCCCAAATTGTTTCTATAAAAAATACAATTCTTTCAACCCACTCAAACTGCACCTGGGTCTCTATTAAGGTCGTGCAGACTTGTCTGGTTGGTTTAGGGAATAGTATGATTTACTATGAAATATAACACTGAACATTGACGGTACACTACAGAGCGCAGATTAGGTAGAGATTAGGTTTAAAAAACAGTGGACTATTAAAGTAAACAACACAAGTTAGCCTATCTGTTCAGATTCTGTCTGTCATAAAACCTGTTCTTATCTTTAAATATGCTGTGAAATCCGACACTCTGAATAACCGAATGTCATTTCTCCCAATGTTCCCATTGAGCCGCTTTTACATGAGCTTTCTAAATTAAAACAGTAGCTCTCTGGTGACTGGAGAAGCGTTATGAATGAACAGGCAGAAACTGGGTCCAATACTCTTACTACAGTCTGTTTTTGTACATACTAATGGCATATACTCGCTAATCATACTAAGCAGTGTTTAGAATTCAGTACACGGGTTCGCAGCATGTGCAGCACCGCAAGTGCTTTTAATCTTGCTGAATGAGAAAGCTCATTAGCAGGACATAATGTGGACAGGACAGGGAGGATTGTGGGCCTGTGTCGACTCCTATGAAGTGCTTAACTCCCACTTGTGCTGAGAGTGAAACAAAGCCCAGGAGAAGGAGGAGGAGTGCTCCAGAGCCATCCGAAATAATGTCTAGATTCACCCCGTTCAGTTGTAAACAAGACAGTGACCATTATTCATCAAAATCGGTAAAAAAGCACAGATTTGACCTCCTTTCATGGTGTGTTCGTCTGAACTACTCTGTGTCTGATTCATAAAACTTTTATACGATGTGGAAACAAGTGGAGCGTTGAGCCTCAGTGCGTGAAATCAAGTGCCAGCCTACCAGCATTGCATTTACATATCATTTACATGAAGTGTGTTCTAGTTCAAGCAGATGTATCAGTAGGGAACTAATAAGATGACAACATTCAGTGGCTCGTGAGCCAATGGCTGAGCTTGTGGGTTGAGTTTGAGGTTGTGCAGTAAATGCATGGCTCCCCCTATGGGCCAACAATTAAAGTGTTAACGTGAAATGTGAAATAAACAAAGGGGAAGAAAGATGAAATTGGGTAGTGTGATTATTTTTCTAAAATGACATACTTACACTGTATTGTTGCAGTTGTGTTTAGTGTTTTTTTTAGTGGGCGGAGTCAATAGTATTAAACAAAAGCACAGTGTAATATGTCTTTAAATGAATTGTGGAATATTTGCACCATTTGTTTATATCATTGTGCATGTAAAAACATCCAATGTGTACTGTATTTTAGAGCGTGCAGGTGCTAGACTGGCCTGCTGGCAGTGTAGAGCTGTCTCCCACTAAAAGTGTGTGTCTTATTAAGCTCAGTATACAACAACAAAAGCTCTATACAGTCGCACAGCTGACAAAAAAAATCATGCTTTCAAAACTGGATCAGTTTGTGTCATCAGTCCCCAAACTATTTTAAAGTGCTGTTTAAAGCAAAAGTGATGTAACATAGTGGTAAACATGCTCCTGTCCCACCTTTTTTGGAACATGTTGCAGGCATTAAATTTAGAATGAGACTGTAATCATATAAAACAATGAAGTTCAAAAGATAAAACATTAAATAATGTGTCTTTTTTTTACTGTTTTTAATCTAAAACAGGTTAGACAGAATTTACTAATCAATGTTTTCTGTTTTTATTAGCATTTCACACATTGTCTGTACTGTTTTTAGCTAAACTACCTAGAAATTTTCTAACTACTAGCACTAAAACTAGCAACTGCCTGTAATTAACTGCCACTTCAGCACAAGAAATGTTGACATTTGACAGCTTAAAACACATGTAGACAACAAATATGAACCCTGCAAATATGAATAGCTGCTTACGGGTGAGAGATGAGCTGTGTGAGAGTGTGAGGATGGGGGTTTTATGGGATGGAGCAGATCGGATATCAGGCAGACAGCAGGCCACCCTGCCCTGAGAATGAACCTCACTGTGCGGTCACATGAGAGGGACAGGGTCATTGTTAATTCATAACCCCCATTCAGGAGGCGTATACAGATTCTATAGAGACACAATGAAAGTGTAGAGGGTGTGCCGTGTGCGTCCCTATGTGAATGAACGTATAATTCTTGTTGCATTGTATATGTGAGAGTTTGTTTACATCTTTAGCAAATGACATGCAAATGAAATAACAATGCATAAACTTAAAGCTTTAAAGTTACTGTCAATTTGCTATATGATTTAAATGTAATTACAAAATTAGTAGTCACAAAATTCCTTATTAAACTGGATACGATACAGTGGTCTCTCAATTCAGTACATTTTTTGATACAGCAAAAATAAACAGTGGCTAAAAATGTGCCTTATTTTAATAAGTGCTTTAATTTAATAACCCCTGCCACAAGATAATATGTTTGTATGTAATATATTAGTCCCAATACAACAACACAATGTGGTACAATATGGCTGCAATACAATTCAGAATACTATACAGTGGTATGCAGGGAAAAAAAGCATGTGCCTTAAATATGCTATTTTTGTGAATGTTTTTCCATAATTTCTATTTACTTGTTAACATAAATAGAAATAGAAATAGAATAGAAATAACAAAAATATAAAATGTGCCACAGCATTTGCACAGGTCACCTTTTATTTGTTATATTTTTTCCCCAATATGTTAAATTTAGCAAATAAAGAGTAATGGTGCATTAACATTACAGTTGCAGACTGAATAAGAATTCTGTTATTTGTGTTACAGATCATTTTTAAGATTATTTCTGTTGGACGAAATGTGCTGCCGGGTGTGAGTTTTGCACATTTTGAATATCACCTTTATTAGAAAAATAAAAACGTGTTTTCCATTAAAGTCTTTTGTTTTTTTTTCAAAACCCTTATATCCAAAACTGTTATGAACGGATTTACAACATTTCGGAATGGAGCTCTTCATATGTTATCTGGGTCTGTCTCTGTACATAAGCACTATTGGGTTGTATTTATGTTTTGGGGAATAACTTAGTATAAGTTGAAGGTTGAAAAAAGTAATGATGTTGCATACCTTCTCAATAATTTTGCATTCCCTTAAAAATTTAATGGATTTTGCGAGGAAATGCAAAAAATATTGCAAGGAAATGTACAGCATTTGTTAAGGAATGCCAACACTTTGCAGGGGAATGCAAAAAGTTTGCATGAGAAAACAAAAAGTTTGCGAGGGAATGCAAACAATATAGCAAGGAAACGCAAAACATTTGCATAGGAACACAAAATTATCATGAGGGAATGCAAAATGTTTACAAGGGAACAGCAACATTTTACAAGGGAATGCAAAAATTTTGCAAGTGCAAGACTGAAAAAACGTTTGCGAGGGAACATAAAATGTTGCAAGAGAATGAAAAAAGTTTGAGATGGACACCTACATTTTGCAAGAGGTTGAAAAAACGTTTGCGAAGGATGCTAAAATTTTGCAAGAGAATGAAAAAAGCTTGCGAGGGAACAAAATTTTGCAAGACAATGAAAAAAGTTTGCAAGTGAACCCACAAATTTTGCAAGACAGTGAAAAAAGTTTGCAAGGGAACACAAAATGTTGAAAGAGAGTAAAAAAAGTTTGCAAGGGAACATTTTGCGAGAGGATGCAATGCCATTACAAATATATACGCAATATATATGCATATATTTTTTGGCAATGGCACTTGAGAGGCGCAATAACTTAAAAGTGAAGTAATAAGTACTGAGTTTACATTTTCCGGGAAGTAATCAGTAAAGTCATCTCATTACACTGCGAGAGCGATAATCAATAATTTGTAATAAATTACTTTTTTGAGTCTCCCCCCACACTGGCTGTAACAATGTCAGAATTGAAAGGATGGTGTTTCTGTCCACAAAACAAGGCTGCGTGCACAACAAAAGCGCTTCATCAGATACAAATCAAAGGTATTCATACTTAGTTTTTCTCTCTTTTGATACAGTAATAGCCTCTACTCTTCTGGGAAGACCACTGCATGTTGGAACATCACCATGAGGATTTGATTGCATTCAGCCTCGAGACCAGTAGTGAGGTCAGATACTGATGTTGGATGACCAGTTCTGGAACACAAACTCATTCCAAAGGTATTACGTGGAGCTCAATCCCATCCACTGCTCCACAGCCCAAACTGACTAGGCTTGTTAATTCCAGACCGCTGAATTCACTTGATTCAATTGTGTTGATGTGATATATTTTATTCATGTGTTTTCATTAAGCCCTTAGAGCTTATTTGGCTTGTATAAAACCTGTTAATCTACTTGTTGCCATGTAAAGCCCTTTTTTTTTGGTCGGACTGCAAATTACACTTTACTGTGCATTCACCATCATGGATCGTATTAGACACAGCCGGTACGTGAGGGGAGCCGTTATTGAGTGACATGCATTTCCCTGGGTTATTTATTTATTTCGTTTGACGGTTAAGAGCACTTGACCCGCTAACGGCAGCGTACGAAGCAGCGGGTCGGGAACAAGGCTTTGCTTTTACAGCCGAGAGGGGCGCGGGGGGTGGGGAGGGGCAGTGTGACTGACAGGCCGGCTCTTCTTCTGCTCCAGTGCGAAAGCAGCGAGGCCTGCAGGCCTCCAGAGGAAGCGTTTCCGAGAGTGGATTATGGAGTGGGAGTCCCCCGGCACCGAGCGAACCAGGCTACGACTTGAAAGCGAAATCGCTGTCACGGAGAAAGGAAAATGGAGCTTCACTTAAGGCTGCGTCAGTGCCTTCCCTCAGCGGCCAATCGATACTGTTTCTGAGACTGTGTGGTGTCCTGGCAGTGATGGACAAGTCCATTTCAAGCAGGGCCATTATGCTAAACATTAAAAATGTGAACAAGACTGTTGTGTAAAGCAGGCTATTGCTAAGGATTCCTTCTAGCAGCGACATCCTGGAGAAAAGGCCTAAAACTAATGATTATTTCTAACTGATGAATCTATCGACTCTTATTCATTTGACTAATCTAACTGTTATGTGATCTGCTGGTTCCTTTCCCAGTGCTGCTGCCATTGTTCAAGCGCTGTGTGTCAAATCGAGTACTTCTGTAGGGTGCTAGCCACTTTTAGTGTTAGTTGACACCAGGGGGCGTCGCCTGGCCTGGACTTGGATGTTTTTAACCTATTTAACATTAACTTATATATCACACATTGCATCATGGCTTTTTTCACATCACTCAGATTATCCATTATTGTACACAGGGACAATTTAGAGAGAGAGAGAGAGAGAGAGAGAGAGAGAGAGAGAGAGAGAGAGAGAGAGGAGAGGGAGGGAGAGATAGAGTGAAAGATGAATGAAAAAGTGAGAGAGATTGTGGGAGAAGGAGGGAGAGATGAAATGGAAGAGAATGAAAAAGAGTGAAAGAGAAAGGAGGATACAGAAAATGGGAATAAAACAATGGAATATAAGACAGAAAGAGAGAGAGAGAGAGACAGAGAGAGCAGCATGATACAGAGAAAGAGAGAAAGAAAGAGAGGCGTGACAGAGAAAGAGAGAGAGAAAGAGACAAGAGAAAGATAGAGATAGAAAGAGAGAGAGAGAGAGAGAGAGAGAGAGAAAGAACAAGAGAGAAAGAGAGACAGAGCAGCGTGACAGAGAAAAAGAGAGTTGCAGAAAGAGACAAAGAAAGGTGTGGTAGAGACAGAAAAAGAAAAGGAGAGACAGACAAGAGAGAAAGAGATAGAGAAAAAAGTGGAAAACAGATGAACAAAGCAAGAGAAAGATAGAAAGACAGAAAGACAGAAAGAAAAAGAAAGAGACATCGAGACAGAGAGGATGGAATGATAGAAATAAGGAGAGACAGAGAGGGAGCAAAGAGAAAGAGATGGAGAGAAAGAGAGACAGAGAAAAGAAAGAGAGAGGCAGAGAGAGTAGGAGAGGGAGAAAAAAGAAAGAGTGGTACGAAAGAGAGAAAGAGACACAAAGGGAGGAGGAGGGGAAGATAGACAGAAAGAGAGAGAGGCGCGATGGAGAGAAGAAGAGAAAGAAAGACATACAGCTATTTTCTTTTCTCTCTCTCTCTCTCTCTCTCTCTCTCTCTCTCTCTCTCTCTCTCTCTCTCTCGCTCTCTCTCTTTCTTTCTAATTGCTAGCCACTACATGGTAACTGGTGCTGTCCTGTCAGGTTTTATTCAGGTCTTTGGGTGGTGATGGACAGCATTGGGTCAGTTTTAGATAGAATACTGTTATACTCAGTTCAGTTTCAGACTCAAATTTGATGTGGGACAGGTCAGGTCTGGTCTGCTTTGTCCAGATTCGGATGAAATGATGTTTTGAGTCTGAATTTTAGGTGGAGAGAAAGTTCTCAGACCAAAATTTCAGGCTTCATTAAAGCTCTAGCTAAAGAAAAAATAAACCCCCAAAAATATGTGTGTGCAGAACTGAGGCCTATTTATTTTGGAGCCAGCTTGATTTCCTGTGTTAAAAATTAGGCCGACCACTCAGATCTCCATTGCTATTATGGAACAGGGCTACATCGACAAAACGTAGCAAAGCGTTTATTTAAAACCTGTGAACTGTGACGCGTTGAACACTCAACACACAAATGTTGCAACTACGGCAGCTGAGAAGGCCATTCTTGCCATTCTCATAGCATATTCTATTACAAAACATTTACAATAAAACACAACAAACATGTCATCTAACGTCTTCAACTGTTACGTACACCGATCTGACGTAGCCGTATTTGTAGAGGCCTTTATTAGAATCCATTGTGTGCAGTGACTTTTTAATGCAGCGGGGTTTATCTGCATGTGTCATCTGATTGGGAAACACCTCTGACACGCCCATCAAATGAGAGAAAACAAATCTCAAAGCCTGTCGCAAACCGTTTTGCACTGTTTCGCCAAAACGTCGCTCAACTCGGAAAACGTAACAAAATAGCGTGCGATGTTTCGACACTGAACAAGCCCAGCTCATCTTACTAGTGGCAGAGCACAAGAGTTTATGCGACAAGCAACACACTGAACACAAAAATACAGAGACTACATAAAATACATGGCTGATCATAACTGAAAAAAAGAAAAATGATAAATCACTGTCACTACTACTCAAGGAATCCCTTGTTTTTCCCTCCCCTTCCTTCCCCTGTTGTTCGTTCTTCCTGCATTGTCAGAGTGTTTAAGAAAACATGTTGGACTTGATGTGAATGTTCCACTGCGTTAATTGTTATAATGGTATCTGGACATGTATGACTGCTAATTTTAGCTTGCTGGTGTAAGCTAACTGCTAACCTTGGCACTATTTAATGATATCAGGTACGGTGATTTTACATAGTTTTTGCAAGAAATATTGTTATTGCAAAAATTGCAAAAAAAGATAGTAGTTTGTACAAGACAACCTGTAGTGCAATGCAGTTGCTGGAATAATCATATATATTGTAGGAACATTATAAAGCACTACATAATATATTTAATGACATAATATACAGCATAAATAAATGACAAATACATTTTACTGACAACTTCACTGAATACTCACTGCAGCCCTGCTGGTCACATGCTGTACCTGCACCTCAAAGTCACTACAAAACTGCATCACCATTCAAGCAGCATTTATTAAAGACACACTCCAGTAATCTTGTTTTGGAGTTCATTAATGGTGAAGATATTCACTATTCAGGTACAGCGTGTGCATTCTAGGGCCCCAAGTTGCCTCAAAAATGAATTTTCTCTTCACATGATGGATCACGCATGTTTTCACAGTAATTTCTCGCAAATCAAATAAAGAGACGGAGGATTGGATCATACACGGGAAAAGGAACATGCCTCAGCTTCAGTTTACAGGGAGACTTCTCGTGATAAACAAGCGAGAAGCACTGGAATGAGCCCTCTGAAGGCTGATGCAGCCCTGATCACCAAATAAATATGAATCAAGACCAAAGCAAATGTTAAAAATATTGCTAAAAACTGTAGCATATTTGTGTGTGTCTTTCATTCTGTCATAGGATGCAACTGTGTATCTCAGGGCAACACAATATCCATTGACCTTCATGTCCAGGTGGCATGCATTGTGTATGTGACACGCAAGAGGAGTCTCATCATAAAAAAAACAATCTTAAAGGCACATTTCAACTAAAATACAGCAGGGATGCCACTAAACAAAGGCATCGTTAACTATCTCTTTTAGCCTATTAGCCACATTTGCATTCTTGATAAGTTGTATGGGTTCATTTACATAATGCTAACTAGCTTCTACTAGCGTTCATTAATTATTAGCCATTTACGTTGTTGATGAAACATATGAGCCATTTACATAGGCTGATGCTAACTAGCTTCTACTAGCTTTCATTCATTATTAGCCACATTTGCATTATTGATGAAACTCGTAATCTAGTATACACAATAGTAACCAGCCTTTACAGTTTCTCTTAGCTAATGCTAACTGGCTACCTACTGGCTTTCATTCATTATTAGATACATTCTTGATGAAACACATATGATTTTGTTTACATAATGAAACACAGCCTTAGCTTTTATTCATTGATGAAACATGAAACATATACATAATCCTAGCTAGCTTTATAGCTTCCATTCATTATTAGCCACATTTGCGTTCTCAATGAAAAACATATGATATTGTTTACATAATGCTAACCAGCTTTTACCAGCTTTTATTCATTATTAGCCACATTTGCATCTGCAAGAAAAAAAATGATATTGTTTATATAATTCTAACCAGCTTCTACTAGCTACCCACGAGCTGTTGAAACACTTGATGTTATATACATTTTGCTAACAGTTTCTTTTTCATAATGCTAACTGGCTACTTACTAGCTTTCAGCATGATCTGCACTCTTGATGAAAAATATCTAATTTACATAATGCTAACCAGGCTTAACAGTCTATTTACATAATGCTAACAGGCTTAACAGTCTTTTTACATAATGCTAACCAGGCTTAACAGTCTATTTACATAATGCTAACCAGGCTTAACAGTCTATTTACATAATGCTAACAGGCTTAACAGTCTTTTTACATAATGCTAACCAGGCTTAACAGTCTATTTACATAATGCTAACCAGGCTTAACAGTCTATTTACATAATGCTAACAGGCTTAACAGTCTATTTACATAATGCTAACCAGGCTCAACAGTCTATTTACATAATGCTAACAGGCTAGCTAGCTTATATATTAGGCTTGTTTACATTTTTAATGAAACATATGATCTTATTTACATTAACTACACTGGCCTTCCTTTGTTATTAGCCACATTAGCATCTTTATGTGGAGGACTTTTAAGCTGTGGCTGAATCCTTACACTGGACAAAGAGCCGGGATTAATAACCCAGACCTCCATGTGGCCCCTGAGAGCCGGCGGTGGATGGGAGGCCATCCAATGCTATGATGAATGCTGGCTGTCCTGCTGCCAGGAGGAACCGACTCATTCCAAATCAATTGAACCTTGTTATTCAACAATTACGGCGGGCCCTTTGCCGCACCATGGAGAGGAAGAAGGTCAATGGGATGCAGTGTCGTAAATAAAGCTTACGCTGGTTATTATTGTGTACTAAATTCCTGACAGCGCCATCTTTCTGGCGTTTACCGGTCACTGCGGGAACATACGTCACAGGCTGGTGGTAGAGAAAGAGAAAGAGCTGTGAACGGCCAGAACTGCGGACAGTAACGAATAAAAAAATCCCAGATGATTGACAGCACGGAAGCATCTGATAAGGAATGCAGCAGCGTGCTATTTTTTGGCACTGTTGGATCCGCAGCTGATCCAGGGTAATTAAAAGAATATTACATTCATAATGGATTTATAATAAACATTTTGATTCCTTTCAATTTTCCCAAGCATGCAGGCCTCACTTAATTCAATCAAATTCGATTTGTCTTCCAAGAGCGCGTATTTAAAAGTGTCTGCGAATAATATCCCATAATTAAGAGATTAAGAATGATAGCAGTTAGTCATGGTGCTTAATAGAAGCCTAAATCGCAGGAAAAATTGGCTAAATGGTCAGAGCGGAGAATGAAATGAGCGCTGGAGTCTGCGCGTGTCACATGTGTCGTTAATGTAATGGATTGGTCAGCAGCTTCTGCGCCGGCCAGCGCGCCTCCACGGGGACGTGTCAGTCCGTCATGCCAAAGGGCGGAGTCACAACACGCTATGACAGCAGAACACCGTTACCATGGAGATGCTCTCCACTGAGTGGACTCTCTGACATTCACTGCAGCCGACTAGGGACAGAGAGAGAGAGAGAGAGAGAGAGAGAGAGAGGGAGAGGGAGAAGACAGAGACAAAGAGATAAAGAGAATGAAGAGAGTGAGAGAAGGAGAGAGAGAAGGTGTATGTGAGAAAAAGAAAGAGAGAGAAAGTAGGGAGAAAGATAGAGAAGGAGAGACAATGAGAGTGAGTGAGTGAGTAAGAGAGGAAGAGAGGAGGGAAGAGAAAAAGAGGGGGAGATAAATGGAGAGAGAGGAGAGAGAGAAGAGAAAGAGAGAGCGAGAGAAAAGGCGAGAGAAACAGAGATAGAGAGATAAAGAGAAAGGGAGAGAAGGAGAGGGAGAAGGTGGATATGAGAAAGAGATAGAGAGAAGGTAGTGAGAGAGATAGAGAAGGCGAGACAGGGATAGGGGAAGAGACAAAAAGGGGGAGAGAAATGGAGACAGAGAAAGAAGAGAGAGAAGAGAGAGAAAGGGAGCGAAGAAGGGAGAGAGAGAGAGGTTGAGAGGGAGGAGGAGAGAAAGAAGGAGACAGTGAGGGGTGGAACGGGACAAGAAAAAGAGAGAGAGTGTGTGAAAGAAAAAGAAAGCAAAAGAGAGACAGAGGGAGAAGGAGGGAAGATAAATAGCAAGAAAGAGAGAGAAAGAGATAGAGAGAAGGTAGGGAGAGAGACAGAGAAGGAGAGACTAAGAGAGTGAGAGAGTGAGAGGGGAAGAGAGAAGGGAAGAGAAAGAGTGAGAGGGAAAGAGAAAGAGAGAGAGAGAGTGAGAGAGAAAAAGGAAGAGGTAGAGGAGAGGGAGAAAAAGGGAGAGAGAGAGCGAAGGAGAAAAAGAGGGGGAGAGAAATGGAGAGGGAGAAGGAAGAGAAAGGAGAGTGGGGGAGAGAAAAGGAGGGAGAAAGAAAAGAGAGAAGAGAGAGAGAGAGAAAGAGAAAAAGAGGGAGAGAGAAATGGAGAGGGAGAAGGAAGAGAGAGGGGAGGGAGAGAGAGAGAGAGAGAGAGAGAGAGAGAAGATGGGAGGGAGACGAATGTGACAGTCCTCTCTGCCCCACGGACACTGTGACTAAACGCAGGCTGCACACACAGAGCTGAGCGCAGAGGTTTCTGGGTGAGCGGCCCTCAGCGGCTAATGTAGCCCTCATTAGACACATGGAGAGCTGGTCCCCTCAGGCCACAGAGCACTGACACTGCTGAGTGACGACGGCCTGGAATTTATCTCCATTTACAGCACAATCGCCATTATATACTAAACCATCAGCAAACATCAGCCTAACCTGCTGAAACCCGCTCTGACACTGAGGACTGTAAACCAGGAAAGTCTCTTCCTCATGTACACACACACACACACACACACACACACACACACACACATGCATGACTAAATTCTTAAAACATCACTGCAGGAGTGGTTTTATTCACATGGCAACTTCTAGCATGACGGATGATTTCATACCTGCCTGATTTGTTGCAGTGAGGAGAGAAATTCGAAGCCTTGAACTCATAAAATTCCAGTCAGTCTCATTCTAGTGCAGTGATTAAAGGGTCTTTTGATCGGCACACTCTATCAAAGGATTTTTTTTAAACAGTGTCTGTTCCACGTTGCTGCCCCAATTAAAAAGGAACGGCCATCTGAGAGAAGCTCAGCCCGAGTCTCGTGGCGAGCCGACAGGGAGAGAGTGCACACATGACTGGGTTAGAAAATTACATACGGCCTGTGGAAACACTCAAGTGCATCCCCGCGCATCCTTCTCACGGCACCAGAGCTCTACTGCTAAAGATGCTGTTTCACAGACAACAAAACTCAAAACCCTGTAATGCCAGCACCACCCAACATCACTCAAAACAGCCAACAACGCACAACACCACTCAACAACAGCCACAATCACCTAACAACAAACAACAAAACTTAACAACAGCTATACAACCAACATATTTCAACAACAGCCAATACCATTCAACAACATACACCACTTAACAATACCCAACACTCCACTCAACAACATCTAACAATACACCATGCCACTCAACAACTATCAGCAACACCCAACATCACACCACGCCTCTCTACAACAATAAGCAACACCCAACAATACACCATGCCACTCAACAACAATCAGTAGCAGCCAACAACACACCATACCACTCAACAACAATCAGTAGCAGCCAACAACACACCATACCACTCAACAACAATCAGTAGCAGCCAACAACACATCACACCACTCAACAACAATCAGCAACACCCAACAACACATCACACCACTCAACAACAATCAGCAACACCCAACAACATACACCACACCACTCAACAACAATCAGCAACATCCAACAACATACCACACCACTCAACAACAATCAGCAACACCCAACAACACACCACACCACTCAACAATCAGCAACACCCAACAACATACACCACACCACTCAACAACAATCAGCAACACCCAACAACACACCACACCACTCAACAACAATCAGCAACACCCAACAACACATCACACCACTCAACAACAATCAGCAACATCCAACAACACACCATACCACTCAACAACAATCAGCAACATCCAACAACATACCACACCACTCAACAACAATCAGCAACATCCAACAACACACCATACCACTCAACAACAATCAGCAACATCCAACAACATACCACACCACTCAACAACAATCAGCAACACCTAACAATACATCACGCCTCTCAACAACAATCAGCAACACCCAACAACACACCACACCACTCAACAACAATCAGCAACACCCAACAACACATCACACCACTCAACAACAATCAGCAACACCCAACAACACATCACACCACTCAACAACAATCAGCAACACTCAACAACACACCACATCACTCAACAACAATCAGCAACACCCAACAACACACCACACCACTCAACAACAATCAGCAACACCCAACAACACACCACACCACTCAACAACAATCAGCAACACCCAACAACACACCACATCACTCAACAACAATCAGCAACACCCAACAACACACCACATCACTCAACAACAATCAGCAACACCCAACAACACACCACATCACTCAACAACAATCAGCAACACTTAACAATACACCACACCACTCAACAACAATCAGCAACACGCAACAACACACCACACCCCTCAACAACAATCAGCAACACCCAACAACACACCACACCACTCAACCACAATCAGCAACACGCAACAACACACCACACCACTCAACCACAATCAGCAACACACAACACACCACACCACTCAACAACAATCAGCAACACGTAACAATACATCACGCCACTCAACAACAATCAGCAACACCCAACAACACATCATAACACTTAACAATACATCACACCACTCAACAACAATCGGCAACACCCAACAATACATCACACCACTCAACAACAATCAGCAACACCCAACAACACACCACACCACTCAACAACAATCAGCAACACCCAACAACACACCACACCACTCAACAACAATCAGCAACACCCAACAACACACCACACCACTCAACCACAATCAGCAACACACAACACACCACACCACTCAACAACAATCAGCAACACGTAACAATACATCACGCCACTCAACAACAATCAGCAACACCCAACAACACACCACACCACTCAACCACAATCAGCAACACGCAACAACACACCACACCACTCAACCACAATCAGCAACACACAACACACCACACCACTCAACAACAATCAGCACACGTAACAATACATCACGCCACTCAACAACGATCAGCAACACCCAACAACACTCATAACACTTACATACATCACACACTCAACAACATCGGCAACACCCAACAATACATCACACCACTCAACAACAATCAGCAACACCCAACAACACACCACACCACTCACAACAATCAGCAACACCCAACAACACACCACACCACTCAACAACAATCAGCAACACCCAACAACACACCACACCACTCAACCACAATCAGCAACACACAACACACCACACCACTCAACAACAATCAGCAACACGTACAATACATCACGCACTCAACAACAATCAGCAACAGCCAACAACACATCATAACACTTAACAATACATCACACCACTCAACAACAATCAGCAACACCCAACAACACACCACATCACTCAACAACAATCAGCAACACCCAACAACACACCACACCACTCAACAACAATCAGCAACACGTAACAATACATCACGCCACTCAACAACAATCAGCAACAGCCAACAACACATCATAACACTTAACAATACATCACACCACTCAACAACAATCGGCAACACCCAACAATACATCACACCACTCAACAACAATCGGCAACACCCAACAACACATCACACCACTCAACAACAATCAGCAACACGTAACAATACATCACGCCACTCAACAACAATCAGCAACACCCAACAATACATCACACCACTCAACAACAATCAGCAACACGTAACAATACATCACACCACTCAACAACAATCGGCAACACCCAACAATACATCACACCACTCAACAACAATCAGCAACACCCAACAACACACCACACCACTCAACAACAATCAGCAACACGTAACAATACATCACGCCACTCAACAACAATCAGCAACAGCCAACAACACATCATAACACTTAACAATACATCACACCACTCACAACATCGCAACACCCAACAATCACCACACACTCAACACAATCAGCAACACCCAACAACACACCACCACTCAACAACAATCAGCAACACCCAACAACACACCACACCACTCACACAATCGCAACCCCACACACCACCACTCAACACAATCAGCAACACCCAACAACACACCACACCACTCAAAAACAATCAGCAACACCCACAAAACACCACACACTCACACATCAGCACACCCAACAACACACCACACCACTCAACCACAATCAGCAACACACAAAAATGCACCATGCCACTCAACAGCAACAGCATCCAATCATATAAACAACACCCAGTAATACACAACATCCAACATCATCAATGCCCACCAACACCCAACAATGCCCAACAGTGCTCAACAATATAAACAGTGCCCGACAACACCCAACAATGCATAACATCCAACATTGCTAATAACATCCAGCAATACTTAAAAATGCAAATAATACCGAACAGTACTCAACAACATTCACCAACAGCCACCAATCCCCAAAAATGTCCAACAATGCTAACAAAACCCAACAATACCCAAAAATGTCCAACAACACAAATGATACCCAAACAATGCTAAAAAATGTCCAACAATGCCAGCAAAACCCAACATAGCCCACAAATGTCTCAAGACGGCCATAAACATTCAACACCTTATAGTTCTCAACGCTCAGCTCCATAAGCTACAAATGTTCCAGTAAAAAAACAACTGGTTAAATTTATGCACATACTATAAATATGCACGTAGTTTACATATGCATTCAGTGGATGTATGTTTTCCTGCATACACCCCTACATGGACATCCACATGTGTAAACTGATGAGGTGGGACAGAGTGATGTTTAGCATTGCTTAAATAATCAGTGCATATTATCTGTAAGAAGTCCAAGTAAGTGAGCATCAAAAATACTAATAGAATCTTCTCATGGGATAAATGACTAAAACTATCTAGCCTGCTGTTGTCCATTCAAGACTACATGCATTCCTGACCACTTAACCCTAACATCTGTATGCATATTGATTAGCAGGCAATACATAACTAAAGCTTAAGTGGAGCTACAGCATCATAATATCCATATTCATTCATCATATCAATACACATCTGTCATTCACTATCTTTCAGTGATGCCTTTCACTGACTGAATGCTGAGCAGGCTGAATGGATGAGAGATCCTCAGAATGTTACTCGCGCAAGCAAAAATGTCACTAGATACAAGGTCAGCTTGGGTTGCGCGCTACAATGTGATTGAATGACTGCCAAGTAGCTTTGAGGTTGGTGGGGGGGTTGTGGTAGAGTCACTCAAATTCAGGAGCCACACCTTCTGATACCTTTCTAAACATTGACGTGATTGTTTTTTAACTAGACAAAATGAAAGGGAGCTGACCATGGTTCGATTATCAGGCCCTTGTTTATATTTGGCATTAACATCTGATCACTGTGATCTGATTGAGGTGATCCTCATCCAGTCAGGACATGGCATGATTACATTTTATTCTAAAATATATCTCCTGCAACCAGATATTGATCGGATCCCCATGAAATATTAATAGTTATGAATCAATTAGGCAGTGCAAGTTGGCAAAGCCTACACAGGCTATGCTGTGCTTACTTTATGACAAACTTTGCAATCGTGCAAAAAGTTCCAAGTATCTAAAGTTATATTTTACCTTTTTTGGAGGATGATTATTGCTGTTGTTGTTGTTGTTGTTATTGTTGTTGTTATATATTGTAATGTGATGCTGTAGTCAAGCAATCTAACTTTACACTAGCAAATAAATGTAACATTGCAAAGTGATCATTCTAAAACATGCATTTAATAGTAAAAATGCTAAAAAAGACCAAAAATTCATATCACATTCATATATGACTGTCTATATATGTATATGTATATACACATTTATATATATACAGTCACTTTCTATTCTGGATGTCCTTTTTTTTAATAACAACTTTTTTCAACAACCAAAGTAAACATGGAATAATTTTTTGTTGAGAGAAAAAAATGGAAAAATATGTAGAAAAACTCATGTCCACATTGCTCTTTGGCAAAAAATAGTGCTAAATGTTGAGTCCCATCTGAATTTCTCCAAAGCTGAAACCTTTTTATTTGGCAGCTTTCTAAATTTTCTGTTCCACCTTAAATGGAGAAGCAGTTACATTCTGGCCCCATGCAGTAACTATTTAAGGTGGACGGGTTAAATGCAAGAAGAAGCCAACTTCAGCTTATTTAAGCATATTTCTCAAGTCTTTTGTCTTATTCGTGCATCCCGTACACCTGTGCCTCCGACCATCAAGCAAAGCTGGAATATTATATGGAAAATAAAACAGTCATTCATGCTATCAGTACCAGTTGTGTCTATGGCGAGTCAGGTGACTCTTCAGCCAGGCCTCATAGGTCTGGGTTCCAAGTTAGGCTAAGGCTAACTAACCCCAAAAGACCAGCAATGTCTTTATGTCTGCTATCTCAGAAACCAAGTGGACTACTTCAGAGAGCGGGAGGTGATCGAGGGTCTGCTCCTTTTTCATTTTCATTTCAAATGTGATTGAAATATCCCTGACTCAGCCACCCAGCTAAAGGGACTAATGTTTGCGTAGTTTGCACTGTTTATGCACTGAATTATTTGTGCTTATTCAACTAGAATTTCAACCAGTACCACCCACTACTACACTGGACACATTGAAATATATCCTGCGCTCTATCCTATATTCTGGATCATAAATACTTGCTATGCAGCTGGTGGTCGTCCAGTAAAACCAGGTCTTGTTGTTTAAATGGTGGTTATCTGATTTGAGTAATGCTATGTGAGGATTACGTTTGACCCATGTGTTTGATTAGTGATGGCACCATGTCTAGTCCACCCATAGGTTCCACTTCTGGACACAGGATCCCCTTGCAACTGGGTACTCAGGTACGGTATGGCTCACTTGGCAATGGGAATAACAGTAAAAGGCATGATGGCAGGTTTAGTAACTGTAACAAGCTACACTGATTGGGCATAACATTATGACCACCTCCTTGTTTCTATCAGCTCCACTTACTATATAGGTGCACTTTGTAGTTCTACAGTTACAGACTGTAGTCCATCTGTTTCTCTGATACTTTGTTAGCCCCCTTTTACCCTGTTCTTCAGTGGTCAGGACCCCCATGGACCCTCACAGAGCAGGTACTATTTGGGTGGTGGATCATTCTCAGGTGGTGGTGGTGTGTTAGTGTGTGTTGCGCTGGTCTGAGTGGATCAGACACAGCAGTGCTGCTGGAGTTTTTAAACACCTCAGTGTCACTGCTGGACTGAGAATAGTCTGCCACCCAAAAATATCCAGACAACAGCGTCCTGTGGGCAGCGTCCTGTGACCACTGATGAAGGACTAGAGGATGACCAACACAAACTGTGCAGCAGCAGATGAGCTATCGTCTCTGACTTTACATCTACAAGGTGGACTGACAAGGTAGGAGTGTCTAATAGTGTTACTGCAGTGCTGAGAATGATCCACCACCCAAATACTACCTGCTCTGTGAGGGTCCATGGGGGTCCTGACCACTGAAGAACAGGGTAGAAGGGGGCTAACAAAGTATGCAGAGAAACAGATGGACTACAGTCTGTAACTGTAGAACTACAAAGTGCACCTATATAGTCAGTGGAGCTGATAAAATGGACAATGAGCGCAGAAACAAGGAGGTGGTCACAATGTTATGATAGATCAGTGTATACTGCACTGACCTATGGAAATATGCCTTAAGACCTCAGGCTGGGCTATGGAGTGCATGTAAACATAAGTATCGACCCCTATTATGACAAAGTGAGGACAATTAAGAATGGAACATATACACTTTCTTTGCATATAGATTAAAGTTTGTGCCAAATTCAAAAGGGATTTGCATTAAAAGTATGATTTAGTCTTGGAAATTGTCCCTTGATGTAAACTTTTGATTCGCATTGATTTCTAGTCTAAAACAAAATTTAATCTTGGTTGAAGCAAATGGCCTCCAGATTACTCCATGATCAGCGAGGCCAGATTCTCATTTCTTTCTAGAATTGATCAGAACTATTTAAGGCTGAAATGATGATGACTTTTGCCCAATTATCAATAACTCCAGTAACAATAAAGCAGGCCCTGTTTTAATAAGCTCTGGAGATCAATCTTATATTTCAGCGCAGCATTACTGTAGCAAACAAGGCACAATTACTTTCTGAGGCATTCGCTGCTTTGAAAAGTTGAAAGAGCAGAACTTCAAATGAGTTTATGTTGAAAGGACGCACATTTAAAGCACTGACTGTCCAAAGAATTTATCATTCGTACTGAGAAGATGGTAAAGCTCGGAGGCTTGGGCTCAGCAAAACAACTTGTAAAGGGGTTTAAACGTATGATAGTCTGTGCTGTAGTGTACCCTGTTGAAATATAACTCTTGTTGAAAGGAGCTGAATTCCCCATCTCAGAATAAATTGAGGCCGCTGCTGTTCTGCTGTTTTATAGCTCCGTCGAAGCTTTATGAGCAGCTTTCGCTGGCCGCAATGCACTTAGTACCACTACAGTTTTAAAGATCAGGGACATTCATTAACCCTTAGATGTTACACTTTTGGCTGGTAATAACAGCATGGGGTGATTTTATATGAATTATTTCTCACTTGTAGCTCACTGAAAGAAGAAGAGGAATCCTGTGGAAAGTGTGGATTCTAAACTTTCAATAAATACTGTATGAGTTATTGTAATGATTTGAATTTGATTAAAAAGTTACTGTATTGTGCACCAGAGATGTTCACAGTGTCCTCTATGAGAGTCCGAGTCTCAAAACTTTAGCAGAGAGTTTAGTTTGGTCATTATTAGCTGTGTTTGGTTTAACACCGCTTTCAAAAAAGAGCCTTTCATTATAGAAAAAAAAACTTCAGTGTGAAGGACAGAACTGCCCTGCTAGAAAAACCAGCATAGACCAGAATGGCTGGTCACCAGCCAAACCAGCATATGTTGTGCTTTGGTTGCTGGTCTGCTGGTCAGCAGCGATGGAAGTTAATATGCTGGTCACCACCAAAACCAGCATATGTTGTGTTTTGGATGCTGGTTTTCTGGTCAACCAGCATGACCACGCTGGAGCGACCAGCTACACCAGAACCAGACCAGCATTAGGCCAGTATAATCCAGCTTAAATGAGCATAGAGCAGCATGGAATTCATGCTGATCTGTACTGGTTTTTCGACTGGGTGAAGTGAAACACGCAGTCAATGTGATGTTATTAGGAAGACAGCGGTTAGAAAGCGAGCTAGCAAATCGGTTAGAAAGCCAGCTAGCATACTTGCTATACAAACTACACAGTCTCAAACACGGGTTCTCCAGTAAAGACAATGGTTCTGTATAGAACCATGAGCACTCAAAGAGCCATTGCATGCTTAATTGGTTCTTTGCTTAGCAAAATTGTACTTCAAGTTGGTGGAGAATGGGTTGTATATGGCTCTATATACAACCTTTTAGAGAATGGTTCTAAATAGCACCAATTAGGGTTCTTCTATTGGAACAAGCATCACAGCATGACATCATAGCAACCCTTTTTCAGAGTCTGAGATGAGTCACGAGGCAGTGAATGTGCGACTTGAGTGCGTCTCGAGTCCAAGTTGCTGATTTGCGTCCCCATCTTTGGGCAAAACTTAAAGTTTTTGGTTAATCTGTAGTTTGTATAGTAAGCATCATAGCTAGCATACTAGCTAATTCAGCAGATATTTTATTAAATTTTGAAGAATTGAGATCTGTAATTTACTAAAACTTCAGTTTAGATTAGCTGACAACCCACTATATCAGCTATTGCACTAGCTGGTCCCTCAACATGGTAACCAACCATTTCAAGTTGCATTAGTGAGGTCAGATTCTGATGTTCTGCTCCACAGCTCAAAGCTGGAGGTCTTTATACACTCTATTTGAGGTTTGGCACTGGGCATGGTGACCTTAGGCTCACGTGCAGCTACTCCAGAATGTTCCATTCTATTGGCAGTGCTTTTGCATGGAGATTATACAAACTGTTCATCAGCTCATGCACCTTATCTGTATAGCACACGCTCTCTAGCAGTGCTTCTGGAAGCATCCTGCCCCTCCCCCAGTCTGACCCCAACCCCCCCAGCCAGCTCAGTCTGTGGGTCTGACTGTTGTGTGATCCAGCATGAGACATTAGAGCAGAGGCCTGGCTGTATTGATCAGGTGTGGACAGTAATGATGATGATGATGACGTAATGTCTGGCACAGCATTTGCTCCGCTCTCCCAAAGCCTGTCTAGTTTGCTCTATCAGAGGCCAGAAAGAGGCTTAGTGTTCTTTTTTTTGTGGTTAACCCATCGACACCTAGAGTTTCTCCTGTCATTTTACTGTGTATTTTAATTAGAATTATGAAATTACATTCTGATTACTTCTAATTATATAACACTTTAATTTACATTCATTCGATATAGACATGTAAGAGCCTGTGCTTTTGTTTATTTTGGTGTAAAAAAAAAGAAAAATGTAAAGGATGTTTTTCTTTGCTTTAATAAGGCTGCATACAATAAACACAACAAGCATGGTATGGACTGAACATCCACTGTTCAGCATGATTTCAGCACAATTTCGCCACTCATTTCAATGAGCTACAAGTGAGAAATGCTAAAGATAAAAGTACAACATGCTTTTGCTGGTTATAACTATGGAGGATTAAAAATGGGAAGGAGCATAGAATGGAGTGAAATGGACCAATAAAAGTGACACACATACTAACACATATAATATATAATATAGATATTAGTAACCTGCAATACCAGAGCAACAGTCTAGCAACACCTTAGCAACCACCTGGGACACGATAGCAACACCCCAGCAAAACCTTGACAACCACCAGAAATTCCTCAGCAACAACCTAGCAACACCTTAGCAACCACCTGGGATAACATAGCATATGCCTAGCAACACCTTAGCAACCACCTGGGACACAATGGCAACACCCCAGCAAAACCTTAACAATCACCTGGGATTCTATAGCAGATGCTTAGCAACACCTTAGCAACCACCTGGGATTCTACAGCAGATGCCTAGCAACACCTTAGCAACCACCTGGGATTGCTCAGCAATGACCTAGCAACAGCTTAGCAACCACCTGGCATAACATAGCAATGGCCTAACAACACCTTAGCAACTTTCTGGCATACCATAGCAGATGCCTAGCAACACCTTAGCAATCACCTGGGATAACAAAGCTATGGCCAGCAACACCTTATCAGCCACCTGGGATTCCATAGCAGATGCCTAACAACACCTTAGCAATTATCTCGGATACTATAGCAATGGCCTAACAACTCCTTAACAACCGCTTGGGATAGCATAGCAATGGCCTAGCAGCACCTTAGCAATCACCTGGGGCACAATAGCAACACCATAGCAAAACCTCAGCAACCACCTGGGATAACATAACAATGGCCTAACAACACCTTAGCAACTTTCTGGCATACCATAGCAGTGGCCTTGCAGCACCTTAGCAACCACCTGGGATTCCATAGCAGATACCTAGCAACACCTTAGCAATAATCTGGGATACCAAAGCAGATGTCTAGCAACACCTTAGCAATTATATGGGATACCAAAGCAATGGCCTAACAACTGCTTGGGATAGCATAGCAATGGCCTAGCAGTACCTTAGTGACCTGGGATTCCACAGTATATGCCTAGCAACACCTCAGCACCCCCTGGGACACAATAGCATCACCCCTGCAAAACGTTAACAACCACCTGGCATACCATAGCAGTGGCTTAGCAACACCTTAGCAACCACCTGGAATTCCATAGCATATGCCCAGCAACACTTTAGCAACCACCTGGGATAACATAGCAATGGCTTAGCAACACCTTAGCAACCACCTGGGATTTCATAGCATAATTTAGCCATTATGATGTAAGCAGTCATTTAGAGTTAATTGGTATTAAATGGTTTATTGTAGAGAAACTTATTGACTGATTTCTTTACAGTGGTTGTGATAGGAACCAGGCGTGGTGATCAGAGGTAAATCTGTAAAAATACGTTTTCTTTGGGGACTATTTTGTCTTAGAATGCCTTGCATGTACCTCTCCACCATGAATGGATTTTACTTCATTTTAGGCCAGGACCATCAGAAAACAGCACCTCAGACATCACTATTTTGTGAGGCTCTGTAAGGTAGCTTCTGTAACAATGGTCAGATGATCCTGAGCTCTACCTTCCTGCACAGTCTAGTTTTAAACATGATCTGCCACTCCTGCTCTAGCTAAGTAACTTCTTCAGAACTCCTTGACTGGCTGGATCAGATGCTTTAGTATTAGGTAAGTAGAAGGCAACATTATAGATGCAGGTTCAGATGTCTGGTTCCTATCACCACCACTGTGAAAGATTCTGACCCGGTACATTTTTCTAAAATTAAGCCGCACCTTATCAAACCACTCTTGACTATTTAATTATGCAGAAATTTAGTACGTTATGTGGAATTCCAAAGAAATTCCAAGAAATTAAGATACTTCATATCATTTTGTCAATCAGAAGCAGTTACTGAATCAAAGGAAGTATCTGAGCTTTCTGTTAGAAAGTGAAAATGACTTTTGCATGAAAAAGAGGAAAAGTAGGTTTTCTCGCTCGCTGGTCAGTTTTTGCCCAGTGGGGAATGACTCTGGAGCTGAGATCCAGTTTCGCAGGGCACCTTAGGTAACGTTCCCAACCATCATCAATACGTCCCTTTCATTTTCAGCGCACAGAAACCTAATGGAGCATGAAATTAAGTTCCGTTGTCAATGGAGTATTTGGAGATTGCAGCCATGAAAGAACACGGCGCTGCGCCGGGCCATCGCTGAAAGCTCTCTCGCTCTTCTGCTTTATTCTGTGGAGAGGAATGCTTAGCTGCCTTCAGAAAGGCGTCAATAAAAGAGTGCGTGGCCGTGGCCCTGGGCAGCTTGACACGCGGTCCAGCCCACAGACATGCTAAGCAGTGGTCAGCTGGCTGAGTGCACTGTACACACTGGAGGTTTGTGACACACTCTGTGGAGTGCAGAGATTTAATTGCAGCATAACCAGGAGTCCACTTGTGCTAGGTGGCCACTTTATTAGAAACACCTACATGCCACTATGTAGGTACATTTACAGACTGCAGCCCATCTGCTGCTGCCGAGTTCACCAGCCGCCCTCTACCGCTTTCTGACCACAGGACTGCTGTTGACAGGGCTGGGTAGCATCAGGATACTGTTACAGTTACAGAACAATACAATAAAAATAGACCAATTATTAGCAGGGTTACATTAATGGGCCCATAACATGCAAAACCAGTATGATGTAAAGTTTTAAAACATACCATTCACCGCCGACTCCATACAGTCCATATATGCAAACTAAGCTGCAACAAAAGCCCATTTCAAGTTCATTTTTTGTGATGTCATGAAAACCTATTCATTTACAACCCCATTTCCACAAAAGTTGGGACGTGTGCACAACGTAAATAAAATAAAATTCAATGATGTGCAAATCATGTAAACCATATTTTTAAAGGAAAATACTACAAAGACAACATATCAAATGTTGAAAGTGAGAAATTTTATTGGATTTTGAAAAATAAATGCCCATTTTGCATTTGATGCCAACAATACGTTCCAAAAAAGCTGGGAGGGAGGCATGTTTGCCACTGTGTTTCACCACTTCTTCTTTTAAAAAACACTCTGTAAGCGTTTGGGAACTGAGGAGACCGACTGCTCTGGTTTTGAAAGTGAAATGTTTTCCCATTCTTACTTAACATAGGATTTCAGCTGCTCAACAGTTCAGGGCTAATTTGTTGTATTTTTCATTTTATAACTCTCCTAATGCTATCAGTGGTGACAGGGCTGGACAGTAGGCAGGCCAGTCTAGCACCCGGACTCTTTTAATACAAACCAATGCTGTTGTAATGCATGCAGAATGTTGTTTGACATTGTCTTGCTGAAATAATCAAGGCCTTCCCTGAAAAAGACGTTGTCTGGATGGCAGCATATGTTTCCAAAACATGTATATATCGTTCAGCATTAATGGTGCCTTCGCAGATGTCCACGTCACCCATACCATGTGCTCTAATGCACCCCTATACCATCATGAATACTGGCTTTTGCACTGTGCACTGATGTGCAGTCCATCTTAAATGAGCTCAGGCCCAGAGAAGGTGGTGGTGTTTCTGGATCCTGTTTATATTCGTTTTCTTCTTTGCATTTTAGAGTTTTAACTTGCATTTATGGATGCAGTGATGAACTGTTTTCACATGATATTATTGTTTATTGATATTATTGATATTAATGATATTATGTACCGTAGATGATGAAAAGCAAATGTTCTTTGTTGTTTTTCCAGAGAAACATTATTCTTGAATTGTTGCAATATTTGCTTATGCAGTCTTTCACAGAGTGGTGAACCCCTCCCCATCTTTACTTCTGAAAGACTCTCTGAGATGCTCTTTTTATACCCAATCATGTTACTGATCTGGTGCCAATCAACCACCAGGTGTTTTTTTAGCATTACACAACTTTACCAGCTTTTTGTTGCCCCCTTCCCAAATGTTTTGAACGTGTTGTTGGCATAAAATTCAAAAAAGGCAAATATTTTTCAAAAAACAATAAAATTTCTCAGTTTCAACATTTGATATGTTGGCTTTGTACTAGTTTCAATTAAATATAGGGGTTAAATGATTTGCACATCATTGCATTTTGTTTTTATTTACATTTTGCACAGCGTCCCAACTTTTTTGAAAATGGGGTTGTACATATATCCACAATTTCAGCCTACAACCCATTCATGCTGAAGTTATAAGGAGTGTTTCAACTTGGACTGCTTTTGAATGAGGCGTAATACAAGCCAGTCAATCAGAACAGAGATCGTTTATCAGTCTTAAAGGCACAGCTCCAAAAAAGGCTGTTTATTTGTGAAGTTGAAAATGGTCAAGTAAACGGATTATAACAGGTTTTGGTAAATAAACATGGAAAAATGTGGAAAATCGGATGAGGGCCCTTAAAAAGCACTTTCCTGTGGTGCTTTTCTTGTCTGTGTTTGTCCCTAAGAGGTAAATTTGTCTGCAAATTTGTCGTGGTTTTTTTTTTTCTTTCATAAAAGTGCACGACACTGCTTTCTGCAGGGGTAAATGTCTTTTGTGTCATTATTTTTACTTTTCTTTTAGAGTTTCTCCCACTGTTGTTCACTGGTAGTGTGTATGAACATGCTGGGTGACCATCGAAACCAGCACCAGACCAGGACTAGACAAGCATAAACCAGTTTAATCCAGCATAGAATCCAGTGCTGCTTTCTTTAGCAGGCTACTGCAGGTTGGTTGGCAAAATTAGCATGTAACTCTTGACAGCACATGACATGTGCCGTGTTTATAGTATGATTATAACAGTGTTATGTAGCAAGTTCAAGTAAAGTGTTACCCAATAATGGCTAATTACAACACCCAAGAGTAGACAAACAACAACAGCAACAACAAAAACACTTTAACTGCGTACAAACTGAACCATGTGCCAGACTTTAAAAGGATTCAAGTGCAGGAAATCGTCCCTTCATGCATGAATGTTAACACAAAGCGCTTTAGCGTTGTGCCTGCTTTTGCGTTTATATCCCTCGTCAAAAGCTCCGTCAACAGGTTCCCAGCTGCATTAAAAAAGAGAAATCTGGGATTTGTCATTCCTCCCAGCCGCCTCCTTCTAATCCTCGTGTGCGTGTGCACTCATTGCTCGTGAAGTTTGCAGCTGCTGCTGCTAATAGACGCTGCATCCTTTTCTAAGCCACGTGCAGGAGAGCAGGCATGATCAAGGGTGGGCTTTGTTGACTGACAGCAGCTTCGTGAGGATGAGCCTCCGCAACAGGTCGAGATTTAACTTCCATAATAAACGACTGAAATGTTTACAAAACAGTTTCTGCAGTTGGACTGTATATTTTGTCTGGTTAAGCCCAGCAACCGACATGCACCAAAAGGCTCATCAGGCCTGCAGAATATGGCTAAAAATTTTATTTTAATCTTTTAAAAGTACTTTTTTAAACCTTAACAAGCATTAAGGCGATGCTTTGATAAGAAATAATAACCATGAAACCCAAAACTAATTTTCATAACAAAGCAATTCTCTTTCCGTAGGACCTTAAGGCTGAAACTTCAGCATTTGTTAAGTTAGCCTACATATGTATGTATATATATATGTATGTATATATATATATATATATATATATATATATATATATATATATATAGCTTCAAAGTGCTAAATACAAGCAACACGTCATTTTGGAGAACTTTCATTTGCTTTGTAACTTTTTTCCATTATAAGATGAAAATAGCTAACAATGTAGGCTAAATATGAATTATGAATCCTTATAAAACATTTGAAAAGGTAGGTAATAAAAGCAAAGTTACTGAATCTAAAGTAAAGGCAGACCATGTTCACATATAAAAAGATGAGGCTGAAGCTTATTAAGTTAGCGTAGGTAGCTGTGTAGCATAAAAGTGCTTAATGTACGCTAAAACCGCTGTATTCATTGGTTATGTTTAAAAGAACATTTGAGTGGAAAATAAAAGTAGCAGACTTTTCAAATGAAGTGTTCAAATGTAAAATGTAATGAGAAACTCCTTGAGATTCTAGAGGCTGAAGCTCACTGTTAGCTAGAAACTGTTAGCTAAGCCTAGAAACATACATACATACATCATCTAAACCGCTTATCCTTCTGGGTCGCGGTGGGATGCTGGAGCCTATCCCAACTGTCATTGGACGGAAGGCAGGATACACCCTGGACAGGTCGCCAATCCATCGCAGGGCAGCGAAGCCTAGATATTTAGCCTAAACAGTGCAAGCAACATGTCAGTAGCACAGTGAGAAGTTTTATTTTGTGGCAATAACTTTTTTCTCTGTATCAGATGACAGTGTAAGCTAAAAATGAGTGATGCACCCTTATCAAACTGCTTTGTTCATCGACTACATCTGAAAATATTTGGGTTTAAAATAGAGGCAGCTTATGATGTTCACATGCAATATCAGGCTCAAGCTTTAGCATTAGCTAGAAAACAGGCAATTTAGCCTAGATATATAGCTTAAAAGTGCTAAATACAGGCAACATCATTAGGCCAGCTATGATGGATGAATATTTATTTCTTTTCTTGGTATCAGATAAAAAATAGCAATGGAAGCTCATAAAACCGCTATGTTAGATGCTAGATAGATAACCTGGAATTGTAGGCTGTTAAAGACAACATCAATTAATGATAGTCTTTGGCTGACTAGTCAAGAACAAGGTTACAGTTTAGCTCCGTGAACAAGACTCTTAAAGTAACTGGGCTGGTAGTTTGTCTTTATACTGAGGAAAAGTTAGTTTAGCATTTAGCCAGTTAGCTTTCTCAGTGAGAGCAGCACATTTTTGGTACTTACATAGTGAAAGGTAAAACTTACTGTGTATTCAAACACAATTTAAAGAAATGGCACCTTAGCATAATAGCATCTTGTGCTGACTCACCTGCCTGTTTTGCTGCTTGTTTTGTCTTACGTTTGTTTGCATGCCTTTTATTTTGTTTGTTTGAGCTGTTTATGGCTAACAATATACTATAGTTGAAAATCAGCCAGTTGGCTAACTCCAGCGCATTTACTTTTGGGCTAATTAATGTGCATTTTAACCTAAAAATCCTAAAATAAATACACAAATAAGTATAACTATGTAGTAAAGATCTACGTCTTCGGCCTGGACGAGGAGGAGCCTCTCCTTCTTTTACGAGAATGAACATAAATGAACAGATGCGTGGGTAACGGTCCTCGCCGAACTGGAGCGAGTGCGGAGGATGCTTGCTTGAACTCATTAGAGTGACTTGACACAAAGCTGCTCATTCACAATGAGTCACATACACTACTTCTATTTACTCGTTTGTTTTCGCAGACACAGTTTCTGAATCACTAACGTGTAGAAAAAAAAAACCTTGAACCCCTTCAAACCCCTTTAAACGCACATCAATTCCAATGTTACCCCCCTGGGTCCTCTTTTCTCCAGAGGGAACATGAGTAAACGCTCATTGTCCACTTTCTTAGAAACCCTTACCTTGTACTTCCACTCACTGGCCTCTTTACTAGAAACACTCGTGATTATTTGTTATACATCCACTATATGGGTGTACAGTACAGACTGTAGCTCATCTATTGCTGCACAATTATAGGCTGCCATCTACCTGATTTATTATTGGTCAGTTTCTGCCAGCAGGACCGCTGTTGACCAGTTATTATTATTATTTTATTATATCAGGCAGTGCTGCTGTTGGGGGGCTTTACACATGGTAGTGCCACTGCTAGGCTTGGGTAGTCCACCAGCTAAACATATCTAGCCAAGAGAGGCTTTGTGGTCAGAAACTGACCACCGTTGAAGTACTGGAGGCAAACACAAGCTGTGTATGAATAGGCTACTACACAGTTTTGTTTATTACATTTCCAGTCAAACGTAATGTGCTTACAATGTAAGAAATCCCAAACACATTCAATGATGCTGAGGTCTGGACTCTGAGGTGGCCAAATAAAATGTACAAGTTCTACAATTACAGACTGTAGTCCATCTGTATCTCTGCATACTTTGTTAGCTCCCTTTACCCTGTTTTTCAAGGTCAGAACCCCCACAGGACCACCACTGAGCAGGTACTATTTGGGTGGAGGATCATTCTCAGCACTGCAGTGACACTGACGTGGTGGTGTGTTAGTGTGTGTTGTGCTGGTACGAGTGGATCAGACACAGCAGTGCTGCGCCTTGTAGATGTAAAGTCAGAGACGGTAGCTCACCTGTTGCTGCACAGTTTGTGTTGGTCATCCTCTAGTCCCTCATCAGGGGTCACAGGACGCTGTTGGCTCCATATTTTTGATTCTCAGTCTAGCAGTGACACTGAGGTGTTTAAAAACTCCTGTGTCTGATCCACTCGCACCAGCACAACACACACTAACACACCACCACCACGTCAGTGTCACTGCAGTGCTGAGAATGATCCACCACCCCAGTAATACCTGCTCTGTGGTGGTCCTGTGGGGGTCCTTACCATTTACCATAGAACTACAAAGTGCACCTATATAGTAAGTGCAGCTGATAAAATGGACAATGAGTGTAGAAACAAGGAGGTGGTTTTAATGCTATGGTTGATCACTGTATGTTTTCCTGACACTGAAAAATGAATACCTTATATTTAATGGGCGTCTTCATAATATCATCATGCAGAAAACGTGAAAAATCTAAATTCCTCTTCTATACGAAGCCTGGGAGAGTATTTGGAGAGGAAACAGAAACAGTGGGATTAGAAATGCGGTTCATAACAATCACGGCTTTGATCTCTATAATCAGAGCCGTGCTAACTCGGCAGAACTGCTAAGCTCTCACTAGCGTCTGCAGAGACAGAGACAGAGACAGCTCTGACGAGCCTGGAGCCACACACTTCCTTCCTTACCTGCGGCTGTCTGGAGTGGCACAGGGGACGTATTCTAGAATTCTCCGTCTGAGACAGACAGTCTGCAGCAGGGTGGAAACCTAATCATACTTTATGTAATTGTGAGACTGATAACTGGTGGCCTAAAGATACCACACTGTTCAAAAGTTTGGAATCACTTCTTACACTGATCATTGCTTTTGCTTATACCTGCTTATACAGTGTAGTTTAATGTCCTAAGCCAGACAGCAAAGGGCGTTTTAGATGCTTCGTTCAAATATTTAAATTTCTTGGTAACAGCTGTTATTAAATGACAGTACACTGTAATTATCTATTTACAATCATTTCTGGGTGTTATTTGCTTCGAGACCACTAATGTTGAAATATGAGGCATTCTGAGTCTTAATAGAACTTCATTCTTTATGTTGAACAACTTTCTCCATTATTAGGGAATCATCTATGGGCACTTCTGTAATTTTTCCTACAAATTAACTGAAACATATTAAAAGGAACTTCCTGCGAGATTTCGGTCCCACTTTATATTAAGTGTCTCTAATAACTGTGTAGTTACATGTGAACTACATATGCAACGACAATGTAACTACTAATGATTTAGTCACTTTTACAGATGAATTACAGAAGTACATTGTATGCAATTATACATGTGTATCAACTTCAGTTTTGCCTCACGTAATTACACAAGTGTATATTAATAGTTGTAACAGCCTATTCTCTCTCATGTAATTACACTAGCGTAATAACTTAAATGTAACTATGTTTGTAATCAGACTGGAACAGCAGCTGTTTTCAGATGTTGTTCTTCCAGCAGTAAAAGGAAGTATGTAATAACTTACATTAAGACATTATTTACACTGTATCTGCCAGCTTTCCTAACATTTAGCTAGCATTTATGTTGCTAATGCTGTGACATTGTAACCAGTTTCAGCTTTAAACCGTTCTGTAATGTGACAGAACAGCAGATCTCACCTTATCTTAAAATGTAACTTTATGACATTAATTAAATGTTTTGCATTAAACCCAAAGAAATGTCTATATTACCACTCTGTTATTACACAGTACCTACATAACAACTAAACAGGAACTGCCTGCTTTAACACTGTAACAGTGTAACTTTAATACTATACTACAGGAAAGTTCCTGTGTAGTTGTTATAAAGGTACAGTGTAGTTACAATATGATATTAATCAATGTGATGTGATTAGGTTACCTTGTTACAACACAGTTATTCCACAAACATAAATGTAATTTTATGTAATCCATCTGTAACATTTGCTAAATCATCAGTAGTTACCGTGTGGTTGCATGTTATTCATGTGTAACTACACGGTTATTAGAGTCATATAATATAAAGTGGGGCCAGGATTTCTGTATAATAAATTGTTTTAACGTATACAAGATATTTTGGTGTAAATTGCTCCATTCTAAAGAAACTTACTGAATCAGATTTGTTCACGCTGCTGGTAATAGGAACCAAACATCTGAAGTGTTCAATGCCTCTAAAAGTTCCCTTAGAAAATACTGTTACAAGAAGTTGCAATGAATATGCTGGCAAATGTCTGAGACATTGTTTAACAATGGTTTTGGTCTAAAACATATTTTTAAAATTCATGCATGGCAGAGAGTATGTACAAGGCAAAATAATCAACCCAAAAAGAAAAAAAAAATGATTTACTACTATTTTTACCATCATCAACATCATTCACTCTCTATCTAAGCCACTTATCTGTGGGGGGTGCTGGAGTTTATCCCATCGCTCCATGGGCAGAAGGCAGGAAACACCCTGGACAGGTCACCAATCCATCACAGGGCAGACACATTCACAAACACACTTTGGGGCAACTTAGCATTTCAAAAGGCCTGACTGCCAGTCTTTGGACTGTGGGAGGAAACCCACACAGCCATTGGGAGAACATGCAAACACCACAGAGGGGGCTCCCCAGACGAACCCAGGCCCTTCTTGCTCTGAGGCAACAGCGCTGCGCATGACATTGTGACTCCTGGTTCCTATTACCACCACTGTAATAGGAACCAGGAGTCAAAAGTGAGTCAAAAGTTTCCCTACAATGCACCATTTCACATCAAAACACTCTGGAGGACTTGGTTTGCATCTCGATGACTGAATTATGCAGAAAATATGAACAATTTGTGGAATTTTCCTTTCTTTTTCCTAAATTGTAGAGTACTAAAATAATATTAGAATCATTTAATATATGTATCTACAAAAAGAACAGAACTGTTCTTTATTATATTAAAATATTGATTCCAAACTTGTGAATGGCAATGTACTCGCAGTACAGTACAGTGTGATTTCACTGCTGTCTCTGTATCTCTCAGAGTATCTCTCTCTCTCTCTCTCTCTCTCTCTGTCTCTCCCTGACAGTGACTGGTTGGTCTGGCAGGCCAGTGTTCCTCCAGCTAGGAGTTCACATCACAGCGTTGTCACAGTGATGCAACAGTGACAGCACCTCCAGCGTCCTGTCTCTGACTGACCCCATCCCCTGACCCTAAGTGCGCATGCACAACACACACATATACAAGCACACTGTTGTGTGAAATTTTCCCAACCGATCCATGTGTTTAAGGAGCTTCCTGAAGTCCTCAGAGACGACATTATTAAACGACACTCAAATGGAAAAAGCTACAGAGCCCCAACTTTAAACATACCTGGCAGTACCATTGGTTTGATAATAGACAGACAAATAGACAGTTATTGGAAACAAAACTGATTCACAACGTCAGACTAATGATGGACGGTAAGACAGAAGCCAGCAGTCCTTCAAAAACAACTGCAGGATGACCTGTAAGCAGCAGGAACAACAACAACAATTACGCAGTAATCATCTCCTCTCTTTTAGCATCAACAAACCAAAAATGTGCACATCCAGAATTTGTACACTAGGCAAATCAGCACTCTTCTATACTCTGGACTCTGGTTAGAGGAAATAAAAATAGAACTCTTTGGCAGCAATTCAGCCATGTTTGAAGATGGAAGGGTTGCACATACAATCCCAAGAACACCATATCCACAGTGAAGTACTGTTACTTATCACTTTCTGTCAAACAAGCCGGACTCAAGAATGTAGGACTATGCTCTTAAGCTGATTGAGCCAGTTTATGAACAAGCCTTGAAAGTCTTGGACATGAAGTCAAATCGACATCACACTGTAAGCCCGGATAAATTGAATTTACTTAAAAAATTTGAGGAAACCGGTTGCCTTATAAAAATTAAGTAATGCGTAATGAAAACTTGAGTTAGAATGACTATAATCTTTGCGTTAGGCTAACTTAAACATGTTTGTGCAACTCATAAATTCGAATTATTTTAACTTAACGTCTTGATAATTCAATTTAAACTATATGTTTAATTAGACAATTGAGATTTTTTTCTAATTAAGTGATACAGACCACTTTGATAAACATGAACATGGTCACTGACCAAGACAAATGCCCACTCATCAGCAAAGAGAATGATAACTTTCACTCTTAGCCAACAACACAATGTCAGGCAGCTGAGTAAAGCAAATATAAAACAGATACGCCTGAGGAAAGGCAGTCTGGATGAAAGGAAAGCACACTGACGGTGAGTAAAACAAAGGGAAAGAAACACTCAATATGCAAATAGACGGAGCCAGGAGCCAATGGGAAAGAAATACACGTTTAATCTAACAAGATCGTGTTAACAAAATGAACATGTAACTGTATTTTACAGGTTACTTAGCTTCACTCAGTTTGCACACATTTGTTCAGCAACTTTAGTGAGAAAGAAACAATTAAAACCAACAGAAATGTCGTCTTTTTTTGAATGTAGGGTTTCAAAGTTGCCACAGCAACAGACTAAACAAAATAGCAATAAGTTAATTCAACTCAAAAACGCCATTTGAGCGTACAAAATAATGAAAAATGTTCCCGTAACTTAAAATTGTTGAGTAATATGTGGGATATACTGAATTTTATATACAACAGACTTAATTTATTTGAGTTAAAACAAAATGCGGGATTACAGTGCACCGGCTATGTTCACATTACAAGCCTCATTATTTTTGCTCAGATCTGATCTTTCTAACTCAATCGTTCATATTTGTGTAGGAATGGGACTCACATCTGTCATCAGTGTAAATGAACCTGCATCCTGAAATGACCGCATGCACACACCCTAATCAATGATGTCACGTAAATGAAGCGCACGTGTCATGAACAACAAACTAACCAGCAGAACAAGCCTTCATCACAAAGATAATATGGTCTGGACATCTCAGCTGTTGACTATTAGAGTGTGCCGAAGGGTCAGGTGCATTGCTTTTGCACCTTTTACTGGCACTAACCTCAGGTTTGGCACTGCTGCCACATTACGTCTGGATGACGGCGCGTCCAATTTGAGGGTCCTAGCCGATCTAGGACCACATACGAAAGTGGATCAGATCTGATTTAAAAAACCTGTTATATTATCAGATTATTCTGCAAACGTGAAAGCTCATGAGCTTCTTCTGGTGTAGGTTAATGGAGACATTTCAGACTACAGGCAATTTCCAAAGCCATGCCAATATGATTCACATATATGATTGTTAGCAGAGTTTTCAGAATTAAACAAGCCATCAGGACACTTAAGCGAGCGCCTGCACACTTCGTAAAGGATCATGAACCCCAATTTCCCAAAATATTTAGCAAGCAGTCTAAATCAGTAAATTTGTCCTCTGTAGTTCTCTGTCAGTTGTTTTCTCAAAATGGCAATTATCGCCTTTAATGCATCACCGTTGGGTTACTTTTCCAATATCAGGGACCACAGGTGAAAATTAGCCATCTGGCTAAATCTGGCTCAGTTGTGTTATGAAATAATGTTATTGATTAAGGCTTATTGTCCCCATTAAATAACATAAAATAAAAAAATAAAAAATAAAGTTAATTAAAGTATGAAGGTGGGAGCATCATGAAACAGGACTGCGTCTTTGCAAACAGTACTGGGGCATTAAACATCAGGAAACATGAATGGAGTGATGTACTGGGAGATATTAGAGGGAGAGTTTAATTTCATCAGCCGAGAAAATGAATCTGGGCAGAAAATAGATGTTTCAGCCAGACAATGACCTTAAACATCCAGCCAAAATAACCCAAGACTGGTTTAGACAATGCTTGTGTGGCCTAGCCAACCCCTGACTAAAACCACACTGTAAATCTTTGGAGGATTTTAAACACAGGGACCCTCATATCCTTGAGGGAATTGAAGACAGTTTGCTAAGAAGAACCACAAAAAGCTAATTATTTTTTACCATAGATATCGTACAAAACAGTGTTTGCCTGCAACTGTTTTGCAGCAAAGCACTAAGGCTATTATTTTGTAGCGTCTGAATACTTATTTTCACTATCAGTTTCAAACATATCTTTATTCTTGTTTATGCTTACTTTTTGTCCATATCCGTAAGCATGAAGTACAAAGTCAAAAGACATTATGTGCGCACATTTGAAGTGAACATCTGCACAGGAAGTATATTAAATAAGAAAAGCAGTAGTGTCAGAATACTCGTTTACCCCACTGCTTAGTGCCAATATGAAATGCTTTTACATTATTGAAAACATTCTTTTCCAAACTTTTGGAACACAAACCACCTACAGAATGAAGCAGATTCAGTACAGCAACAGAAAAGCCCCACTGACGCATCCCAGGCACAAATTCTGACACACACAAACACACAGAAAACACAACATCAGCAGAATTTTATATTTAGCCTGGTTGGACTGCAACGATAAAGGAATCCTTAACAGCAGAAAATTCCTACTCGGGTCTCTACTGCTCTGGCGAGCGCCAACATGCTCCTCTCAAAGAAGCATTTCGCCGCTTACTCAAGAGCTTTTGAGATGATATTTATAGGACTCGTCAGATGCTGTTATTCCTTTTTCCCCACCAAGAATATTTACAGCAGCAATGGTAATCCATGTAGTTTGTCACCGACGTTAGCCGCTATTGCTATGGAAACTGATTTATTGTCTGAAGTCCACATAGAAGGTTGATGCTTTGTAGGTACTGCATAGCCAAAGGTATGTAGACACCCCTCCTAAGTACTGAATTCAGGTTTTTCAAAATCAAGCACATAGCCATGCAATCTCTATAGACACTGGCAGTAGAATGGGTTGTACTAAAGAGCTCAGTGACTTCAAACATGACACTGTCATAGGGTGGCACCTTTGCTCTGTCATCTCGTGAAATGTTTGCCATGCTAGATCTGCCCCAGTCAACTGTAAGTGCTATTATTGCGAAATGGATGTATCTAGGAGTAACAACAGCTCAGCACCAATGCAGTAGACCACAGTAAAGTTTGGTGGAGGAGGGATAATGGGCTGGGGCTGCTTTTCAGGATTTGGGCCCCTTAGTTCCAGTGAAGGGTGAGGTTAATGCTACAGCATACAAAGACATTTTAGACAGTTATACGCTTCAAACTTTGTGGCAACAGTTTGGGGACGACCCTTTGTTGTTTCAACATGACTGCACCCCCGTGTACAAAGCGAGCTTTATAAAGACATGGTTTGATGAGTTTGGTGTAGAGGAACTCTAGTTGTCTGCGCAGAGCCCTGACCTCAACCCCACTGAACTTTTTTGGACTGAATGGGCACAAATTCCCAAAGACACACTCCAAAATCACGTCCAAAGACTTCACGAAAGAGTGGAGGCTGTTATGAGGGGCCAAATCCATTTTATTGTCCATGGTTTTGGAAGGAGACGCCCAACAAACTCACATAGGTGTGATGGTTAGGTGTCCACATACCACCAAAGTTCCAATCCGATATTGTACTTTTGAACAGTGAAACACCTGCACTGATTGATACAACTACCTTTACACTAGAATCACTCCTTGTTATAGTACAGTTGTCAGTCTACTGTAAAATAATACTTTGTAATTGATCTAGTTAGTAACAGGAGACAATCCGCTACCATTAGTGACAGGGCACACCCTGATCCCATTAGTAACGGGATCTGTGTTCTGCAGCTAATTGTGTTCCTTAGAAGTCACAGTTATCATCAATGATAGCAGAAGCATGGTGTAATATTTTATTATATTTTTATGTTTCATACAAAGGTTTTGTAGACCCAAATTTCTCCCAGGTGAACTAACCTTAAAAACAATTTAAGGTTAAATTTTGACATATGCTGGGATAAATGTGGAAGCGAGTGCAAACATGCCAGAGCTGTGTGGAGAAAAACATTTTTGTCCCATTGAGTAATGCAGTAGTAATGGAGCATGAATCATCCATGCTTAACAGACACCAGTCCCAGAGTGGTAGATATCTCCATTCAGGCCTCAATAGCTCTGTAGTTGTGCTTCAGAAATAGTATGGCGTAGGAAGTTGCCACTGATCCAAATGGGGCCATGTCACCTATAAGACATGAGTTCACTGCATATTAGAACTTCAATCAGGCCTGAAATTTTGACCTATACTCAAATATAGCTTGAGAATATTCTGCCCAAGATCCACAGCACCAAGTTTATAGCTCGTACCCGACTGCAGCTCAAGAGCATTCTGACTGAGCCTGAATGTAGTCAACAAAATTCTGCTTGAACTTTACTGTAGCCCAAAAAATTGCATCTAAACCCAAATGTAGGCCAACAAAATTCTGCCTAAAGTGATTGTAACCCAAACAAAAATCTCTTTACCTGACTGGAGTCCGAGAAAAATTTATCTGAAACCAACTGTAGCACAACAAAATTCTGCCTGAATGGACTGTTAAAAAATCTTGATTTGAAATGTTTTAACTTGACTGTAGCCGGACAAAATTCTGTCCGAACCCAACTGTAGTCCATCAAAATTAGCCCAAAAAATTTTAACATGACAAAATTCTATCTGAACCCAACTGAACCAGATTCTAGCCAGACAAAACTCTTCCTAAACTCAACTGTATCCAACAAAATTCTGCCCAGTCATGACTGTCTGAACTGTCTGAACTATCTGACTGAAGCCTGACAATAATCTGCCTAAACCTACTGTAATCCGAACAAAAATCTCTTAAACTGACTGTAGTCCAATAAAATCTCATCTGAAACCAACTGTAGCCCAACAAAGTTCTGCCTGAACCAGATTCTAGCCAGACAAAACTCTTCCTAAACTCAACTTTATCCAACAAAATTCTGCCCAATCATGACTATCTGAACTATCTGACTGTAGCTGGACAAAATTCTGCCTAAATGAGACAGTAACCAAACAAAATATTGAATTCGATTGTAGCCCAACAAATTTCTGTCTGAACTGGATTGTAGCCCTAAAAAATTCTGTCCCAACCTGTCTGTAGCCTGATTACACAATGTTTGAACCCAACAAAATTCTGTCCCAACCTGACTGTTGCCCAAAAAGTTCTGCCCAAACTCAACTGCAGTCAACAAAATTCTGCGTGAAACCAAAATTTCAAAAATTCGGACTGAGTTCTACTCTAGTCAACAAAATCTGCCTCAACTCAACAGTAGCCAAAAGAAGTTCTGTCTAAACTCAACTGTAAACGGACAAAATGTCTGAAGCCAAATGTAGTGAACAAAATTTTGTCTGAAAAGAACTATAGCTTGATAAAATTTTGTCTGATCCAATTGTAACAAAAAAATTATGTCTAAACCTGCCTGTAGCCTAACAAAATTCTTTCTGACCACAACTGTAGCCCGACAAAATTCTGTATGAACCCAAAACTTGACAAAATTCTGTGTGAAAACAAATGTAGCCTCTACATCAGTGGAGATTAGCTTCTTTTGTAGAATGTCAAATAAACTTCAGTCATCCGATAAACGTTGTTTGTACCAAACTGTACTCTTCTTTATTGGTTAATGTTTCTCCTTTAATCTGCCTTCCATAGTCACATATGTACTGGCTTCTTGAATCTCAGTGCCGGCCACACAAATGATCCCATCATGTCAGCTGGTTGAAGCCAATAAAAGTAGGGGAAAAAAAGTAAAGCAGGATAAATATGGCTACAGCGTGAATTTTGTAAAGACAGATATTTGAGAGATGTCAGAACCCAACAAAAATCGATAGTCAGATCCTGTTAGGTTGAATAACTATTTCAACGATATGTATATTTTTATACTATGGTTACTCTCCAAACTCCAGCTGGCCGGGAATCTGCTAGATGTCTGAAGCTTTCGAGTCATGGTGTGTTACAGGCCGGTACAGTGAGAAGCGGTGTTCGTGTCTTGGCGCTGCGACGTGCCAGTTGAGTTCTGGCCAGTGGCGGTGTCCAGCTGCTGCGAGCCAGTGGTGAGTGTGGAGCTCCAGCGGCTGGCAGAGGGCCTGCAAAGGAGCTGTAGCTGCTCTGGAAGAGAGAGGTGTCTTTCCTGGCCACAAAACCAGCACTGGCACCCATCCCACTGGAGGCCATTTCAGGGATGTGCTGCTACAGAAAGGAAAGGTACCTAAATGGAGGTGGGGAACACTATTATGAGGAACAGAATTGGTCCTAATCAATTTTCCTTCAAAAAACTAAGAGCACTACATAAAACACTATTATAGGGAATGGAACCCTCCTGACCCTAATCACTATTCTTTTACACTGGAATATCCGGACACTGCATACAGCACTATTCTATGCAGTGTCCTGATTTTCCAATGTAAAGAATTATAGGGGAACAGATATGGTCCCTAATCTCTAGTGCCTACATCAGAAAATCAGCAGCAATATATAGAATGCTATTATAAAACACTATTACAAAAATGGTTTATATTCACTTTTCCCAACATCGGAGAATCAGCAGCAATATATAGAATGCTATTACAGAGAATAGAAATGGTTCCTATTCACTATTCCCAAATTTGGAAAATCCAGAGCACTATATAGCACTTTATAATAGGGAACAGAACTGGAATCCTAATCACTATCCCTTGCACTGGAAAACCAGGAGTACTATATAGAACACAGTTACAGTGAACAGAAGTGGTCCCTCGTTCACTTTATCCCTATACTGGAAAAAATCAGGAGAACTATGCACAACACTATTATTGGGAAAGGAAATGGCCCCTTTATCATTATTTCCTACAATTAAAAATCAGGAAAGCTATACACAGAAGAACACTGTAATCACTACTCCTTACATTGGAAAATCAGAAGCAATACCTATAAAACTATTATGGGGAATTGAAATGTTCCCTTATTGTTATTTCCTACACTGGAAAATCAGAAGCACTATATATATATAACCCAATTATATGCAACAGAAATGGTCCCTTATTCGCTATTCCCGAAATTGGAAAATCAGAACCACTGTGTAGAATACACACAGGGAACAGAAATGATTCCCTAATCACTGTTTCATTCATGAAATCAGGAGCACTATACATAGTAGAACGCTATAATAGGGAACAGAAATGGTCCCTAAACAATATTCCTTTTATTGGAAAATCAGGAGCACTGTAAGGAACTCTATTACTGGGAACAGTAATCACTGTTCCCTACATCGGAAAACTGGAAGATCATAAGATTGCACTACATATTCTCCACTGTGCTTTCTGACACCACTACAATACTTTGTTTCCCTTTCTCTCTCTCTCTCTCTCTCTCTCTCTTCTATTCTGTCGTTCATTCAGTGTCCTCTTTTCTCTCTCAATCTTTTCCACTCTCTTCCATTCCATCTTTCCCTCCTTCTCCCACAATCTCTCACTCTCACTTATTCATTCATCTGCCATTGTCTTCATCTTCCTCCCTCTCTCTCTCTCTCTCTCTCTCTCTCTCTCTCTCTCTCTCTCTCTGTGTGTCTCTCCCCCTCCCTCTCTCTCTCCTTATGTTATAGTCAAGAGTGTGCACATACACATACCTTATACCTTTAATGCTGAAAAGGCTTTATGGATTGAGGGTCTCTATATTTTCTACTTCATTTCAAGCAGCAGATCAAATGTACAGTGAAGGTAGCTTTGCTGCAATGGGGGATTTCCAGCTGCTCAAGCAAGCCAAAGGAATCACAGCTGTTTCTGACCATTTGTCACAGTGCTCTCAGCATCTACTCCTACCTCATAGCTCCATCCCACTGTTGTACAGTTACAGAGTGTATCTGTTGATGCATAACTTGAGTAAGACATCCTCTGGCCCAGAGGTATCAAAAAAGTAACCCCTATTTTTTCCTAGTTTTAACTCATCATATACACTCATTTAAATGCATCTTAAGTCAATTTTGTTAGTACATCTTCTGTCATAAAAAAATGCAGCTACTACTTTTATAATATAATATAATAAAATAAAATATAATATAATCACTAGTATAAATACGCAGTGTTTGCTAAATATTTTGGTGTTCAATTAAATCAAACAAAGTTTAACAGTAATATTATATGGGGCTCTTATTGTGAATTTAAGTGAATTGTTGCCAGAATAAGCGATTAAATCAGAATTTCCAGCAGATTTGTTTGATAATTCCATTCATATTTTAATTGTGACACACTGTATCTACCGCTGTGTCATGACTGAATCCAGACAAAGCAGATTTAGCTATTTAAAGCTATTAAAAGCAGATTTAGCTTCTGGTCTAAATGAGCATCACTGTTAGAAAACCAGCATAGACCAGCATGGCTGGTTACAAGCAAAACCAGCATATGTTGTGCATTGGATGCTAGTATGCTAGTTAACCAGCAAGACCATGCTGGGTGACCAGCTAAATCAGCTTCAGACCAGTATAAACCAGTATAAATCAGCTTTGACTAGCATGGAAACCTGGACGGTGCAAATTTTTTTCAGTAGGGATAACAGCAGTTATTGCTAGTGTCAGTTACAGGTGACGTCATAGCTAATGTTATAGCTAAATAGCAAACATGCCCAGTCAGCCCAGTCAGCCCAGCAGCATTCATGATGCTTCAGGCTTTTGTTTTAATGGTTCCACCTTCCATATTAACATGTTAGCATCAGCCTTATGTTAAGCATCCACCACAATGCCTCAGTGGTTGAAGCAAATCTGATGTACATATTTAGCTGCAGAAAAATGAAAATTGCAATCATGTGATGGGCCAAATTAATCTGTTATGAATCTGGATTGGTAGTTTGAGACCCTTGTTGATGCACGATTTGTGTGTTAGCCATCCACTAGCTCTTAATCAATGGTCAGTTTCTGACTAAAGAGCTGCTCCTGGCTGGATATTATTGGGTGGTGGAGAAACACCACTGCATGTATATCAGCACCACACACACAACCATGCCTTTACCATGTAGAGGCAGGTTGTGCTGCTGTGCTGAGAACAATCCACCATGCAAATAATATCTGGACAATATCTGGATAATATCTGTCCAATGGTCAGAAAACTGACCAATGATGAACAGGGTACAGGGGTCCTGACAAATTGTGAATCCACTGATTTGCCACAGTCTCTGTAATTATACATAGTGGATCATATATAGTGGATCTACAATTAAGGGGAGGTCATAAAGTGACCAGTGAAGGATTTCTAATAAAGTAGAAACATAAATAAAGTTTTTTTGGAGTTGTCTATTGTGGTAAACAGGAGCTGAGCTGTGTGACAAATGTTTATGACTGGCAAGTGTAACGCCATCAGTAACTTTATAAAGACTGACTGCTTATGTAATGATACTTGAAACTTGCAGAGAACATTCACAGTGCAATCAACACCTTGTTCCCCTGGGGGAAAGGTTCTCTTCCTCAGATTTTCAGGAAAATCCAGGATAATACTATTAAAGTAGCCCTGTGGGGATTTTGACATGCAGGTTATTGATTTTCCGTTACTATACTGTCTTAAACATTAACACTTAAAAGCAACCCTTACATGTTTTCTCCATTCATTCTTACATACCTGGGATTGGTAGTGATACATTATTTATATTAGACACAAATTGATCTACGACTGATAGTGTACAGCTGTCAAAATATTTAATTGGCAATAACAAAGTAATAAAGTAACATATAGTTGTTATATATGCAGTACTATGCAAAAGTTTCAGGTACCTGAGAAAATTTAGAGTGCAATGTTATTTGTAATTATGTCCAACGCCTGAATTGGCTATGCTTCATTATGTTAAACAAGGTATGCTGGTGATGAATTTGAGCAAATCTACATTATGGCTGGGGCCATCCTGGAGACATCAGGAACCAAACTTTATTCTTCAGACTTGCTTACAAGATATCAACATCTAGTTTGTTCAAAATACAAAATTATTGTTACATAATTCTTATGATACGTGGTGTTTTTACAGGCAAAAACACAGTTACTGCAAATGATACACGACATGGTGATTAGGACCAGTCACATTCAGAGGAGGTCTCAGAACTAACAACACATGGTTTAGACCCAATCACAGTCAGGGGGAGGTCTCAGAACTAACAACACAGGGTTTAGACCCAATCACAGTCATGGGGAGGTCTCAGATCAACCAATGTGGTGATAGGACCAATCACAGTCAGGGAGAGGTCTCAGAACAAACAACACAGGGTTTAGGACCAATTACAGTCAGGGGGAGGTTTCAGATCAAACAATGTGGTGATTAGGACCAATCACAGCCAGGGGGATATCTCAGAACTAACAACATGGTGATTAAGACCAATCACAGTCAGTGAGAGGTGTCAAATTAAACAATGTGGTGATTAGGACCAATCACAGTTAGGGGCAGGTCTCAGAAGAAACAACAAGGGTTAAGGACCAATCATGGTAAGAGGGAGGTCTCAGATCAAACAATGTGGTGATTAGGACCAATCACAGTCAGGGGGAGGTCTCAGGACAAAAGATACAGTGATTAGCACCAATTGCAATCAGGGAGAAGATCTCAGAACAAACAACTTTCAAAACATCAATTTAATTTGAAGTATACTGCCAGCTTTCGCCATACTTTTAGCATGACGCTAATTGGTAGGGTATATCGTTCCCTTAATTATTAGCTACATTAGCCTCTTAGCTCTAGCGCAAAGCTAAAGAAGCAAACTCCAGGCATCTATGTTTGGGTTAAGTTGAGTATTATGGCAAACTACTGCTAAAGTACAGGGTGATTCAAAAAGATTCATCCCATTTCAAAGCACCATATTTTTACAACCGTGAGGCTCCTAGGAACCAATCACAATCCAACTGAAAGAATGGGACATACAGTTTCTGACTGTCAGTGGAAGATGGCTCCCTTCAGTCTGTGAGGACATAGAGACCCCTGAGCAGAAAGTGTTCTGCGTTCTCCACTTCAATAAGAGTGAATCCGACATAACTGTGCAGCGTGATTTTTGTTGGCAGTGAACCTCCAACAGCTCAGAGCGTTCGTCGTTGGTTCCACAACACTGGATGATTTACATAATAAACTTTATGCTCACTTAAACCATTTACAATTTACTGCATTGTTCTGAAGTGAAATAAATCATTTTGAAATCAGATGAATCTTTTTGAATCACCCTGTATTTTTAACTGGTACACAACCTTTAGATCATATGGAGGTTTTTAAAATTTCGCAATAATTAAGTTCAATCTTGGCAGCCATATAAAAGATGAATTGTATAATGCATCACCTCATAACTGTATTATGTTTATAATTGTATTTTATCTGTATTGAACTATTCACTGCACTTTTAGAACTGATGTTCGCCGCGACTTCGGCTGCTCACAATAACCCCCTTTTTTCTTGTTATTCTGTACACTTGCTTGTTACTGGGCACAGGTTTGACACTGAGTCAAATGGCGTCTGTGTGTGAGTGAACAGGATCGCTGCTCATGTTTGTTGGGTGCAGCCTGTGCCCGACCGAGCCCTTTTGGCCCAGCGTTCCTGCCGTTTGTTGTGTTGGAGCGGCCGGGTGTGGGTGTTTGCCTTCAGTGACCCGTCTAGCAGGAGCCGGTTGTGCTGATAGGAGGTGAAGAGGACCTGGAGGACGTTTAATAATGCAGAAGTCAGTGGCCAGGTCTCCGCGCAGTGCATGCCGCACGCAACCTTAAATATTCATCGGCCACGGGCATTCCTCCTGGAGGAGCGAGCGCCGCAAGAACTCCCACGCTGCCCGGCCAAAAAGAAACACTGAAAACACACACCGAAAGCTGCTGAGGCTACATTCTCATCGCGAGCCTTGCTGCCCAATTCTGACTTCTTCATTCAGATCTGATCTGTGTGCCTTGATGTTTCATACTCATGTTTATAAAGGACTCATCTGTTGTTGGTGTGACCAGAAAACCGTTAAGCTAGGTTTTGAATTTGAGACATAAATGTCAAAACTCTGTAAAAACATGGGGAAAAACCCTATATTGCTAATGTCTGCTAGCATCCCTATGGGACTCTTGTAGCTTGCTATTGCTAAGATAACAGCTATTTCCATGAGCGTTTTTGGCCATTCTAGATTAAACAAAACTGTTGAATCTTCTAAAAAACATTCCATGTTTTACTCAATGCTTGTGACAGACATATTAGCATATGTTTTACATTGTAGCACCAAAGAAGGCCTAAAGTTTTTTTTCTCACAAAATTTTACCCGCCTGTTGGTTCTTCTGTCACTTTCTAATTATGCTGATAGTTAATTTAATACAGATCTTGAAATTCAAATCCAATAGGAGATATAGCTAAAATTGCGATTGGCCAATATTCTGCTCAGTGTTTCAGGAATTGAACCCTTTTGTTTCCACCTAGAACTTTAAAATGAAGCAAGAGTAGTACTGTAAAACTTGCATAGTTTCGAAAATTAAGCCATGTGGTCGAGTCATGAACAAGAAGAAACATCATATTTGTGAATACGTTGTTATCTATTTTTTCTCTGACCTCTATATTTTGGGTTTATGACTAAAATATCCAGTTGGAGAATGGAGTAAATGTTGGTCACCCTTTTTTTTAGCATGATCAAGTGTGCTTAAAGTGTGCTTACTTATTCTTTTATGTCCCAGTAAATGCCTCTGACATGTTTTGGGCTTTGAGTTTTGCTTTTACATTCAAGCAAAGCTTAAAAGTGCAGCAAGAACAATAACATTATACGCATAAGCCTCTCAAGAAAGCACAGTGCTTCAGAGGAAATATGAATATGGTGTTGAAACCAGTGCTTGAAAAAGCCCACCTGTTATTGTTGAAATCTGAGCCCAGAAAAATGCAACCAGATGACAAATTGCAAGTTGAACATCACTAGATGCTCCTAATGGATTCTTTTTAAAGGTTTACATGCAAGTGGAGGTAAAACTTATGTTTAGATCAAACAAACAGTGAGTATAAATACAAGCCTTTGACTAAAGTTAGCCTTTCTCTCACACGGGTTCAAGGTTTCTTTGTTGACAGATACAACATTAGCATGAATATTAATTGCATTTAATTATTCACGCATTTCACAAAGTATCCAAGAGTGGATAAAAATGGACAAAATTCAGGCTCCAACTGGCTGCTGCTACTGTTTTTAGCAGTACAGTGCCCTTTAGTTCAGTTTTATAGATAACAGTGTGTTATACAATGTCAGGAAGCACATGGTAAGTGTGTGATGATTTAGCAAAACAGTTTGCATGATGCTAACCTGGTGGCTGTTTTCATTACTGGTTAGTCACATTAGCCATGTTGCTCCAGTGCAAAACAAAAGAGGCCAAACAACCATGTTTTGGCTGATGGACTGCATCTGTGATGTGCAAAAACTGTGTAAGTTTGACGTTTAGCCAAATCTTTCACCTCTCAGATTCCATTCTCATTGCAGAGAAGAAGGGCAACTGTTAGCAAACATAACACTGGGCACAAATTGGCCTTTTCCATTAGAAACAAGTTCAGAAGAGGCCAGCTGCCTCCTCCCCAACCCCTCAGCTCAATTTTAGCCTTTCTAAAAGGCCCAGCTCAGTTATTTCTGGGAGAGAAAACAGGAAGGAATGTTTTCTCAGAAAAAAAAGACCCCTGGAGTCGTTTCGCCATTTTGTAGTTAGCGTCGTGCCCATATTAGAAAGTCTAAGATGGTTTTCTGTCTAGAAAAAGTGAACAGCATTTTCAGAAATTGCTTCCATCAAACTTTAAACAAACAAACAAAAAAATTCCAAACATACATACATCCATCATCTAAACCGCTTATCCTTCTGGGTCGCGGTGGGGTGCTGGAGCCTATCCCAGCTGTCATTGGGCAGAAGGCAGGATACACCCTGGACAGGTCGCCAGTCCATCGCAGGGCAGACAGACATACACATACATTCACACACACCTAGGGGCAATTTAGCACGTCCAATCAGCCTGACTGCATGTTTTTGGACCGTGGGAGGAAACCGGAGTACCCAGAGGAAACCCACGCAGACACGGGGAGAACAGGCAAACTCCACACAGAGAGGACCCTGGTCGCCCAGCCGGGAATCGAACCCAGGCCATTCTTGCTGTGAGGCAACAGCGCTACCCACTGTGCCACCGTGCCGCCAAATTCCAACCAATTTGCACTATATCTATTTATTCCCTGTATATCACAGGATCTTCTGAATTACAAAGTCATTAAGAAGATGAAATATGAAAGTTGCTACATGCAGGCTAACATTGCCACGCAATGAATTGACATCATTAACTTGGCAACCTCATCAAACACCACACAAACCACCAGCTTTGTCAAGTGTGGTAGTTAAGTAGCTTTGGTAGTAGTAGTCTAACATTTGCATGGCTGGTGTTGCTATAGACTATTTTTAAAGTATCACAGCTTGCTTTAGCAGCATTGGTGTGATGGTAGCATGTTTGTAGCATTGATCACATTCAATCACATTGATCCAGATATTTGGGGGTAAAAAGTGCACAGAAAAAAAATGTGTATGCAAAAGTTTAGGCGCCCCAGTCAGATTATGTTTTGTTAATTAACAAATTCTTTACAGAGAACACAGAGAACGCACAGTTACTGTTTATTTGCTGATCTTAACATATTGGTAACAATATATAAAACATGAATTGTGGCCTGTGCAAAAGTAATGGCCCATTTTCTATTTTCAGTTTTTTTCCCAGTGTTAAACTTCATAAAAACTCATATTTCAGTTTGTTCCATAGAGCACATATATAGAGGATATGTTAGCTCATTTTCGGTTACACGACTGTAAATTGAACAGGGGTCTGCAAACATTTGCATACAACTGTGTTTGTTTAACACATAGCATGATAGCAGTAAGTTTCAACTACGCAGTCAATTTTTCCCATAGAGAAAAGATACTTAGACTCAGAGTTCCTTATTTAGGCACGACATAAATGATTGACTTCAGACGTCTATGTACATCATGGTCCAGTTCTCTGGACACAGAGCAGGCCTAGCCATAGACAAGACAGCATATTCCTATGGAGAATCCCACTGTGATTCAGTCCAGGATATTATGTATGTTCTATAATCATCCAGCTGAAACTTTTTTTCATTACTGTGCGCAGTAACAATTTACAGCTAATGATTTGTTTTGAATTCTCAATCAATTGAACAGCCAACGTTACACTCCCCCCTCATGCATACTCATGACTAGAGGGAAAACATTAAATTAAATAGAATGTTATGCATCTGCCAATAACCATTAAAGCATAATGGCCTACTGTAAGATATTAAGAAGCAGGTACAGAGGGACTACTTTAAATGCAGAAATGTAATGAAGATCGATGCAAAGAACAAACTTGATGAAGTGTCCAGTGCCAAGCTGGTCACACTGGCCTGTAGACTCTCCAAGCAAAGAGCGACAAATGGACACAGTGGCTTTGAACAGGGACACCGTGCATACATTTAAAGACTTCCGATAGCCTTATCTGGTTAATTCATCCCATCTACAGCACTGGTGTCAACTGGTTAAAGGACCAGCTACACGATTCCCATCTTAATGCACAGATAAGCGCAGCTTCACTCTGCTCTGTGGAGGAAGTGTAGATAAACTTGTGAAAGATCATCATCAGGTTATCTTTGCTCCTGTGAGGGTAAAATGTAGCTTAAGTTTGTGGGGAAAAAAACAGAAAAGATTGGTAATCAGAAGTGGAAATTTATATTTTAAGCAACGGTCTGGCCAAAAATCTCATTTACACAGTTTTCCCCCTTCACTCCAACTGTAGTCCATCAAGCAAAACATGTTTGCTTCTTCAGTTTTGCACTGAAGCTATAAGGCAAATGTAGCTAACAAGTAACAGATGTTTACACCCCAAAAATGAACACTGGGCAAATGGCCTACATAAATAACCACCACTCTAATGAAGATTTAGGCATGCAGTTTGCACAGTGCTAATTGCTGAGGTATACGATTCCCTTAATCAGCTACATTAGCCTCTTAACTGTAGCATAAAACAAAAAAAGAAAGCACAACTTGGCTGGTTGGCTACACTCATAGGCAAAAAACCTGGGCCAACCTCAAAATGGCAAAACATTAAGCTTTTAATGGTCTTACTTACAAATCTTTAAACGCATGGATAAAGTAACTTAATATGGGAGAGCTTTTCCCCTTTATTTCTTACAATGTTGACATTTTTGCATAAATTTGCAGAAATCATTTTACAGAGAGAAGAGTCAGTATTTTCCACTCAGCATTGACGGCTTTAAACAGCTGAAAAACAGTGCCGAGCTAGATTGCGTTTAATGTGAGACCGAATATTCTCTATAGGGTTTAAATCTGGACTCTGACCAGTCTAAAACCATCAGTAAAAAACATTATATTTTGGGCTTTGACCATTTGTCATCCCCTGGAGTGTACATTTAGGATGAGCGAAAATGTTTAAATTTCACTGAAGAACTTTTAACTCATATAGAACCTTTACAATATGTGGAGATTCTTTACCCCATTAAAGGAGCATTCCAACATGTAATATTCCACAATTTCTGTTTTTGTCTGTGTTCTTACACTACAATACCCAGCATGCATTTTGCAAATATTGCATATAACCACTGCAACAAAAAATTCTGACTGCAAGACCTGACATTAGGCTTCCTAGCAGTATTGTTAGCTAAAAAACAGACCTGCCCTCAAGTATCTTGTAGTTTTCCAAATGTTCCTCCCACCTTCAAGTAGGACTGAAAGATTCATCGTTTTTATTGTTCAAAATGCAATTTAAAGTGCAATTTTAATTATAGCCATATTTTATTTACAATGTTGTCTTCATGGGGAACATTAACCTAATATCAGAGCTTGTAAACTGCTTGTAGATGACCAATCAGAAGCAACCAAACAACTGTTTGCTGTGACATCACGACCACAACTAACTGGCAGCCTGACATGTTCAGTGTTCAAGTCTCAAGCCTAAAAAAAAGATCTTCTGGTCTTCTTGGTCAACATAACAGGCCTGGACTTCAATTTACAGAAAATAATCACAGTATAAATTGCAGCTGCAATATCGACCAGAAAAATCACAATTTGATATTTTTCCCAAGTTGTTCAGTCCTACCTTCAAGATACATCATCAGAAGGGGGTTTTGCTAGTTTTTAAACTGAAAACTCTCACTTTAGCCATCACTGCAGCGCTGCTGTAAGATGTGGGTAAGCATGTTTTCAACAGATGTAGTGATGGTTATGGTTTTTAATTTTGGCTGTAGCGCCTCTTCAAATTCCTGGGCTTATTGCCACCTAAGGCATATTATTCAACAACTTCATGGAAAACAATGCAAAGCTCACTGAGTTGTTCCTTAATAACAGGAGTGGGGAATAGATGCCTGCAGCTCCTTTCCACTGAAAAAGGTTCTTTACACTCATACAGCTTATTTACAAGCATAGTCCTTTAACCCTTTATTGCACAATGTTGCCTCAGGGCAACAAACTCATTTTCCTCACTACACAATAGCATTATACATATTTAAAGGCAATGATAGGGTTAACAATAAAAGGAAGAGTTTGAGTAAGTCAATAAAAAGCATGTACTTAGTCATACTATCTCTTAGTGGGCAATTTTAAACCTCTTTTTTTAACATTCAGTACAATTTTTTGTTATGAGAATTTGTAGAAATCTGTTTGTTGCCTAGAAGCAACACTATGAGACAATGGAATGGATTTAGCCCAGTCACAAGGCAGGTCTCACCACTTCAGGCAACACAGCTCTATATCATTTCTTCTCATTGTCACACAGTGTTGCCACAGGGCAACATACTCCAAAGGACCCCCTGCACACATTATTTATTTATTTTATGTTTTTGAATTTAATAATCAGATCCATTTTATGCAAGAAAAGTGAATTGAATAGTTTTTTTTTAATTGTTCTCATAATGTGTGCAGCAGAGGGTTAAAGAACCATCCATTTAAATGTTCTTTAGTAACCAAAAGTGGTTCATCTATAGATTTGCTGGAGCTTTTTACAGTGGTGGTGATAGGAGCCAGGCATCCGATGAGATAAATGTCTCCAAAAGCTCCTTCACAGAAAGTTATTGCATGAAATAGCTGTAAATATGCTGCCTTATTTTGACACATTGCTTTAGTTTTAAGATAAGGTTTTAGTCTAAAATGTATATTTAAAGTACATTCATGGTAGAGTATTGCTTGCAGGGTTACAGGGCAAAATATCCCCCAAAGAAAACAAATATTTTAAGATTTACCACCATTTTACCTTCATTAACATTACAAAACTCAGAAGATGTGTAGGTTCACTGTTGGTTTTACACGGTAAATAAAATGGCCATATTTAATATTGTAGACAACCTGCTTTCTATCACCGCCTTGTAAGGAAATCAGAGGCGGTAACTTTTTCCACGGTGCACCATTTCACATCAAACCACTCTCTATCTCATGCAAAATATTTGTTAAATCAGAGGAATTCCCATTTGAAAAAGAACAACAGAACATTTAAAGGCATCAGTCTGGCTAATGCCTCCTCTGATAAAGGGGTCCTGTGGTGAATACAGCGAACACATATACATTACGCACGGCATGCCGCATCCTTTCCACCGCAGCCTCGATCACTTTCAATGCGTTTGTTTGTTAAACGAGCCGTGCTTGCCATCCATAATTGTATTTTCCAACATTAATTAAAAGGCAGGCGGGAAAGGAAGGAGAGGAGCACTCGGAGGCTGTGTGTGCACGTGTACTCAGATTAGGACAAGGAGAAGGTCCGGTTGAAGCATGACCACAGCGCCACTTCTGGATGACCCCTTCTTCTTGCACAATACACCTACAGCAGATACAGTCAAAATAATACCCTAAATCTAATTAAATGACAGCGACGGTTTGACCACAACTTTACACTTGTCCTGAATGTAGATCAGCCAAGATTTGTTTCTAAAGTTTGCTTCTGTAGTTTTCCACTGGAGCTACGTGGCTAACAAGTAATGGAAGCTGCATGTGCAAATCATCACATACTTGCTTTAAACCGTGTCAAGTTGTTAAATAACCTCAAAAAGCCTTGCTTGTAGTTTCTGGCACTGTATGATATACTGTAATCTTTAAAACTGGACCAAATTAAAGCTCTGACCCATACAGAAATCTCATGTATGGAAATATACAGATTTCAAACAAAGACATACATTCGAATATTTCAATTTCCCTTTTATCCAACTAATATTAGACACATATGGTCATATATGGTCATATATGTGATATGTATATTAATTTATTGGAAATGATCCAGTTTCAAATGTAGAACTCTGATTGTAGCCGTATATCACCATAAACAAGCATATATGTGTAAACATATTTAAACAATATATGATGAAAATATTATTCATATATGGATGGCATTTATTACTCATATATATTAGATTTATGTTTAAGATTTTTTTTAAATAATGAGGTGTTTATGCATCTTTGTTTCGTCCACATACTTCCTTTAAAAGTAGTATAATAGCTACATAACTGAACTCAAAAATGTGCACATTGTAAGCTATACAATAAACGCAATAAGCATGAAATACATGAAAATATTGTTCCCTGACACAATTAAATAATTTCATATTCAAGCATTATTATTATAACTGTACTTGGATGCATTTACACACACACACATACACATACACACAAACACACACACACACACACACACACACACACACACACACGCACACACGCACACACACACACATACATATATATATATATATATATATATATATATATATATATATATATATATATATGTGTGTGTGTTCACCCATCTATTTGACAAATATGATCCATGCTAGTCTAAACTTTATGCAGGTCTAGTTCTAGTCTGTTGTTGGTTTAGCCGGTTACGCAGCATGGTCACGTTGGCTGACCAGCATACCAGCATCCAAAACACAACATATGCCGGTTTTGCGGGTGACCAGCCATGTTGGTCTATGCTGGTTTCTCTAGCAGAGAAGAAAGACAAGAAGTTCAGGATGAGTGTGAAGCTGAAGTCAAACAAGATACGTGAAATTTGCATCACTTTGCTGGACCCCAAGATTGCCATTAAAAAAAATCCTTCTTGTTGGTGCAGTTAGCAGGTTCGCTAACTAAGAATAGTAAAGACAGAAAACTGAACAAAATGATATACTCACAAGAATGCTGCACATTGCAAACAAAAAAAAGGCTTGATAACAGGCATGGGGTGTGCAGCTTGTGGTTAGCCAAAGAGCTAAGTCGCTTTTAGCAAGCTTATCTATCACAAATGGTAGAATCATAAAAGGAAAGACAGTCATACAGTCTCCATGCTGCTAGTGTGACTGGGCCTGTAGGCAGCTTTACAACTTTAAAATACAAGATAGCAAAATTAATAGCTCACCCACTACAAACACTACTGACTCATTCAGACTTTAGCTTGCTAACTGTCTTAAAGGCTACAAGCATTAAGGTGCACTAATGATCAGTCAACAGAAAAGTGGAAGGGTAGCGCTGTCACCTCACAGCAAGAATGGCCTGGGTTCGATTCCCGGCCGGGCGACCAGGGTCATTTCTGTGTGGAGTTTGCATGTTCTCCCCGTGTCTGCGTGGGTTTCCTCCCACGGTCCGAAAACATGCAGTCAGGCCAATTGGACATGCTAAATTGCCCCTAGGTGTGAGTGTGTGTGTGAATGTGTATGTCTGTTTGTCTGCCCTGCGATGGACTGGCGACCTGTCCAGGGTGTATCCTGCCTTCTGCCCAATGACAGCTGCGATAGGCTCCAGCACCCCACCGTGACCCAGAAGGATAAGCGGTTTAGATGATATACGTATGTATGTATGTATGGGCGCATGCTTATTGCCACTATTGACATGGAATATGAAAATAAATGGCCTCATTGGGAAATTCACATGCAGCAATTGGAAGAATGCAAGTGAAACAAACAACAGAATCTGTGCCAGATTTCTAGTTTTTATCTTTTCATCATGCTAACTTTTTGAGTTTCTTATATACACCTCGGTTGCATCAGCCTGAACATTTGCACCCTCGAACACAGTCATCATTCCTGGGGTTATTAAAGCCAGAAAGGCTTTTCTTCTATTTTGTTCTACAAAGGAACACACGTCTCCAAGAAGTTTGATCGGGCGTTCAGATAAACTGGAGCGACTGGAGAATTCCAGCACAAAAGCACCTTTTTACAATAGGTACTAGAGACAGAGTGGATGTCACTGATACAAGTCAATTCGTCTCTCTACCAGAGAGAGAGAGAGAGAAAGAGAGAGAGAGAGAGAGAGAGAGAGAGAGAGAGAGAGAGAGAATTGACCCAGTACGCAGTGCATTGCCTTTTGTTAGGTCTGTCTGCCCCCCTTTCTGCATATCCAAAAAAAAAAAAAACTGAAAGATGCGCTTGGGTCAGTGTAAAGAGTGAGTGAAATACAGGCCTTTAAAAATTTCAGAGTTTCACAGTTTCATCTGTACAACCCAACACTGGCATCGCTAGATCCAGGCTCACATCTGAATGGCTGTGAAACTGAGGCCTAAACCTGAACAGGCCCGACTAGTATGGCTAAATTTGGAACCCAAGCTCGACCTGAACCCACTTGGGCAAACTAACAGAGATGGATTATCACAGACACAGTTTTAGGGAGGGGTCCCAAATGCAGCTTGGGATCTATTCTGGGGAGATAAAGAGCAAAAATGTATGAGATTGACTTGAGCCCAATGTTGTAAATGGAAAAATTGCCCCGAACCTGGTCTGAAACCCCGGGCCCTTTCAGGCTCTAGTCGGGTAGCAGACCTCTAGAGGCAGTAGCCTGAATCTTTTAGTTGCAAAATTGTATAGATCATTAAATACATGCAAATCAATGGGCTAAAAAACTGGACTCTTCCTCTGGTGAGCTTGACCCATAACCCAAATTAACAGACACTGAGGAACATTTGCATTTGAAGCAGGACTGCGCATTTCAGCTCTTTCTGAATGAGCCAAAATACTTTTTTGGCAGCCATCCTGCACTCCCCCCCAAAACATGTCCCCCTGTCCTGCCCAGTCACCCTAGCCCCAATCTCCTCCCCAACACCCCCCAACACCGCCTCACCACAGGTCTGACTGGCTTGCTAGCTTACTATGTTCAAGCTTGGTACCACTGTAGGGATTTAGAAGAGCTTGAATGGAAACTGTCTTCCCTGAAGTCCATTATGCATCATTACACTTTGTTTTTTGGTAAATTCAAAGCATTTTTATAATAGAAGCATATTCAACTTCTATCCCAACTTCTTTTGGCTTCTGTTATGATTATGTTTTGAGTCAACGGGTATCGTCCCAAGTAATCGACCACAAAGCAGATACAGATTGGGTTGAAAAACGCTGGCGTATTCCTTTAAGACTGTTCCAGATTTGAAGATAGGACATTTTCTTGTGGCAGCAACATTATGCTCAGCACACTCTGTCCTCCAGCCACCTGTATGTTTAATGACTGCAATCCAGTGGCAGCAAGCCATGATAAAGAATGGAAGTGGTGGCTCCAGTATTGTGGAGTTAAACATCCACAGTCCAGCTGTACAGCCATATTTACATTAGCTTGCATAAAACCACATCCATTAGCATACATTTGCATGCGTAACTTAATATGGTAATTCAGTTGCAGCTTGGACCGCTGTGACAGAGTGAGGGGATTATTGCCTCTTTATTCAAGAGATACAGACCGGCAGGCATACTTCTACTGCAAAATAATACAAGGGGCTATTATGTGTTCTCCAGTTGTTAAAATCCTCCACTTAAGCCAGATCATCGTCGATTAAACGACAATATATTCTAGCACTATATTTAACCAACATCACCATGACACACTGTTAACAGTGTAATATGGACGGGCAGTATTTCTAACGCAAAATAATAAAAGAGGCTATTATGTGTTCTCCAGTCACTCAGATCCTCCATTTTAGCCAGAACATCGCTGTTCAAATGATGCTATTTTCTAGCACTCTCTGCTTTCATACTGGTTCTTTTGCAAGAATGTTTTCTGGGAAACATTCTTAATTCTTCATCTTCATGCTAAAAGATAGAATCAAGAATCAAGTTAGTGTATGAGATAATTTAGTGGTGAACCATGACTAGTGCTAGGCCTTCAATACGTCTAAACTTGGTCAAAACATGAGAAAAAAAAACACCTTGTCACCACAATAACACTAATTTCTGCTACCATCCCTATGGGATTCTAGTAGCTTGTTAGTGCTAAGCTAAGAGTGATTCATTTAGACATATTAGACATATTAGCATATATTTTACCTAGTGGTAGTTTCAGTAGAGGGCCCTGTACAGAGTTGCCATCACCAACAACCCATTGATTAGGCTGCTGCTCTGTAGTATACTGTAGTAATACTTACAGACTTTAAAGTAAAAATTCTAGACATTTATTTTTTAGTACCCAGAATTCATTAGGCTTTCTCTGAAGGCCTCAAAGGCCCTGAGGGTTCCCCTCTGAGATAACTCATGGGTCTGCTTCAGGTGGCAGAATGTTTTGACCAGCTAATGCTTCACATGTAAACATGTAGCAGTGTAAATATACAACAGTCATGTGTTTTAATACCAATAAAATATACAGTTAGCTGTTAGGTGTTGGCTGTTGGGCTAGCTGCTTGGCTAAGCACTACTTCCCTTTTAGAGACTTTTGTAAAATGTCTTCACTAATGTAGCCAGTCTGTTTTAGCTAATAATGACAATGCAATATTATTAATGTGGGAGATTTTATGGAAACAAAAACTCTTAAAAAAATATTATCAATAATATAGGTGGTGTGCTTTCTATTGACAACCACTCCCCAAAAATATATCTCACACAGTTTTCAAAAGCGGCTTGGAGATATGGGAAAAGTTCTTAGAAATAAACATTCTTAATTTTTAAGTACGTTTGTGTATCATAGTTTTTGGACCATTTCTAGTAATAAGTTCTTGTATAAAGTAACTGAATGATCTGTTTTGAATTACTTTAATACTTTATTCACAAGCTAACGCTCTATATATGGATGCTTTGTAGCATAGATAGACAATAATCATGTTGTTCATATAAATAAGTGTTATAATAAAGTATATGTTATAAAGAAGTTGCTAAAAGGGATAGTTAAGCTAGCTGTTGGGCTAGCTGCTTAGCTAAATGTTGCTGCACACTACCAGGGAGCCAAAATGGCTTCAAATGCACACCCACTCTTGCAATGACAACAAGATATCATTGGTCATTAAAGAATAAAAGAAATATTTTTTTTCAACAGCCATCCTGCAGCTCCCCCTATCTTACATAATTCAAAAAGTGGGTGAGACCTTCACCAAGTTGTGACTCTTTGAATACTCTTTCAACACGCTCAAAGAAGCCCAACCGACATTCCAGAAAGTTCTTCTGCACATAACGTGCAATTACACATTTCCACCAGAGAGGTCTCCAAATCCCCAAACCTTACATAGTGTAACTTTACTGTATGTTAATGTAGATTTCATTCAAGATTTTAATCACTGAGATTTCATTCCAAGTAATTTTGGTCCATTTCTATTGGTCCAATCGTTCTGAAATGCTCACGATGTAAAGGGCAGCTGGTGTTTTCAAATAGAGATGCAAGGCTTGGTATGAGTGTGACGCCATCACTATGACGCACCACAGTGTAATTGGCATGAAGTGTGATGTCTGTGCGCAACATAAAGTTCAGCGAGCATGCTCAGTGCGTCTCAGGCTGAATGAAGCCTCTGAAGACTGGAGGATGCACAGATCACGCTGGCCAGTCCCTGCTGCCGAGCTGGCCCCCAACCAGCTACTATAAATACACCACGCTTCATTTAGATCCATACGCAGCACCTGGTCGTCATGGAGCCCTGCGCACCCAAGGGTTCGGCGCCTGTTCATTTGTAGTGCAATCATGTAGGTCCGGCTCATTACGAGAGGTGATCAGCCACGACTCTGCACTGGCTCCTCCAGCAGAGTTTCTAAAAGCATGTGACCTCACCCCAACATAGATATAGAAAACTAAAACAATATCTAATCAGTGGCATGCTCAAAAACACAGCTGCGCAAGATATTCAAAATCAGCAGGCTTTATGCAGCATCAGATTCATGAGAGACATTAAAAGTACAAGTTGTTTACTTTCTAGGAGATACATGTGCTTTTGACAGCACACATAGTTTCAAAGCAGCTTGCTAGAAATGTGTGTCCAGCTCCCTAATGAGCATCACCGAGGGTGACAGTGGCTGGGAAAACTCCCTAAGAGCATGAGGAAGGACCACTGAGAGGGACAGGAAGTTTACAAGTAAGATGAAACAGAGGCACATGAGATCATACAGAGAAATGATCTGTCAGAAAAACAGTGATTAATATCAGACATCTATCAAAACCAGTCTGAAAAATCCACTACATGTTCAAAAGTAGACTGACACCCCTTTTAATCAGGGAATTCTCCAAATTTAAGGTGCACCCTATTGACACAGGTGGATTAGCTGCACAAATCCAGCTTGTATAATCTCCTCTGAAAAGCATTGATCAATAGAATGGGAAGCTCTGGTGCAGCTGCACATGAGAGGTCACCATACCCAGCGCCATGTATCAGGTACACTGTAAAAAACGTTAAAGTTAACAATGCTGTCACTTCTTTAAATGAAAAGTTCTGTTAAATTACAGTACATTCTGTATATTCAGTACATATGTATGTACAATTTTCTCACCTCTTATACTGTTTTCTCCTCTATAACCCAACTAACATTGTTTGGATTATAATATCAGTCATTATTGTTGACCCACAGCTTTACAAATATATGAATGATAATGTGTCAGTAGTGAGTAACTACTTGGGCTGCGACTTCACCAGGATTCAAACATGCAATACCCTGACAACAGAGCAAAACTGTACAAGGTTGCCTACTGAGAAGCCAGTTAATAATTGCTTAGCTTAAAGTCACCGCCTGTTTACTGTCATCACAGTAAGACAAGCTGTAATGATACATTTGTAGACAAATCAGCATCATGGTGAAATAGAAATGTGTTAAATGTCCAAATCTGTGCTTTAGCATGGGGATGACATGTTACAACTGGCTGGAGATGGCCTCTAGACACTTGTGAGGCATGGCCATGTTGATGGAGGTGCCAGGAGGGTCATGGAAGGCACGTGCACTCTGGGAAAAGGGACTTAAATGTTGGTTATGTTGTTGTTCATCAGTTAAAGGTGTATGTAATGTGTTTATTGTGTTATTTTGTGTCAGGGGATGAGGGTTATTAGTGTATTTTGTGTGTGGTGGGGTCATCAGCAGCATGAATCATGGCCTCCTTTTTGACTCTATGCTGACGCTACTATATATACATATATACACATATATCTAGATATTTAGATATTTAGATAGATAGATAGATAGATAGATAGATAAGTAGATAAGTAGATAGGTAGATAGATAGATAGGTAGATAGATAGATATTTAGATATTTAGATATTTAGATAGATAGATAGATAGATAGATAGATAGATAGATAGATAGATGTTTCCAAAAATTTTGATTCATCTGACCACAGAACAGTTTTCCATTTTGCCTCAGTCCTTTTTAAACAAGCTTTGGCCCAGAGAAGTCGGCAGCATTTCTGATCGTGTTGACATATGGCTTCTTCTTTTGCATGATACAGCTTTAACTCACATTTGTGGACTGCACAGCAAACTGTATTCACAGACAGTGATTTCTGGAAGTGTTCCTGAGTCCATGCAGTGATTTCCAGTACAGAATCATGCCCTGTTTTCAATGCAGTGCCACCCGAGGGCCTGAAGATCATGAGCATCCAATATTGACCGTCGGCCTTGTCCCTTGCGTACAGGGATTTCTCCAGATTCTCTGAATCTTTTGATGATATTATGTACTGTAGATGGTGGGATATCCAAAGTTTTCACAATTTTACGCTGATGAACATTTTTCTGAAATTGTTCCACAATTTTTAGATGTAGTTTTTTGCAGGTTGGTGAACCTCTGCCAATCTTTGCTCCTGAGAGACTCTGCCTCTCTAAAATGCTCTTCTTATACCCAGTTATGTGAGTTAGTTGCAAATTGCTCCTCCAGCTGTTTTTTATTAGTACCATTTACTTTTCCAGCCTTTTGTTGCAACTTTTTTGAGATGTGTTGCTGCCATCAAGTTTTAAATGAGTTAATGGTTTTAAGGAAATGGTAAAATGCCTCACTTTGAACATCTGATATGTGTTCTGTGTTCTATTATGAATAAAATATGGGTCTATGAGATTTGCAAATCATTGCATTCTGTTTTTATTTACATTTATTTACATTTTACACAGCATCCCAGCTTATTTGGAATTGGGGTTGTATATATATATACTGTAGTCGCATTTCTAAGGTAACACCATACCGAACATCATTGTGTAATTACACTGTTATTAACCAGACATTTAGGTAAGTTCATTCTCTAATGATGAAGTTGCAGTTTTCTCCTCTAATCTCATTTGCCTAGTGCACTCTCTGCTGCAGCCGTAAGTGGTGGGATGACAGTTAAACAAGAGAAAGAAAAAAAAAACAGTTTAAATTATACAGAGGGGTATAAAGCCCCTCAGCATTGGACTGCTGAGCAGTGGGACTGCATTCTCTGGAGTGATGGAGCTCCACCCAATATCTTCTGGATTGAGCTGGAGTAGCATCTGTGATCTGACCATCCAACATCAGTCCCTGACCTCACTAATGCTCTTGTGGTTGAATGCAATCATATCCTCACAGCAGTGTTCCAACATCTACTATAAAGCCTTCTCAGAAGTGTAGAGGCTGTTACTGCAGCAAAGGAGGAACAAACTCCCTTTTAGTACGCTTGATTTCAGACACAGTGTTGGATGAGCAGATGTCCACAAACATTTAGAGAAGTTTGAGTGGACAAGTCAGAAGTGAGATGTGATGGAGACGAAGGCTGGCCAGCAGTACAGTAGTTAAAAGTGAGAACAGGGTCAACTGTGCTCTCTTGGACTCCTTGGCCATGAATGACTGTGGGATCGTTGAGACTCTATTGCCTGCAATAAGACTCAACCCTCTTAACCAGCTGCACCTCTGAGGAGGCAGTAGTGAAGTTTTATGTAGACTTGTACTCTATAAAAACTGCTCTTTAAATGAAGGTCACATAAAGCGTGTGACAGTAGGGCAGGTGTTAAAATGACAAAAAAAGTGCAAAGTCAGAGCTTCTATTGGAACCAAATAGAAAAAAAACACATTTCTAATCATATTATGAGAATTTATAGTTAATTCTGTATCTCACAGATTCCACGATCTTAAAAGGTTAAGATCAGACAATGTTCAGAGAAACAAGGTCAGATTCCTGCACTGTTAAATGGCAGTAAGTTACAGTAATTATTGGTTTGTCTATTATTTGATTTTTTATATTTTTTTATTGTTAAGGGTCGTACTGAGCTGCAAGGTTTGTCTATTGTTATTTTATTTTTCTGTGGTTGTTTGTTGATAAGACGTTGTCTAGTTGTGTGTTTGTGGTTGTGGAGATTGTGTGGTGTGTTGTTTGGTGGTGTTTTGCTCTGTAAGTCTCTTTGTGTGGTCGTCTTGTTTTTTGTGGTGGTTTGTTTATATGTAGTTGTTGGCAATGAGTTTAGGGGGGGTTGTTGTAGATTTTGGCTTGTAGTTTTATGTTCTCGTGTTGAGTTGTGCTACTTTGTTGTTGTCTAGGTGTAGGTTGGTATTGTGGTGTCATTTTTTAGGATGGGTGTTTGGTGGTTGAATGTGTGTGTGGGAGAGGTGTATTGTGTGTGGAGGGTGGTTGTATTGTGTTGGGTCATTGTGGTTTAAAAAAAAAAAAAGTGGGTCTACTGGAGCTGTGTTGGACTGGTTAGTAGAGGGTCCTTTAGGAAAGCTGGCGAACGGTGTAATTGGGGTTGTGGTTTTGTGGGGATGTGGGTACATTGTTATTTCTTTGTTATTGTTATATATGTAAGAAAAACAAAAAGAAAAACAAAAGAGAACGCCCAACAAAAAACAACAGAGCGGACAACCCAACCGGACCCCAGCGCACAAAACGACGGAGCCATTGAGTAAGCCGGACGTCGCCGGCACTGGCAAGCAAAAGTTGGGGAACAGAGGACAAAGTTCTGATTCGTTCTCTGGACGATTCGGGTTGGGGCAAGTCAGGGATAAGACACCCGTACCACGGCATACACACTGAACTTAACCACTACAACTTGACTTAAGATTGCCGTTCTTAACTTTTTCCACATTCTTTTCCTTTAAAGAATCTCCCACATTTTCCTAACTACTACTCACATTTCAATTTACAACCCCCCCCCCTCATCACAAACCTCTTAATATATTCACCTTAGTGCTTGATTACTCTAGGAACACCAAATCAGCACTGTTAAAACCTTTGAAACGAGTGGTCAGAGACAGGCTGCTTAAGGCTGCTCAAAGTACCCAATATGGTTTGAAAATAGCAGCTAATTTCTGTAAAATTCTAAATTTAAACTTTATTGACAAGACCTGTATCTTCCACAATGCAGCATTCATTACAGCAATCACCTGTATTTAAATAATACATGACTGCAGTGTTTTGATTGCAATCTTTTACAGTCTGGACATGGATTAAGCCTAATCTTGGACTAAATTGCAATGCACAACTTTTCAGTGTACACGCTTTAAAAAGATGATAATTACAAGTTTGAACAGAACCCTTTTTGGTGCTACATAGAACCATTTTCAAAAAAGGTCTGTATAGAACCATATACAACCCATTCTCCATCAACCTGAAGAACCATTTCACCATGCAAAGAACCATTTAGGCATGAAATGGTTCCATATAGAACTCATGGTTCTAACATTCCTTTTACTAAAGAACCCTTGAAGAACCATCTTTTTTTAAGTGTGTAGATTTAGTCTGGTGTACATTGGTGTTGGTTGACATACATTCATTCAGTGTTTCTAAATCCAGTCCTCAGGATCCAGCCAGTCCACGTATTTGTTCTAGTCCATCTGCTATTAAAGGCTGTAGGGCTTATTTAGCATAGATGTTTCAGGAACTGGAAGGGAGCAAAAGTGTGGACTGGCTGGTGGTCCCAGTGGACTGGACTGTGAACATCTGCATTCATTTACATGTAAACTAATTCACACCAGTCATTAATAGATTCTTCTTGAGATGGAATGGCAACAGTTGCAACCAGGCTACTGGGGGCATCTATCTATCTATCTATCTATCTATCTATCTATCTATCTATCTATCTATCTGTCTATCTATCTATCTATCTATCTGTCTATCTATCTATCTATCTGTATACCAGCTTTACTCCTCATATTACTTCAGATTGTTCTCGCCTTGTAAACATCTACCGTTTTGATGTATGTATTACACAATTTGTCTTCTGTACTATCCTAATTCCCCAAAAACAGCAATTTATGAATCATGTTGGCTTTTTTTTCTCATGATATAGTAATCATGCCATCAAATCTAACAACAAACCTGCTGAATACAAAGCCAATTGAATGGGCTCCACCACAAAACCCAATCACTCAAAGTCAGCACCGATGCTGCCTTGAGTTGGCTGGGTCTGATGAAGTTCATTAGCGTGGGGAGCTATTTTTAAAGCGCCTCTCTTGGCAAGATGTCCCCAGACTGGTGAACTCCTCGCTTTGTGCCGTGTGCATGTCTCAACAATCCTCCAGCCCCCAACCAGAACACACAACTGTGTCAGCTTCACTCGCATCACTTCGCTCCACGTGACACACACTCTCACACACACAAGCCCATGATGGTACAGAACACAAGCCATACACTCCCACATTGAACAACTTTTAATACAGAATCACCATTTAAATAATAATTTAATTCAAGAAATGAGTGGAGGTCTACAGTTCTAACCCAACAGTCCACCACCATTCTGTACTAGCATATAAATCAGCTCCTATGTTTGAGTAAAATATGGCAAAATGATTCTCAGACACAATACTGTTCAGAAGTCAGAGGCCTCCCTTACACAAGAATTACACTGAAACCTCAACAACTAAATATTACATCAGTTGTTTCAGTATTTAAAGTGTCCATTCTCCAGCTTTATTTTGAGAAACTTGCTTCTAGGTTTTCAAAGAAATTTGCAGGAATCTTTTTCACACCTTCAAAGTTCAGTCTTAGAAGTTGGTTACACTTTCAGCTTCTCACGATCCAATCAACCTCAAACACATTCAGTGATGTTGAGGACTGGACTCCGGGGTGGTCAGTTCGTTCGTTCTTCTTTGCTTTGTTCAGCAACACATCCTTTCGGACCCACAGTTGTCTTGTCACAGTGGAAGGGTGGACAGAAACACCTGTGGGTTTTTTTTCACATCTGAAGCAGTTTGATTTTCTCTTATTTCTCCCATTTTCTATACATCTTTTAATATTTTTTTAAACCTCGAGTTATGAAAACTGTTTTAAACATGCTTTCCTTATGCAAATGGATGATCTAATATCCCCAGAAATGTAACCTGCAGCATGTTCAGACTGGAAAATTAAACACATTAAAGATGTTCTCTGACTTTGGCACAGTACTGTTCATTAATAACAGATTTGGCTAATCTACCAACCAACCACTGGCCATGATCTTTATCCCAGGCCAATTTCTCTGGAAGTATTTCTTCAGTTTACACGACGGCACTTGCCTAATGGAAGCATTAGCAGGTTTAGAGAGACAAAGTCTTGAAATCTAAACTGTGCATGTGTTTTCAGTCGTCAATGATTAAACATCCCGTTTAGCGCATTTCCCTTTTCCAACACTGGCTGCAATCTCATTAGCAACTCCCAGCAAGTAGCAGCCTTCACTTCCACATGCTGACTACATGTGTTCAAATGCATTAGAGTCAGCATTAAACCAACACTGCATGCCACAGTACATGGTACCCACCTGATCTAATATTGGTGTTGGCAGCTACACAGCGCTGATGTTTTAATGGAGTGTTTTTATTCTCCAACTCTTGAAAATTAAGGTTCCTAAATGGTTCTTGCCTTCGATACACAGCTCTAGGAGAAAAATCTCTAATTGGTATAGAAACATTATGTGGATGTTCTTTAAAAGTGGTTCTTTAAAGAGCAATCCACTGAAAGATTTTCCCCAAAAAACGCTTTTTGGCACCTTCAATTTTTAAGACTGTAACCCCGGTCTTCTATGAACAACCTCCAACCTATCGGTAGGACATCGTTTACTATTTGGACAGCGTCCAAGCCAGGTCCGCAGGGTCAAAGACTGGCAGCGAACGGAACATCACAGAGCCCAATGTGCTGATTCGCTTGGACTTCCTAAGGCCTCATCGGGCTGACAGTGTGAAACCGAATCGGGCCCGATCACTAAGCATTGACTACAACCCCCGGCGAATGACTGTATTGACCTGCTAACACAGAATGCACATCTATGGGTGAGCCAACAGTGCCATAAGGTGCCACTTGGGAAAGTTCTCAAGCCTCATTCCATGCGAGCTAATGAAACAGCCTCTAGCAGCTTTTAATAGAGTAAAATATGAGAGACACATTAATAATGCATTTCACTAATAGGAATGAATGGAGGTCTATAGTCCGAGCCAGATGCTGCCCTACATCTGAATCCCGGACATATTTCTTTGGAAGTATTTCTTCCATTTGAATGATATTACTAGCCTTAGCCTGTATAAGCATCCACAGCCTGTCTGTGAGCAACGCAATTGAAGTAATATCAACTAAAATAGCACTTTTAGAAAATTAGAGCATAAGACTTGCTATAAGCACAGCAGGTTCAAATGGAAAACAGGCAGCTGCCAGTTCACACCACAATACTTATTGTAGTCCTGTTGAAAACAAACACACGCTAACAACCAGCCATGGAAACACGCAGGCACGTGCGCAACCCCACCAAATAATGCGAGTTACATCTTGGCGCAACACAGATTATGATTGACAAGAACGCTCTGAGCGATGACAGGGGGTCCAAGCACCGGCGCTTACCTCCAGATTTGTCCGAGCTGCAAGATGTGGATGACGGACTGCATCAGCCAGATGCAGAAGGAGCAGGACGCCGAGCGTTTCTGGTTAGTCCGCGCTGCGTTGGTGGTGCTGCTGCTGCTGTTGCTGCTGCTGTTGGTGGCGGTGGTGTTGGTGTTGCTTTTGCTGGCCGTGCTGGCTTGCCTTTGAGGCGTGGACGGGTGGGCTGCTCCGACGTCGCCGTGCGAAGCCGAGCAGCTCAGGAGCTTGCCGTCCATGTGCGAACAGCCCGAGGACGAGGAGGAGCCGTCCGCGGTGCCGAAGTCGTGCACGAACCATCTGAAGCTGAAGACCTGCACGGAAAAAGAGCCGAGCACCACGAAAAAAAGCGTCAGGCCGAACCACCAGTAGTCTCGGCGCAGGTAGTAGTCGACGGACAGCCACACGTCCGTGCCCACGTCGGCGAAATACACGGTCACTGCGGCTAGAATCCACAAGCAGTCCCAGACCGTGTAGCGCTGCCGCTCCCTGCCCAGGCGCAGGCACGTCGAGTTGGAGCCGCCGCCGCCGCAGCAGCGCGAGCCTCCGTTCACGTTGAAGTCCGCCTCCCCGGCGCCCGAGTCCGGCTGCGAGCCCGGCGCGAGCCCCTGCACGGAGCCGGAGTGGTCCGAGTTCTGCAGAGGCGTGAACGCCACGTCGCTTTTCTTCATTTTCAGCACCCCGTCGGATTTAGCAGCCATTGCAGCGTCAACAACAGCGGCAGCAGCATCAACAGCGGCAGCGGCAGCGGCTTCTTCTGCTTCTGCTTCTGCTTCTGCTTCTCCTTTCCTTCGTCTTCCTTTTCTCTCTCCTCTTTCTCTCCTCCTCCTCCTCCTCTTCCTCTCTTCAGCTTCTGTCTTCCAGGCGGTGGAGGAGAGAAGACGGTGGGCTGGGCAACCTCCTGCTCCTCTCCTTCTCCTTCCGCCACAGCTACAGCGCCGCCTGCACGGCACAAAGCAACACTTCCTTTTGGTAGCGGGTACGAACCATATGCTCTCCCGTGGCTCATGCTTAAAACCATGACATCATTGCTTTGCAACTCGTCCCCACGCCTCTCTCCATCATGGTGCTTCGTCCGTGCTCGGCGCGCGCCCCAGATGCCACGGATTGCACGAGCGTCAAACGTCAAAACGCAGCCTAGCAACCTACCTTAGCTTTTTTTTTCACCACTGTGCCAAAGCTATTTTTTTGCGCTCAGACCTGAAAACTGAAAATATAGGGACTTTTATTCGTGCATTTAATGTTGACGTAAAGAAGTTGTGCTGACGCTGTTTGACTCACATTTAAGTTGATTTTTTTGGAGTGCGGGGACTTTTAAACATCGCTGCGGTTAGCCTAGGCAGGTTTAGCCCACCTTGTGAAAGGAAAACAGAACGAACATCTACAAAAATATCCCAACTCGAGCTTTGGTGGACGATTTAGGGTGAAGACTGGCTTCAAGTTCCCCTCGATGCTTTGATGAACGCTTGGATATCGTCCCTCATAAATCGAATATTCACCGCCGTTCTTGGCGTTTTGTGTGAACGAGGTTCAGCACCACGGACAGCTCCTCCGCTCGGAGAGACCGGGCTGGGCTGCTTTCAGAACCACGGACAGCTCCCGCTTATAGATTCTTCAGTACACAAAACAAACCGCATTTAGACGTTCATGTGCTCAGCACCGCCATTGTGCCGGCTGGGCTAACTTGCGTCATTATCAAATTTACTGGCACCCTTGAGGAGCTGGACGACGCGGTGTGTTGTCGACACGCCCTCTTGCACGCGAGCACACACACATAGACACGCTTTGTGAATCGACCAAAACGTTATCTGCCAACGTTTATTTATGGCAAGAAACCGTTGTTTTTGCAGATATCACGCCTTTGACCGAAAAAAAACTCGCTGTAAACATTTGCGACATATTTTGGGGGGCTGTAACACCGAGCCAGCATGAAAGGGGTGGTGTCGAAGTATTACTGTCAGAGACCACCGGTGGGCTGTCATGAATCGACTGAAGAGTGATGAATAAGGCTCATTAGCCACTAGGTTACATATATAGATGGTTTTAATCTTTGAAATATGCTTTGAATTTAATGAATGTATGTGTGTGCGCATGTGCAGACAGAAAACAAGGTGAACCTACAGCACCAACAAAATAATACTGACTTTGTGCTTTTAACTAAACTACATAACATAATTGCATGTATGCTTAACATATTTAGTGCACAAGTCAAAGTGGCCATTAAGTAAATTAAGTTATTTATTTTTCAGCATCAGGAAAACATTCATATATATATATATATATATATATATTATATATATATATATATATATATATATATGCATATGAAGAAAGCTTTAACAACTAAATGTAATATTATTTACAACCTTATATAGGATTTAGTGTTTCCACTCTTTGTCTTTATTACTGCTTCCTTTCTTTTCAGGCTACTCACTTTCAGCTTTTCAATAAAATCCGCAGTGATATTTTTCACGGCCCCAAAGTTCAGTGTTAGAGGTTGGTTACATTTTCTCATGAGTTACTTCCAAGTAAACACATTCAATGTTGTTGAGGTCTGGCCAGTGAGGTGGACAGTCTGTTTTCTTTACATCTTTTAAAAGAAATTGGGAAGTGTTTTAAAATTTATTTTCGTTTACTTTTTTTATTCCTTATACAAGATTATATAAGAGTATATAACTTGCTGAGGAGTTAATGGTTGCTTTAACAGAAAATAAAATGAATGAACGTGGTCTCTGACTTGCATATGTGTGTATATATATATATATATATATATATATATATATATATATATATATATATATATATATATGCTGTTTTTCAGTTTTTGACATCTAAAAATCTAAAAATGCCTCTTGCCCTTTACATTGTATGTAAGTTAAATCATAAATGGACCAAAACAAATAACCCCAAATTACGTAATTTTTGACAGCAATCAAGTTTTGTTCTGACAGCAGTGATAAACAGTATATATATATACACACACACACAAACAGTCATATAATAATAATAATAATAATAACAATAATAATAATACTTTTTACTTATATAGCACTTTTCATGCTAGTGGCACCTCAAAATGCTTTACAGACAGGTGATAAATCTTATAAGAAAATGATATAGATCAAATTAAAAGGTAAACACCACGAGACGTAGAGTTTTAATTAAATGCTAAGTTAAAGAGATACGTTTTTAGATGCTTCTTGTGCAGACAAATGTGGAGACAAAATGCCATGAGCATTGTGATTGAGCTCTGTGTGTATGAAATGTATATGAAACATATATGAAATTGAGATGTATGACCCCAGGTCTTGACATTACATAAAAACAAGCGACTGTGTGAGACAGAGATAGCTCAGTGTACAGTACACAATCTCCATGGTACTGTGCTGGCTCCTTTCCTCAGGCTGTCATTTCTGTGCCACCTGGTCAAGCTTTGGAGATGACACCATCTGTCATCATCAGCTGTGTCAGGCCTTGGCAGTTTGGCATGACTCGTGGGCTGGGCTTTAGTATGTCCATTTCAGGCACTATATGGCCAAAAGTATGTGGACACCCTTCTAATTATTGAGTTCAAATGTTTAGCCACATATGTTGCCAACAAGTGTATAAAATCAAGCACATAGCCATGCAACCTTCACAGACAAACACTGGCAATAAAATGGGTGGCACTGAAGAGCTTACTGACTTTAAATGTGGCACTGGCATAGGATGCTACTTAGTTTGTTAAATGTCTGCCTTGCTATATTTGCCCCAGACAACTGTAAGTGAAATAAAATTAAATGGAACTGTCCAGAAGCAGCCTTGCGATGGACTGGCGACCTGTCCAGGGTGTATCCTGCCTTCCGCCCAATGACAGCTGGGATAGGCTCCAGCACCCCAACGCGACCCAGAATGATAAGCGGTTTAGATGATGTATGTATGTATGTATGTCCAGAAGCAACAACTCCTCAGCCTAGCTCATGCATAGCTCATGTAAATCATGTACACTGTGCTGCATCACCCATTACAGAGTTCCAAACTGCCTTTAGAAGCTAAATTAAGCACAAAAACAGAGGAAATGGGTTTCCATGCCTGAGCAGCGGCGCACAAGCCTAAGATCACTATATGCAATGCCAAGTATCAGCTGGAGTGGTGTAAAGCATGCCACCACTGGACTCTCTGGAGTGATGAATCATGCTCCACTATCTAGCAGTCTGATGGATGAATCTGGGTTGGCAGAGGGCAGGAGAACACTACCTACTACAATGCATTGTGCCAACAGTAAGGTTTGGTGGAGGAGGGATAATGGGCTGGGGCTGTTTTTCAGGGTCCCTTAGTTCCAGAGAAGTGTAATGTTAATGCTACAGCATACAAAGACAATTATGCACTTCCAAATGTGTGGTAACAGTTTGGGGAAGACTCTTTCCTGTTTCAGCATGACTGTGTCCCTCTACACAAAATAAAGTCTACAAAGACATGGTTTGACCAGTTTAGTCCTGACCTCAATCCCACTGAACACTTTTGGGATAATTTGGAATATCAATTGTGAGCCAGGCCTTCTTGTGCAACAGCAGCGCCTGACCTCGCGAATGCTATTTATTTGATTATTTGTTTGTTTGTTTATTTCGTACTTTACAAAGTCAGGAGCGCTTTGCTGGTTCATCATCATCATTTTTATTTATGACGCCCTTTCCATGCTCAAGGACACTTTGCAAGAAATAGAGCTCATAGAACATGGAACACATTAACAACACAGAAAGTCATGAAAGACTAGAAGGTGAACATAATTCACAAACATAATGGAAGAAAGACTTGAGATGGCACTATGTGATGTATTCAAGGACAAAAAGGAAGAATGAAAAGACAGGAAAGAAGTGACTCATATTATATACACACATACTACATGTGTACATATGACCATGTGACTATGTTTTTAAATACACAAGCACTGGTGTATAGAATATATACATATTCTGACGAGACTGAAGAGAAGTAAACCTAATGTACTTCATATCCTCGGCACTCAGTTTCCATGCATTTGTGGTCCTTTGCCAGTTTTTTTTTGTACTTCAGCAAAAGCTTGAACTGCACATCTGGAACCACCTGTCTGCTGGGAAATGTCTGCTTGGGAGAGAATTGCTGACGCAGGATGATCACCTTGTGTCTTGTTGCTATGCTCATCCTTTCCGTAATGTAAGATTTGAAGGTTAAACTGCCACATCTATCGCAATCTCTTAGCATAGTTGCCCCTCACCCAGGTTTATTTCTGTCGACTTAGCTGTTTCTGTTACAGTTAATCAGTTTAGTTTAATTTGCACATAATGTCACTGGCCATTAGCACCTGTTTGTTGTGTTTGTTTAGTCATGAGTGGATCAGACACAGCAGTGCTGCTGGAGTTTTTAAACACCTCAGTGTTGCTGCTGGACTGAGAATAGTCCACCAACCAAAAATATCCAGCCAACAGCGTCCTGTGGGCAGCGTCCTGTGACCACTGATGAAGGACTAGAGGGTGACCAACACAAACTGTGCAGCAGCAGATGAGCTATCGTCTCTGACTTTACATCTACGAGGTGGACCGACAGGGTAGGAGTGTCTAATAGAGTGGGCAGTGAGTGGACACAGTGTTTAAAAACCCCAGCAGCACTGCTGTGTCTGATCCACTCAGACCAGCACAACACACACCAGCACACCACCACCACGTCAGTGTTACTGCAGTGCTGAGAATGATCCACCACCCAAATAGTACCTGCTCTGTGAGGGTCCATGGGGGTCCTGACCACTGAAGAACAGGGTAAAAGGGGGCTAACAAAGTATGCAGAGAAACAGATGGACTACAGTCTGTAACTGTAGAACTACAAAGTGCACCTATATAGTAAGTGGAGCTGATAAAATGGACAATGAGCGTAGAAACAAGGAGGTGGTCATAATGTTATGCCTGATTGGTGTATATATCACTCACTGTTACTCATAGGCACTTACAAAGTCATATACTTACATATACCACTCAGATTTTACTACAAAGCCTGGTCAAACCTCCGCCTCGGCTCTGCACACCACATACCATGGGTAGGGTAACATACCCGCAGCCTGCAGGGGCTTGTGGAAAATATTTGAGCCGGGTAATTACAGGGTTCAGGCTTTTGGCTCAATGTGATTTAAATTTGATTCAAATTAGCATGAATACCTCTCTACAATGCAAATCATTTGAAAATGTGTTAGAGACTATTGATGAACTTCCAAAATGATTAAGATAATGCTCCTTCATTGAAAAGTTAATGGGAGATAATTACAGAGATGCAGAAAGCCTCCTTTGATTTCCCCCAGCAATTAAGCTTCGGAAACACAATTATTATCTTAATTTACTTCCATTTTGGGAAACCACAGGCTTCTGTCAAACTGTGGGCAAGAGGCCATCATACATTTCCATTTAAGATATTCACTTTCTCTTTTATGAGGCTTTTTTATTTGTAAAAAGAAAACAAAAATCACTGCTAAGCGTGTGCTGCCGGCCTCCCAGTGCAACCACAACGTAATTATGGCTTCTCTCATTGATCTGAGCATGCTCTGTCAGGGGACTGCGCCCAGCCTCTAATGCACTCTCACCCCAACCATTCGATCGGAGACTGATTCTGTATGACAGCAACAAACAGCCATCATGTATGTAAACCTGTGTGAATTCTAACATGCATCTTATAACATGCATCATCTTCAGTGTTATTGCTGTCATGCATGTTTTATTTTTGCTCCAATTAAAAAAAAAAGCAGCTGCCCAATTAAAAAGGTTAATTAAAATTAATTAAAAATTGGTTTCACATTAATAGAAAACACTACATCAGTACAATTACTGTCAATGTACACTTTTAAACGTTACAGTAAAATGTTTTATGAAGCCACTTCTACATTCATTCCTATTACAGTCCCATTGCAAGAATTGAGGAGTTATATTCAGTTTCATATATATCTCAATTTGGCCGTCTTCATGAAATACGTACAGAACTACTCCTTAAGTCATTAACAGGAGTGCACTTTTAAAAAGATGGTTCTTCAAGGGTTCTTTAGTGAAGACAATGGTTTATATATAGATCTATGGACACTCAAAGAATCCTCAATTGTTCTTTGCATGGTGAAATGGTTCTTCAGGTTGAGCTTATGATGTCAAGCTTGTAACAGTACCTTTTTGGTGCTTTATAGAAATATTTTCAAAAACAGTTCTATATAAAACCATATACAATGCATTCTCCATTAATCTGAGGAATGATTTCACCATGTAAAGAGCCATTTAATGATGCAAGTGTTGTTTGAGTGTTCATGGTTCTATATAGAAGCATTGTCTTTTCTAAAGAACCCTTGAAGAACCATCTTTTAAGAGTGTACAGGGCTGCCTAAAGTGTAGCCTGCAGATGAAAGTTGGACTCAGAGGATGGTTAATTTGGCCTGATTTGATCTGAAAGATACCCTAACCTAACCTAACCTTATCTAATGAGAGATCATAGTTTGTACTACATATAACTTAAGTTCTTTCTTTTATTATTCTGCACTTAAAATGGAAACAGTTGTCACAATGGACATCTATCACACTGCACCTCATAGGCATTACATACACATTCTTTACAGATTTTTACCAGCACACATATATACACATACTGGCACCCACCTGGTATAACACAGCAATAGCCAAGCAACACCTTAGCAACCACTTAGGATAATATAGCAACAGCCTAGCAACACCTTAGCAACCGCTTAAAGTAAAAATGGCCAAGCAACATCTTAGCAACCACCTGGAATACAATAGCAACAGCTTGGTAGCACAATAACAACTGCTTAGAATTATATAGCAACAGTGTAGCAACGCCTGAACAAGCACTAAGGATTACACTGTGATGGTCAAGCAACATCTTAGCAACCATTTAAGATGACATAGCAACAGCCTAGCAACACAATATACCACTTTGGATAACATAGCAATGGCCTACCAACCCATGGAATAATATAGCAACCACCTGGAACACCATGGCAACCAAAACAATGTAACAACAAAAATAAAATATTTAAGTTAAACTGACCCAAAATAACACCAAGTTTACTGTTTATGCCCCTACATCTATCTATCTATCTATCTATCTATCTATCTATCTATCTATCTATCTATCTATCTATCTATCCATCCATCCATCCATCCATCCATCCATCCATCCATCCATAAATAAAAATAATTTTTTATGCACAGTTCAAAGGCCCTCCCTATACTGTGTATAGGACACTTTCCACTTTCACTCAGTCCATTTTAAATGAGCTTCAGCCCAGAGAAGGTGGCAGCGTTTCTGGATCCTCTGTATATACAGTCTTCTTTGCATTTTAGATTTTAACTTGCATTTATGGATGCAGTGATGAACTGTGTTCACAGACAGTCGCTTTCAGAAGTGTTTCTGAGCCCATGCAGTGATTTCCACTACAGAATCATGTCTGTTTTTAATGCAGTTCCACCTGAGGGCCCAAAGATCACAGCCAGCAAATACTGGTTTTTGGCCTTGTCCCTTGCATACAGAGATTTCTCCAGATTCTCTGAATATTTTAATGATATTATGTACCGTAGACGATGAAAAGCAAAAGTTCTTTGGTATTTTATGTTGATAAACGTTATTCTTGAATTGTGGCACTACTTGCCACTCTTCATCTTTACTTCTGAAAGATTCTTTTTCATACAGAATCATGTTGTTGCCCCCATCCGTCGTTGGCATCAAATTCAAAATGGGCAAATATATATATATATATATATATATATATATATATATATATATATATATATATATATAAACAATAAAAGTTCTCAGTTTCAACATTTGATTTATTGTCTTTGTACTATCTTCAATGAAATACAGGGTTTAAATGATTTGCACAACATTGCATTTTATTTTTATTTACATTTGGCACAGCATCCCAACTTGTTAGAAAAAATGGTTTAAAGTACTATAAAATATACTATTACCATTTACAGTGCTGTGTAATATTTCTGTATTTCTGTACTTCTGTTATTTCTGTAACAGTATCTCATATTCATAATAGTTGTGGTGTCCTGTATTTATCCATAGCAGTTGTCAGAATTTACTATAAGATTCTTATTTGAATCCTGAAAACATAATTTGTTGTTGTACAAAAAAATGTAACATGCCAGTTAACAGATCATAAGACAGTTCACTGAAGAGGTTCAATGAAACATTTCAAACATTTTCTTTTTTTTACTTTGTCAAACTTCCTAAGCATCACTTTTTCAGTGTAAAGAAATCATCATTATTTGAGTATTTAAACAAAATTTTACCACTCAACATACACTACACATCCAAAATAGGTTGTTATTATTATTAATAGGCAGTCTGCCCCCCTTTGTTGTAGTAACAGCCTCTACTTTTTTGAGAAAGCTACACAAGATACTGGAACATTGCTGTTGTTCCATTGCTGGGAATTATACAAGTTGTTTGTGTACGTTGCTAATTTCCAACAAAGAGGGTACGTAGGAAGGCATAACATGCTGTACAAGAGAAGTATCAACAATTCTCTTCTGTTCTATGAAACCCAATACAGGATCCATAGCCGAGGAGCCTCCAGCACCATTGGAACGGCGAGCCGTGGTTGCTCAGCAACAAAGCGGCATTTCTCAGGTTCTGAGCGAGGGCCTTTAGTGAGACAGCCGACCGTTGTGACAGATACTGGAAGTGATTCTCATGCGGAGGCTTGTCAAGCAGAAAGTGGGCCAGTGGCCCTTCCTCATGCGGCAGACAGACAGCCCAGCTAAAATAGCCACAGAGTCACCGTAAAGCAGAGACGGTGACACATTAAGGTCTGTCCAACCATCCAAATACAGCCTGTCAGGAGAAGAATCCTCGCGTGAAACTTTTCCCCCAACTGGGTTAAACAACCTCGGGCTCTCTCGGGGTTGAAGATGAAACTACATAAAAAATGGATGATCCAGCCGTAATCGTAGCGCAGAGTACGCTGTCAGCTGCCCAAGAAGTGCCCAGTATATATATTTCCGAGAAGAAGTATTGCAATCCAATAAAATTGCTTATGAAATCAATTCACTTGAAAAAATAGAGCTACTTTTCACCGCTTGTCTACTTGTCACTTGATTGTGGAGTACTGATTGTTCCAAGAAGGTTCCATTCTTTTTTTTCCCAATTATGATTTCTCTCTCTGTCAATCTGTCACTCTGTTCTGCTTGTCTAACAGCCGTTGGCATGGAAACCCCCCTCTAGAAGCCGAGCCCTCTGGCTCTGTGTGTGCACATGTATTTAGCTCTTTGTGAAATGAATGTCCTCATGATGATAAGAATACATGAACAATGCATTGTTGGGGGCATTTTATATATATATAGATAGATAGATAGATAGATAGACAGACAGATATAGATATATCTGCTGTTCGAAAGAAAACATCATATCTCCATTTCTGTTGTTTTTCAGTTTTTGACATAATTTGAAAATGCCTGTTGTCGTTTACATTGTGTGTAAATTTTGTGAAGAACAGACCAAAAGAAATGATCCAAAACAACTTGGAAAAAATTCTGGTTCCATTGACTTGCATTAAAAGTAAAGTATGTTTTTTCCTTTTCCTGTAAAGTTACCATTTTGGAAATACAAGGTTTCCTTCCAGCAACAGCGATACACACACACACACACACACACACACACACACACACACACACACACACACACACACACATATAAATATATATATATACATATATATATATATATATATAAATATTATATATATATAAAGTATTTGGGACACATATACATCCCCATGTTGTGGCATTGTATAAGAACACAAGTGTGTGTGTGTGTGTGTGTGTGTGTTTGTGTGTGTGTGTGTGTGTGGTGTTGCTGTCACGCTGAAGCATTAGCCTCCAGCACGAAGGCCCGATCTGTTGTGGCCAATGGTCTCTGCGCCAGGGGCTAGTTGTTACAGTGCCGCTGGGGACAGCAGCGTCCATCGCCAGCCAGCTGTCAAGGCCAGCTCAGCTTAAACCGCCGTGGCATTTCAAACTGAAACATCCTCATCTGCAGTGAATCAGAGAGAGAGAGAGAGAGAGAAATAGAGAGGGAGAGAAATGGAAGAACTGACATGGTTGAAATATCAGCAGCAGCAGCACATTACTTATACATAATAATAATAAGTCCTATATGTATTTCATATTTGTAAGTCCCAATATGTAATAATAATGCCCTGTGTGAATTACATATATCGCTGCTGTTGGAAGAAAACCTCATATCTCCATTATTGTCATTTTTCAGTTTTTGGCAAAATTTCAAAATGCCTGTTGTCCTTTATATTGTGTGTAAATTTCATGATGAATGGACCAAAAGAAACGACCCACATTGACTTGGAAAGATGTCTGGTTCCATTGGCTTACATTAAAAGTAGAGTGTGTTTTTCCTTCTCTTGTAAAGTTACCATTTTGGAGATATGAGTTTTTTTTCTGAGTAACTTTACAGGAGAAGGAAAAAACACACTCTTATTGTAAGTCAATGGAACCAGATTAATTTCCAGGTCATTTTGGGTCATTTCTTTTAGTCCATTCATCATGAAATTTACACACAATGCAAAGGACAATGGGCATGGTCAATTTATGTGAAAAACGCCAGAAATGGATATACAAGGTTTTCTTCTGACAACAGCGATATGCTAGTATCTACATGTAATAATAACAGTAACACTACTATGACCAAGTCTAAATCTAAACCTCAGAACCTGAAGAACTGCCTGATTCAGCCAATCATAGGGCACATGAGGGAACATGGATGGACGAGCTCAGCCGAGTCATTATGGGCGAGGCCATGCAGAAATTTAGATGTGATGAGAAAAACTTTACACTGAACACAGAATGAAATGAGTAGGCTCTCATAACATTGGCAAATATTATGGTCAGTGTTCATAGAGTAACTGACCCTGGCTACTGCACTTTGTGTATACTACACTATTGAGCGCATATGTTAATTTGACATTATATACGGTTCTTGTAATATAATGTTAGTATGTGGTCTGTGTGTATAATCACGCATTGTGTAGTGAACTGTTAAAGTATATATTTAGAGCCCTGCTACGGGTGAGTTGAGAACGCACTCTAATGAGAATGGTAATCCACAGAGGCTTAATTTAGTGGAAAATTAAATTGACATTGTGCAGACAGTCATAATAAGCAACACATTTGCATTTATTGCAGGGAGAAAAAGGGAAGAGTCACAACATCCCAGGCAGTAGCTATTAAAACTTCACTTAAAAAGCTTCTGCCTGGTCTGTGGTAAAAACCAACAAACTGACAAACGAAACCAGTCTGAATAAGGCCCTGTTCAGATGGACGTTTCGGTGCCCCTCAAAAAATGCATTGACGCATGTACCTAGTTTGTTGTGGGCAAACGGAAAACTTCTGGAACTTGGTGTTCAATACAGAAGACGTTTGAAGGGGCATGCAATAAACCTGTAGAGTTTAATTAAACAGCTCTGAATGTGACCTGACAGCAGCGATTATACATCTCTTTTCTTTGTACTTAAACAAAAACACCACAAAGACAAGATATTTAATGTTTTACTGTGTGAGCTTCATTGTTTGTTGTGCCCATTTTGACATTGAGGCCTGCAACACGTTCCAAAATAACTGGTGCAAGGGCAATTTCAGATGTTCTGAAATGTTCAAAAACATCTTAAACAGATGATGCAATCATGTTTACATATAATAGGAGCATCCAGGAAAGGCCTAGTCCTTTATGAGCATGGATGGCTTGAGGCTCGTGACTAAAAGGAGCCATATACAGCATTTATTCAGTAATTTGAAATTGTACTCCGATGTCTACATAGAAGGTATATGACTTTGTTCTGGGGGAAAAATGCCCAGATGTGGTTTTATATGCCTATTCACAGGCCTATGATTTGGCCCTAGTATGAAACAAGCTGTTTTCCATTTTGGGGGGGGGCTCATGAATAATGTGATGAGCTCTGCTCTCATTTGCTGGTTTACAGAGAGGCACTGCGATGGCTCACACAGAAGCAACATGTCGAATTAGACACAGGCAGGAACCTCCATGTAAACAAGCAAGGTCATTATACTATTTGGTTAGCTATGCTAGTTACATGGAGCTTGCTAGCAGCTAATATTCCCAAAACTAGCTACTTGCTTTTAATCTCCAATTCAACACAAAGTAAATAAAAATTTTTATCTCATTATAAAACTTTCAATTTAAGATGATCCGGCTTCAACTGTCAAATAGTGGATAAAATCACACAGCATGCCTACATACAGGTTGCGGTTGGGGTTGGGATGCTAACAAAGTTGGAACTGCCCTTCCATCACTTCAGTGTCGCTATTGCTCGATGTTGTCTAAGGTTTGAGATGCTGTCCAGAGTGAAATGTGCAGAGAAAACGAACAACTTTGAATTAAAGTCATCCGGGATCTTGTTAAAGATTTGGGAGCTAAAGTTGGCTTCTAATTCACCAGCTTGTTTTGCTAATTTTCGGTTCCATCTTAAATGGTGCCACAGTTACATCTGGTGCTTGTACAAGCTGTAGCATTTAAAGTGGAACGGAACATTAAGGAATGATTAAGAAGTTGGCGAATAGGAATCCAACTTCAGCCTCATTTAAAGATGAACATCAGTCATGCAAGCTGACAATTCGGTTACTTGGGAAGGTTGTGAAAAGTGCACAGCGTGAAATGGTTCATGTCTGTCTGGCATTTTCATTGCTGTGCTCTATCTTTGTTGTTTCCTGCTATGCTAGAACACGGGCTGATGTATGTAAATTTGGGGGTGTAAATATTAATGAGTCAAGACTGTTACATAACAGTTTAGGATTTTGGAACTCATTTTACCACCCTCTTTTGCAAACGCGGGACTTGCATTTGAAGGAGGAGACAGCAGAGTTTGAGGTTCATAGTATGTTAGTTCCATGTACTGAACTCTCTTTATTCAACTATGCCATTTAAATACAGTTTTCTATTCTATAGCACCTTTAAGTAAGTAAATAATCCAATATATTGACAAATCGTTCTTAACAAACACTGCTTGTCACTGCATCCACAAATGCAGTTTAAGACTGTACTATGCAACAGAAGCTACATGTCAACAATGTTTTGAAATGCCAGTGACTTCTCTGGGCCGAGGCGCATCTGAAGTAAACTGATGCACAGTAGAAATGTGTATTGTGACCATCCTTTCAGATCGTTTATGGAAATAAAGGACGTTGTGTTCTCTGGGTTAAAGAAGTAAAGCGCTATCCAGATTGTTACCAACATATAGTTCAAAAGCCAGGGTCTGGCATTGTATGGAAGTGTATTAATGCTCATGGCATGTGTAGCTTGCGCATCTGTCGAACACTAAAGATAAAGAGCAACATATGCTGCCTTCTAGATGACGTCTTTTTCAAGGACATCCACGCTTATTCCAACATGACAACAGCAAGGCACATTCTGCACATGTTGTAACATGGCCGCATAATCAGAGCGTGTTGGTGGTAGACTGCCCTGCCTGCAGTCCAGATCTCCCATTGGCATAAAATGAAGCAAAAAATATGACAGTAAAGACCCATACAGTTGCATGGCTGAGGACTTATACTGGCCAAAAATTAGCAAATCTAATTTAATCAATTGTTGTTGTCAGTCCCCAAATGATTATTAAGTATTGGTGATGAAACACAGTGGTAACCATGCCTTTGTTTTTGGAAAGTGTTGCAGAAATTGAATTTGGAATTAGTGTGTATTTACAAAAATAAAAAAAAACAAAAAAAACAACAAAAAAACAAAAAAACAAGAACAATAAAGTTTATAAGGTGAAACATCATTGAAATTTCACTTTAATACAGTCAAACAGAGCTGACCAATCACTGCTTTCTGTTTTTATTAGCATTTTACATACTGTCCCAACTTACATTGGAATTAAGGTATGTAGTTCCTCCTCAGTCTTGCTAAGTATTGATGTAACTGATTGAAACTTACCCTAGATAGCCTCTTATTGGCTGACGCAGGATTATGTCATAAATTTTGTTAAAAGTTAAACTCTGGTAAAGTTTGGTCAAAGAGTTCAATGTGAAACAGAGCATATTTTTTGCAGTTTCCATGTGTTGCTGTCTGTCTGTGTTGCTGTGTTGTTTCCATTCAAAAGATTAGAATCGTAGCCAGTTGGCGGCTAGCACATGATGCTACCAAGCTGTGAGGCTTGTGAAGAGATGTGAAGCACAACCCCATTTTTTTGCAAGCCACCATTAATGCAACATCATCATACAGCTCAACACGCTTGGAGGAGAACACTAACTGCCAATTCTGTTCCAATGGCTAACACATTAACATGCTGGCTAGCATCATGCTGAATAATTGGTGGAGAAGGAGGGCCAATTGTGTTCTCTCAGACTCACGGCCACAGATGGCTGCGGCATTCCGAAGTTGCGATCTCCCACTGTTTGTAAATACAGTCGAACGCTGCACATGCTCTCACTGTAAAATGTCTGCTGCTCCAGTGTCAGAAGAGCTTTAAACAGCTGTATGTCTGTGTTTGGGGAAATAATGACTTCCTCTGGCCATTACCACCCCCCAGCAGTGACAGTTGAGGAGCTGGAGAAGGGGATTGATACGCCTGACTGGACCGAAGCCCCGGGGCAGGAGCAGGGTTCACGCAGGGAGAGAAGAGGCATGGCTGGATTTCTGGGGAACATCACGCATCATCTCCTGATTTAGACACAGTTGCAGTGCTGCTAGCATCACTCTGATGCTCAAGACTGCTGCGACAGTTTGGACCCTTGGGAATGCAGGTCATCTTACTGTTAGTGAAGAGGACTGTATGGCTTAATTTAGCGCACAGGGGAAATCTAATCAAATAGAGCACACCAAACCAATGGCTGACAGACACTTTAAAATGTACACAAATTTTGCAGAAACTCAATCGTCCAAGACATGTTTGGTTGAAGCTTGTTTCTTTAGTTTTGCACTGCCATGTGCCAGAAAACAACAAAGAAAAAAACTTCTTAAAAAGTTTCAAGGCATAAAAAACACTTTACTGTAGGGTACTGTTCATACATATACATAAGGACAACTGACATAACCCTTCATAAATTGCATGCATGTTTTTTTCCAATAGGCATCCTTCGCTATAAAGGTTACATTTGCCAATCTTGATAGCTAAAGTAGCTTTTATGTCAAATGATGCCTGCTGAAATAAGCATTTATAAACAGTTATGTAGGGTTATGTCAGTTGTCATTACAAGCTTATGTAGGTGTAGGTTTTAGGATAGGGAGGTAGGTTTAAAATTGTAATTTTGTTTTGTGTTAGATGAATTTAGATATCTTTATGGTTTCTAGTTTGTTTTTGGCATTAGCTTTGCCCCATGAAACTTTCTCTTCAATAAGATCACATGCACTTGACCAGTTTAAAGCTGGACTTACAGGTTAAGTACTTTTTTCTACAAGATGATGCCTAAAATGTGCACACGTTAAAAGAAATAAATGCTGATAATTGGTCCATTATTTGTAGTTTGTGGTGCCAGTTGGTTGGCATTGGCATATGTTTTTTAATGTATGGTCTTAATTTACCCCTAGACATTTGAGGTCATAACAGCAGCCTTATGAGCATCACCCTACAGTAAAGTGTTGCCAAATGAACTCTATTCACAGAAAATGCCTTTTACATGGTCAGTAAATTATCACTGCAGTAACAGTACTCTAAGGAGGAGTTTGCAGTCCCACTTTATATTAAGTGTCTCTAATAACTGTGTAGTTACATGTGAACAACATATGCAACAACAATGTAACTACTAATGATTTAGTCACTTTTACAGATGGATTACAGAAGTACACCTTAGGTAATAACACCTGTGTATCAACTTCAGTTTTGCCTCATGTAATTGCACAAGTGTATCTTAATAGTTGTATCAGCCTATTCTCTCTCAAGTAGTTACACAAGGGTAATAACATAAATGTATTTACATTTGTAATCAGACTGGAACAGCAGTTTTTTTCAGAAGTTTTTCAGAAGAGACCCTTATTAACCCCACAACGGGGAAATTTCACCTCCGCATTTAACCCATCCATGCAGTGAAACACCACATACACACTACTGAACACACACACTATGGGGCAGTGAGCACACTTGCATGGAGCTGAGGGCAGCCCTATCCACAGTGCAGTTGGGGGTTAGGTGCCTTGCTCAAGGGCACTTCAACCATGTCCTGTCGGATCGAACCGGCAACCTTCCGGTCACGGGGCCGGTTCCCTAACCTCCAGCACATGACTGCCCCCATAGCATTACAAAACTAGCAGTCCATGGTGTAGACCTGCTTCCAGAATTGGACAGCTCTGAAATGTAGTGCTGGAGCCTTTGTGATTGTGAAATCATGCACACAGAGGAAAGCATGAAGTCCTCTAGTCCTCTAGTCTCTAGTCGTGTGTTTGGAATGATTACTAGAAGTGGTCATTTTCATCAGCGACAGAGCTTTGGTTGCTCATGGTAACATCTCCTGCCTTGGCTTTCACAAGCACTTGAACGCAGTGTGGGGAATAAGTAACTATAGAGAACTGCCAGGCTCAGCTGAGAATAGTTGCAGAACAGGAATCTGAATAAGCTGTTGAGAAGGCATCATTGTCAAGAAAAGGTATTTTCATGTACAGTGTTCTGTGGAGAACGTCAATCAAAAAGTTAACAAGCATGAAGCCACGAGCGCCGAGCAGGCCTCCTTAGCGTAAAAGTATTGCAATTAATTTTCAGATGCAAACAAAAAAGCATGCGCTTTATCAGCACAGTCAACATGCAGAGCCAAATAATAACGTGAATGTGAAAATAATTGAATATTTTTGGAGAAGACTTCAATATTAGGCATAAAGACTTGAAGTGCACCTGTCATGCAGCAGCTTTTGCTCTTGCAGACGATTAATATATTCATCTTCATTTGTCTGCTGGTGTCAATTTATTTGGATTCACTCGGTTGATCAGCATTCCGCTGACGGGTTTGGCCTCGTGCTTCTTATGCAAGCTGATGAAGGTCAAAGGAGAGATGAGGAGCATGTTAAAAAGCACCTCTTCCTACAGCCCTCACAGCCAGAAAGTCTTGACCCTCACCGGGCCATGAGGCCTGGGCCACATTGGACTGCTTTCCGATTAGTGCACTATTTTTCAAGCTAGTATCTACGCTTAGCTAGTGCTCGGAGTTCCAGTCAGCATTGCTGGTGTGCTTCAAACTGTTAAAATGATGGTTTGGTCAGAAGTGAAATTAACAGTTTTCTCCTTACCCCGAATCTAGTCAGTCAGTCGAGACATGTTTGGTGTCTAAAGTTGGCTTTAGTTTCGTAACCTTGCTGAAAAAACCAGCACAGTCCACAGTGTGAATGCTGTGCTGATCTATTGCTGGTCTGGTGCTGGTTTAGCTCGTCACCCAACATGGTCATGCTGGTTGACCAGCATACCAACATCCAAAACACAACATATGCTGGTTTTTCTATCAGGAAATGGAACTATGAGCTAATAACAAGCCCACCGGCTAGAATTGTACAAGGTAAATTTTCATTCATAGACCTCCATTAACCATTAGTTGGACTGCTGAGGATCCCATAGCTGGGGGATCTCCACTAAATCACATAGCTGGCTGAATCTAGCAGTGGCAATGAAATACCAAAGACAAAAGATACTTATAAAGTGAAAGTTTCTACAATAAAGTTTTCTATATAATGACACAAATAACAAAAAATTCAATGAGCTCTCATTTGAATATCACATGCTTTTCTGTGTTGGCACAGGCTGTGCTACATAATCCAGCATTCTTTCACATAGATAACTAGCATTAGCTAGCTAGACTAATATGAAAGCTGCACTATGTAAGATGTCTTTATTCAAATTAAATGAAGTAGCATTGCTGAGACAGGAGAAAAAAGCTACACTATGGTGTTTGTGCGGTGCTGCGAGTCGCCTTGCAAAGCCTGAAGTAATAAACTAGAAATCAGAGATATCTGGTCAGATTTTGTGGAAGTTTTTCAAATCAAGTTGTGTGTCTTTACCTATTAATGTCACATGCACAGGCTTGTGAAGATCCAGCTCGATGTTTAGGTCCCTAATGCAAAATCATCATTATATGACCAAGTTATGTTGGCAACAGTAGACAATTCACTCACATCCTCATTAGACACGTTCTTCACCAAGTTTTGACTGAGTTCTCTTTGAATTCTCTTTCAACTCACTCGCAATCATCAGATTCATCCGCTCGGGGAAGGGGTCCGAAGCACAACCCACGTGACACAATGTTCTTTCGCACATTGCATGCAATTATACTTCTCCAGCAGAGAGGTTTACCACTCTATTGCTGGTTAAGTATGAAGCTGTTGCGTTTACTCTGGTAAACAGATAGTAAGCTCTTTAACATCTTAATGAAAAACTGAAAAAACAAAAGTAGATTGCAGTGAAAATGATGACTTATCTACTTTGGAAAAGTACTTTTGATACCTAGTTTTACAGTAAAGCTCATGTCTTGACCTATTATTACAATTCCGTTGCAACAATATTGCAGCATAACTATAATCTGCCTGTGCTGTCAATGTTTTCCCATAATCCAACATATAATGCTGTATAAAACTGTAAGACACATTTAAAGCATCATACCGGCTTGACAGAGTACAGTACTGTGGTTTAAACATGGGCCTCATAGCTAATGTTCTTAACAACTATAATAAGGCTGAACAGCTGAGCAGATAGCTAACAGGCTAACAGGCTCCTCCATTAATATACAGGTTTATCAGTGTTAGCATTTACGGAGGGATTCACCTCAAAACTGAAACATACAAACCAGTCATAAGTAGAATTAAAACCAGTATCGGAAAACGAATGTATGGCATTGTTACACTGGTGCGTGTTGACATTGGTGCTTGTTGATGATGAGTGAAAATCTTTGTTCTTATTCAGTGGTCCATGAAATTACACTCTTAAAAAGGATAGTTCTTCAAGGGTTCTTTAGTAAAGGCAATGGTTCTGTTTAGAACCATGAGATCCATATAGAACTGTTTCATGCTTAAATGGTTCTTTGGTAAAACGGTTCTTGTATATTGTTTTATATAGCACCAAAAAGGGTTCTGGTTTTTTTTATGATGTCAAGCTTGTAATAAAACTCTTTTTGGTGCTATTTTTAAACAATTTTCAAATAAAAATGTACTTTACACACCACTTTCTCCATCCAACTGAAGAACCATTTCACCATGCAAAGAACCATTAAGCATGATAATGGTAAAGCTGATGACATTGTATGTTTTGACCCTTTATTACAATTTTGTTACAGTAATATTACGGCACAAGTATAATCCATCTGTACTGTAAACATTTTCCCAGAATTCCCAGAATTAAACTCATAGTTCTAAATAGAGCCATTGCCTACAACTTTACTAAAGGGCCATCTTTTTGGAGAAGGTAGTAAAAACAAACTACATTTATTTATGAGTGGTAGCGTTCACCAGGCCTACTTTGCTGCATCTGTTGTGAAATGTCCAGCTCTGAAAGCTGCCTCCCTCGTGTCATTGCACTGCGGCGGATGGGGAGTAAAGGGCCATAGACACATCACTGACCCCAGTGATATCTAACCCATTTCCCGGGGCCACTGATGCCATCTGGCCACTTGGAGCACGCCACACACCCACACAGCGGCACTGAGCCCAGATCATGTTAGCTTTGGCCATTACAGAGTCTCAAAGCCATATTTTTTTTAGATGCAAAGCACTTTATGATCCTCACTCAGTCGTTCACTCAGTCACTCATGTTCTGCTGACTCATGTTGCGCAGATTCAGCAGTGAGGGGTGTTTCCTAGCCTGTCCTAAAGTTAGAACTGGCTAATAGAGTTCGTCTCCACCAACAAATACATTGTTGTTAGGTGACAAAATGCTGCTGTCGTTCAAACCTGAAATTAGGCACTGCTCTGTCTATAAGCAAGCAATGGCTTTGACTGCACCAAGTGGTTTTGCCACTGATCATCTAAAAGCAGCCTCATGCCTTCTGTTCAGCTCCTGAAGGCCTAACCAATGGGAAAGCTGGCTTGACTGTCTATCACAAAGGAAAAGAAACTTGAACTTTCCTTTGGGCTTTTCAAGGATGTGACAATTTTATTTGCAACCGAAACTTAACAGTGGATTTGGAGTGTTGCTTGCAGAGTTTAGGAATTAGGATTATACTAAACAAGACGCAGCACAAAGTCACATTAATGTGATCACATTTAGCTGCAGCAATGTAGCCTAATGCATTACAGCTTAAACAAGAAAGGGGAGGTTTGTGAACAAACTTTAGGTTGGCTTGACAAAGGCTTTGCTATGAAACTCCAGGTGGTTGCTAAGGTGTTGCCAGGTGGTTGCTATTGTATGCCAGGTGGTTGCAAAGGTGTTGCTAGGTGGTCGTTATGGTATGCCAGGTGGTTGCTAATGTGTTGCTATGCTGTCCCAGGTTGTTGCTAAGGTGTTGCTAGGTGGTTGCTAATGTGTTGCTATGCTGTCCCAGGTTGTTGCTAAGGTGTTGCTAGGTGGTCGCTATGGTATGCCAGGTGGTTGCTAAGGTGTTGCTATGCTATCCCAGGTGGTTGCTAAGGTGTTGCTAGGCGGTTGCTATCGTATGCCAGGTGGTTGCTAAGGTGTTGCTATGCCATACCAGGTGGTTGCAAAGGTGTTGCTAGGTGGTCGTTATGGTATGCCAGGTGGTTGCTAATGTGTTGCTATGCTGTCCCAGGTTGTTGCTAAGGTGTTGCTAGGTGGTTGCTATGGTATGCCAGGTGGTTGGTAACATGTTGCTAGGTGGTCACTATGCTATCCCAGGTGGTTGCTAAGGTGTTACTAGGCGGTTGCTATCATATGCCAGGTGGTTGCTAAGGTGTTGCTATGCTATCCCAGGTGGTTGCTAAGGTGTTGCTAGGGGTTGCTATCGTATGCCAGGTGGTTGCTAAGGTGTTGCTATGTGGTTGCTATGGTGTGCCAGGTGGATGCTAAGGTGTTGCTAGGCCTTTGCTAGGTTATCCCAAGTGGTTGCTAGGATTTTGCTTGGGAGTTGCTGTAGTATCCCAGGTGGTGGTCAGGGTTTTGCTAGACTGTTGCTATGGTATCCCAGGTTTGTAAGCTAGTATGCATGGGGGTCTTTATGTAATGTCTATGAGGGTCAGTGTGAGAGATATCCTTTGTGATGTCATTTGTGGCTGTTTTTAGTTTTCCTAATATTCCTCCATTCATTTCCTATGGGGAAAAAATTGCATTTGAATGAACGCTATACAAAAACGGTACACACGACCGGCTCCAAAAGCTTGAGTGCACTATTCCCGCATTGGCTCTATGATCCTTTAAAGGTTTGTGGTTCTAGCTCGAAAAAAAAAAATATGTATGTAAATAAAAGCCTGGATTGAGGAAATTAAAAGTAAATAGGCTTAGTGAAGCCAACGTAATTCCTGTGATCACATTAGCGTTACTGACTTAACAAGAATTACGTTACTTGTGTCGTCTCTAAGAGGACAAAATGCAAAGCTTTTAAATTACACATTCTAAATTGTCTCTATATCGATTATCCATGCCTGTCTTTGTACAAAACTTGCAGGTGCATGTTCTACCTGCGACAGCTGACTGCATGACTGTGAGAGCAGGGGAAACAATGCAAACTTCATGAAAATCTGTCAAAGCATATGTCTCCCTGACCACAGGGCATTCTCTCCACTTGTCCACTGCGCACCTTATGTGATGTCTGGTTTAATGTTGAATTAGCAAAATCTAAAAACCTTTTCACCATCACATTAAACTGAAACCTAGTATAATCAATACTGCAATTAAATGTGAGAGTGCTTTGCCTCAGTAGGACTTAAATATAAAATGTCATTTTTTAAAAAGCAGAAAACCTGTTGACTCATAATACACTTACAGTAGAAGCCAATGGGCCTTTGCTTCAGCTGGTTTCTGCACCTGCCCATTGGCGTCCATTATACACCGACCAGGCATAACATTATAACCACCTCCTTGTTTCTACGCTCATTGTCCATTTTATCAGCTCCACTTACTATATAGGTGCACTTTGTAGTTCTACAGTTACAGACTGTAGTCCATCTGTTTCTCTGCATACTTTGTTACCCTGTTCTTCAGTGGTCAGGACCCCCACGAACCCTCACAGAGCAGGTACTATTTGGGTGGTGGATCATTCTCAGCACTGCAGTAACACTGACGTGGTGGTGGTGTGTTAGTGTGTGCTGGTGCGAGTGGATCAGACACAGCAGGGCTGGTGGAGTTTTTAAACACTGTGTCCACTCACTGTCCACTCTATTATACACTCCTACCTTGTCAGTCCACCTTGTAGATGTAAAGTCAGAGACGATAGCTCATCTGCTGCTGCACAGTTTGTGTTGGTCATCCTCTAGTCCTTCATCAGTGGTCACAGGACGCTGTTGGCTGGATATTTTTGGTTGGTGGACTATTCTAAGTCCAGCAGTGACACTGAGGTGTTTAAAAACTCCAGCAGCACTGCTGTGTCTGATCCACTCAGACCAGCGCAGCACACACTAACACACCACCACCACATCAGTGTTACTGCAGTGCTGAGAATGATCCACCACCCAAATAGTACCTGCTCTGTGAGGGTCCATGGGGGTCCTGACCACTGAAGAACAGGGTAAAAGGGGGCTAACAAAGTAAGCAGAGAAACAGATGGACTACAGTCTGTAACTGTAGAACTACAAAGTGCACCTATATAGTAAGTGGAGCTGACAAAATGGACAATGAGTGTAGAAACAAGGAGGTGGTCATAATGTTATGCCTGATCGGTGTAAGTGGGTTCTGAGTTTGTTCAGAGAAATGCGTGGTAATTGACCAAATTCTATAAATGCAGTAAATGGAATTTAGGTTTAACCCCTTAAATGGTCAGGGCCCTCCGGTGGCTCCAAAGTTTAGCTAGTTTGCACTGAAGTCCCTGTAGTTACTGAATAATAAGCCTTAATATGTATTAAGTATTAAGAGATTTTATGGGTTTAAAATGTTGGAACATTCTTAAAAGTCTTACAACATCTGTGCTACTGACCAGTCACTGTGCAGGAGGTGGAGTATTTGATCTATTGGTGAAAAAAAAAAAATGTAGTGTTGGAGGGCTCCTTACCATCATCCTCCTTCTGTATCCCAGCCAACAGACTGGACACACCCTCCCTGGAGACACACACACACAGAGTCAGCTGTCAAAACATGTTGGGCATCATGCCTGGACCTGCCGCAGCAGCCTCTGGTCAGAAAACAAAGGGAGAAAAAAAAGCCACTACAGCATTTCTACTTAAGCTATAGCTACATCATGTGTTTTCAGTATTTAGGTTGTTGCTACAGTGTTTCAGGTGGTTGCTAGGGTGTGACTAGGCACCCTTTGCATTCACAAAGCTTTATATTCCATAGCAACCATTAAAAGTCTGATTTTTCCTCTTATAGCAATGAATGGAGGAACTTTGTGGTCAAAAGTTTGTGCACCCTTCTTATGTCACCATGATACAAGTACACTAGCAACAACTTTGCAACCATGTGGGATACCATAGCAACCACCTAACAACACATTAGCAACCACTTTGTAATCCAAAGGGACTGCCTAGCAACACCTTGTACTTCTAAAAAAAATGGTTCTTAAGTAAAGAGAATGGTTCTTTTCAGAACCATTAGTTTTATCTAAAACAATTTCATACTTGAAACGCTTTTGAAAAATATGTTGTATATGGTTCTATATAGCACCAAAAAGGGTTCAGCTAATTTTGACATTGTAACAAAAGAAGAACCGTTTTCAAAAAGGTCCTATTTAGAACCATATAAAACACATTCTCCGTCAATCTGAAGAACAATTTCACCATGCAAAGACGCATTTAAGCATGCAAATGGTTCTTTATAGAACCATTGCATTTACTGAAGAACCCTTGAAGAACCATCTTTTTTAAGAGTGTAGCATCCATGTCATGCATGATCGTTCTGCAGATTGATGGAAAATGTGTGGTATATGGTTCTATATAGCACCTCAACGGGTTCTGCTATTGTTACAAGCTTAACATTGTAACAATAGCAGAACCCTTTTTGCGCTATACAGAATCATTTTCAAAAACGTTCTGTGTAGAATCATACACAACGCATTCTCCATCAATGTGAAGAACCATTTCACCATGCAAAGAGGCATTTAAGCATGAAATGGCTAAATAGAACCATTGCCTTCAGTAAAGAACCCTTAAAGGACCATCATTTTTAAGTGTGTAGCTTCCACATGAAACACTATAGCAACCACCATTGGATGCCTTGCCAAGTGCTTAGCAACAACCTTCAATAAAATGGACACTACACAAGTATTAAAGATGGTTCTTCAAGGCTTCTTTGAAAAAGAAAATGACTCTATACAGAACCTTGAACACTCAAAGAACGTTTTGCATGATTAAATGGTTCTTTGTATCATGAAACGGTTCTTCAGCTTGATGGAGAATGTGCTGTAGATGGTTCTATACAGTAGCTTTTTGAAAAGGGTTCTATACAGCACCATCTACAGGTCAGAATTTCCATCAATCTGAAGAACCGTTTCACCACACAAAGAACTCTTTTACAAAGCAAAGGGTTCTTTGAGTGCTTAAGGTTCATTTCTTTTACTAAAGAACCCTTGCAGAACCGATCTTTTTTTTCAGGAGAGTACCTAGCAATACCCTAGCAACCACATGGCAACCACCCTAAATTACAACACCAACCATTTAGAAAAAAAAAGACAATAACTGGACATTACTTAACTGCACAATCACTTTTCCTCATTTTCACTTTACATATGTGGCTCTTTAAGATTCATCCACTGAAAGATTCTTTAGGGAACCTAAAGTGGTTCTCCTAAGGCATCACTTCAGAGAACCCATTTTGGCACCTTTATTTGTAAGGATGGATGCAAAATGCTTGAGAATTGATATTCTACTGCACTGGACTCGTGCTCACAGTTCCTCTGCCTTCCTTCAGTACGTCTTCCAGGAGGGAAAATCTCAGATTTCTCCTTAAAAGACGGAGACCTCTTCCCGCTGAAAAGGTTGCGTGTGCGCTTCTGCAGAAGGCGGAGCACGGTAAGTGCAAACGTAGCATGAAAATAATGCAAGCTGTGACATTTTCCAAGTGAAATGCGTCTCTGCTGCCAAACACACAGCAGCATTTTGTCAAAATAATTTAAAAGAACTAAATGCCACTCTCTGGAACCCAAACGAACAGCAGCAGTTTGAACAACTGCAAAAATAAATGTTATTTTTCCCTATATGGGAAGCGAAAACACCACAATCCCATTAAGGCTGGATACAATGGAGCTGAGCTAACAGCACTGTGGTTTTGAAAGCAAGCAAGCGACTCCAAAAATGGGGCTTCATTTATGTCCCACTGATGTTACTTTTACAAATATGTATGAAAAGTAAAAGATAAAATACAACCACATTACCGAAAAAGTTAGGACAATGAAAACGAAAATAGCAGAAAAGAAAATAGCACAAAGACAACATATCAAATTTAGAAACTGAGAAATTTTATTTATTTGCTTTATTTTCTTTTTTTTTATTATTTTATCGTTTTTTTTAAAAAAAAAAATATATATTCCTATTTTGAATTTGATGTCAGGGGGGCGGGGAAATGTTTACCGCTGTACTGCATCACCTTTTCTTTTAACAACACTCTGAAAACTGAGGGGATCATTTGCTATGGATTTGACAGTAGAATGTTTTCCCATTCTTGCTTGATGTAGATTTCAGCTGCTCAACAGTTCGGGGTCTCCTTTGTCACATTTTCCGTTTCATAATGCATCAAATATTTTGAAAGATCTGGACTGCAAGCAGGACTGTTTTGCACCGGGACTCTTTTACTACGTCTTGCTGAAATAAGCTAAGCCTTCCCTGAAAAAGACGTTGTCTGGATGGCAGCATTTGTTGCTCCAAAACCTGTAATATATCGTTTAGCATTAATGGTGAATTCAAAGGTGTGCAAGTTGTCCATGCTATGTGCACTAATGCACCCCCATACCATCACTGATGAATACTGGCTTTTGAACAGTGCATCGATAACAAGCTGGATGGTCTCTCGCCTCTTTAGCCCAGCATAGTGGCATCCATGATCCAAAAAGAATTACGATTTTTGATTTGTCGGACCACAGGACACTTTTCCCCTTCGCCTCAGTCCTTCTTAGGCCCAGAGAAAGTGGTGGCATTTCTGGATCCTGTTGGCATTGTAGAGTTTTAGCTTGCATTTGCATTACATGCAGTGATGTGTTCACAGACCGTGGTTTTCAGGAGTGTTTATGAGCCCATGAAGTGCTTTTCACTCTAGAATCATGTCTGTTTTTAATGCAGTGACGTCTGAGCGCCCAAAGATGACGACCAGCCGATATTGTTCTTTTTTACTGTATTGCATACAGAGATTTCACTGGATTGTCTAAACCTTTTAATGATATTATGTACTGTAACGATGAAATCAACAAGTTCTTTGCTATTTTACATTGAGAAACTTTATTGTGGTGTGGTGAACTCCTCCTCATCTTCACTTCTTAAAGACTCAGCCTGTCTGGGATGCTTTTTTACACCCAGTCATGTTACTGACCTACTGCCAGCAAACTTAACTAGTTGTGAGGTGATTCACCAGGTGTTTATTTTTTTTTGTTGTTGCCTTGTCCAAACTTTTTTGAAACATGTTGTTGACATCAAATTAAAAAAAGGGCATATATTAAAAAAAAACAAAACAAAAAAAAGTTATTTTTTAATTACACATACAGCTAAAATGATTTATACATCACTACATTCTATTTTATGTTCATTTTGCACAACATCTTAACTTTTTTGGTAACAGGGTTGTAAATTATAAATAAGTCAAAATATGTACACATCCTCCACAGAGAACACAATTCTGCACAACTTTACTGCACAATTACTGTTTATTTAAATAAAATTGAAATAACCCCCCCCCCAAAAAAAAATATGGTCTGTGCAAAGGTTATGGCACATTTTATGTTTTATTTTTTTCATATGTTGATACTGTAAATAAATAAACAAACAAAAAATACATACATACATGTTGTGCAATAAACGTTGCAGAACGATAAATTTAAAAGCATTCTCTGTAGAGGATGTTTTGACTTTTTTGCTTAGAAAATCAATCTGTCCAATCTGACCAAGGTATTTGAACTTTTGCATTGGTAGGAGTCTGTAGGTAAAGTGTCCTTCGCAACAATGTGCATGTTTCAGTTAAGTAACATTTATAACCCATATATAGCACAAAACAGTACAGACAGCATTTTTGCCTGTCACCGCCCTCTAACAACACTTTACCTTGAAATTTAATCATTAAAATACTTTCTCTGGGCATTCATGTGTGAATACATCTAACATCTCATACTTCCATTTTTTCATGAGTCATCCATTGTAGGTTATGAAGAACACATAATTTTAGATCCTCAGCATTCACTCAATCCTGTTAACGTCAACACATTCACTCCAATGGAATATCTGGAATATTCCACATATTTACACACTGAACAGAAACTTGCATGAATGTCCTGAAAATCATGCGAAGAAGACACGTCCTCTCATTGTTTTTTCTTTATTTTCAGTGATGTTGATATTGATTCATGAGCACATTGTGAAAGTACAACCCTGTTAGCCAAATTATAGACTGAAGATGAACTGTTTAATTATTAAACAATTACTAACAAGCACTTTTAATTTACTTCTCGGTCAGTCTCAGCCTTTAACAAAACTGTAGCTCGATTTGCAAATGCCTGCGTTCACTGTTTCAAACCTGTTACACTGAACACCCGAGCTGAACATGAAAATCACAGCATATCAATTTGCTAAATGTAAAAACTGAAAATATTGTAACCCCACCTCCAATCTAACTAGCCCTTAAAATTCCTGTCTCTACTTTCTGTTTTCTGTGATGAAGTTTTCGCAATTCCCTCTCACCACCCCATCTCCTCCCCGTTCTGCAAAAAGGCCAGGCTACCACCACCAGGCACGGTCCAAACTCAGTAAATATTATACTGGACAACAATCAAATCCCAAAAAATGATAATGGTTACAGAGACAAACTGCTGACTGAATGCATGAAAATAGGCCAATCGCAGCTGAATCCCATCTGAGCAGAAGTCCCAGGACGAACGCTTAAATTGACATAGAACCTTTATATTACTTTACATTTCAAACGTGGTGCTTTAGGGAACCAACAGCCGTTCTTCTGGCATCCCTAAAAGAATTGTATGCACTTTTATTCTAGTTACGCTGATTAAATGTTACTGTGTACTTTTCAGTGCATTGAAATAGAGCTAATACGTCACAGGAATCGTCAGTATATGGCCTTTTAAAAACAATTCAAAAGCAATAGCACGTTACTGTGACCATGCACCTTCAATGAGAGAATCAGTAAAGGAACGCATTTCACACATAACCTTCCCAACCCTGAATGCCATCGACTTTGCCATTATTTCAGCCTTTATGGTTTTTATAGTTCTAGAAATTGATTCCTCTCTCATGCGATCATAAATGTCAGGGGTGGAATTCATAAATTCAGGAAAATCTGGCTCTGAAGGCTGCCGCAGTCTAAAACAGTGCCCTAAACAGTGGTTTCCCTGACTACAGGCCCTCGGCGTATCCAGCATCGGCACAGAGGAAAAGCAGCACTGGGCGAAGGAGAATTGTGCTTTATTTCTAATGCGCTTTTAACCTCGCGTTTTCAGTGGCAACTTATAATACAACTGTAAGTGGTCTTTCAGCATGCAACCTTCAGAAGGGAGAGAACTGTACAGTTTTATTAGCAAGCGATTTCACAGGCTTCCTTCCCCCCCCCCACATCCTCCTTTCCCACTTTGGACCAATCTGCGTCATTAGATGCTCAAAAAGCTCCAAAAACAAAGAAACTGTAACAGTCTTCACTGGACCTAATAGTTCGGGATGTCCTATATTATGCATACAGAAGGATGACATGCGTTCATGAGCCGCAGACGGCGCACGTTTATTGTGGCAGTCTTTTAGAAGCCGGACTTCTTTTCAGCTTACTGAATGCATAGACAAGCAAAATACAGAATCACAGTGATACGATCGACGTTCGCACCATGTATACTAAGCTAGGAACACAACAGGAACAATACCCTCCATGAGATAACAAGCAATGCTAATAGTGAGCATGATTTTGTTTCCACAATGCCAATAGTCAGCAAAGTATGCATGAGTAGTCAGTAGAAGCTTATATGACATTGATATAATTAACTGTAGACAAAGAATCATAAATTACCTTCCTTGCTGATTGCCATTATGCCAGCCTTGTCCTGCTGAGACAAGACACTTAAAGTGCACATGAAAATAGTCTGAGAACAAAAGGGTAAAATCATGCTGGTGTGCTATTTACATCTGCTGCTTTACAACTAAAACACATTAAACAGCCCCGACATTGCGTCTATGTTGAGATGCGTTCCTCCCTCCGATGTCAGCGAGTCCATAAGTAAACCCTTCGGTTTCAAAGCAGGGAGCGATCGCTGTTTTACTCAAAGACCAACGACGTGCAGCCACACAAACAATTTTTAAAAATCCAGTGGTAAAAGCTGTGTGAGTAAAATCATTCTTCACTTCTTTCGAGGCACCTTGTCACCCAGAGGAACGTCTTCTATAAGTTTCTGCCGAAAAAAGAGAAAAAAAGAATCAAACATTTTTGAAGGCTACCTTCTTGGGAACTTCACAGCACATGCATAAACGTTGCATAATGTATCGATAAAGCAACACTTGAATGTTTATGAACAGCTTACATCAGTAATCACACGATGTTATGTCACACGAAGTAAATGACATTGTATGGGCCTAAAACTAAAGACATTTTCCATTTATAACAACTGTTATGAAGGACGCTTCTCAAGTAAAGGTACACAGTGTTTGTTAGGTACACCAACAGTCTACTGGATATATATGTAGATTTTAGGTTAGTTAGATACAGAACCATGTTATGTTCAAGTTAAGCTTGACCAACCTTCATTAGTCGATTGTAGTATGGCCTGTCGTCTTCCCCCTCCCCCCGAGCGAGCTCCACTTGGTATCTCCTGCAGGCCAGGAGGAGCTCATTGAAGTTGAAAAGAGGTGCAGGATCGATAGAGTGGCCGTTGATGAGGCTAACCAGGTACTCACGGTAGTGTTTCCTAAAAGCAAACAAGTGCGCATGTTACACATTAGAACAAAAATAAATGCATCACGTATTCAAAAGAGAGCAGCTTTAACGCTGCTAGCTTGCTCAGCCTTTATTTGTCTCTCCCTGATGTACATATAGAGTTTAAAACATATTGCTGTGCTTTCTGTTTTTACTGTAATGGCAATAATAACGCTGTCATTAGTAATCAAGTAATGAGCAATGAGTACAATCAAGCGACCAAGTTTTCTGTCAAAAGCCCAATAAAAATGCACATAACTGAACAATAACACAGATTCCAAAATATTTTAATGGAGAAAGATAAACTAGCAAGCAAAGTGTTTACAGTAATACTAAATTCCACTAATCCGTCTCCTAAGGCTTTGCAGTGTTGTTAGTGCTGAGCTAGCAGTGATTTTTTTCCTTGAGGTCCACTTATCATGCTTGCATGTACCAAAACAGTTTGTTTTTTTACAGGTTATTCACCATTTTCTAACCTCTCTTTATCCCTCCCAATTACACAGCCTGGTCAGTAAGACTGATATATGAAAGAAAAGGTGAAGATGTCACTCACTCGCAAAGTCCTGCCTGCCCAGGCTGGGTTTGAGCTCCGCACGCAGAGTCTGTCTGATGAGCACCTTCGTCCTTCTGCTCAATCACACCACACACACCTATGCAGGGAGAGAGAATCTGTGTTAGAGATCTGTATGAAATTGAAGCTCGTACCGCCGATTATGAGACCTGACCCGACCTGACCAGGCCAAAATTGATTTCACTTGTTTGTACGTTTTTAAATGCTCTGACCAAGCTGCGTGGTCCGGGGCTTGTGGTGTACAAAACTATAATCAGGTTATCTAAGTGGTTCTAGAAACAAAGCTCTCGAATTAAATATTTCAGTTAGGATATGATACATAATAAAGTCATTTATTTGTTATTACCCAGGAGGAATTACGTTGACCTGCTCTGGCAGCATGAAGACAACAGCAACCAAACACTACATTTGCCAAACATGCCGTGAGGTTATAGCCTATTACTGGCAGTGAGGTTATCACATCACATCATCCAACACCCTAATGGGGTACAAAACAAAACAACAGCAAGGCTGCACTCATTTTAACTACATTCACATTCACATACTAGCTGACTGCTACAAGTTTGGCTGATGTAATAACGGAAACTGGAATGATTTCTAAGCAGTGATTGGGGAGACATTCTATAAAAACACAGAGAGCAAAACAGCTGTTTAGATTTTTTCATAATTGCTCACAGGGCCCTCTAATGGCTCATGCCCCTTGCCACCCACCCATTAACCCATAAGATGATCTAAGCCTGCATGAAAGAAAATCGTTCGTTAGAAAACAAACCTGAACCCGAGACCAATGCTGCACATGAAAAATCAGCCCAAACCCGGCCCAAAACCCAATGCTTTGTCAGGCCATGTTGGGCTCGGGTCGGGCGGCAGACCTTCAGTTTGTGTGTGCATATTGATAGAATGCTTGGGAGAGATATCACAAGGACGAGGAGGAAGTGGGATAATGCGTGAAATAGTCCTGTGAATCTGTAGGTGTTTGTGTGTGCGTGTTTATTTCAGAGGGTTTGTTTTTGTGGTCCTAATAAAGTCTCCCAGAATGATTGGACATCGGTTCTAAGTGGAAAACAGCTCTTCATTATGTCTTTCTTTTAGACTGTCATTACAGGTGAAATAATTTGGTTGCACTGCCCATGAAATGGACAAATAGTGCATGGCTATAATTAGACTCAGATTAGACATGCAGATAGACAGGCAGGCAGACAGGAAGCTGAAATGAAACAGTTCAGACAAGCAGAAACACTGAAAATCCTTAACTGATCAAAACAGAGAAAGAGAAATAGACATGAAACAGAAAGAGGACAAAATTCAAACACAGTATTAATAATATTACCAATACGTTATACTACATAAGCAACTGTGAAATTATTTAAATTCTTATATGGTTGTATTTACTCTCTCAACAGATTTTTCAATGTCAAGAAATGACAAAGTAAAGCCAAAATGTAATGGATGTTTTTTTTCTTTCGACAACACAAAACAGTGCTTTAATAAGCTTTCCTCAAATTCAAATTATAATAAAGTATCTCCTACTAACAAAAACAAATGTGGTATGGATTGACCAGAGAACCTGAGCTTTCTGTGAGCTACTGTGTTTTCTATTGTGATATAAAAGATGCACAAGGCTACCTTTATTGTTGGAATCAAGCTTGTGAGCTCATTTAAATCAGAATTCACATCTGTAATATGTTTTTGCTTCATCACAGCAAAAAAAAAGCATGACTCTTATTTCTATTAATGCGTTTTCCTTATTCAAACTGGTAGTTTGTGACACAAACTGAATAAAAACTTGGCTTTGCTAGGTCACACTCTTTACACATCAAATAAAAGCAACTGCAGCATTCAAAAAGGGCATTATTAATGCAAAAGAGTCACTAAAACAGTAGAAAGAGCCACTTTTTCAAATCTTAAAGGGTTAAATCTGTGCTTTCCAGAGATTTTCTCCTCTTGCTTCAACGAGCTATGAGTGACAAATAATTAACAAGGAATGACATCATGCTTTTGTTATCACCAGCCATGACCATGACTTCTAAGGGTTCACAGTGGCAGCCAGTGCGTTCCCATTGCTAGCTGAAGTGCATACCTGTTTGTGTTCCTGGAGCAGTGTCAGTGTTAAAGGCCACCCCATTTTTCTGAAAAGAAACAAGCAAAACCAAGAATAACTGTGAAATCAAGATGTGAGATGGCACAGAACAAAAAACAGGCAGCTTTTGGAATCTTCTCAAGCTGTGTGTGTGGGAGGACAATGTGTGTTGTGCTAAAGTGCCACATTCAGTTAGTGAGAATGCTGGTGTGCGTGTGTATGTTGATGTGGGTGAACATGTTTGCAAATGCACCTGCGTATGTGTGTGTGTGTATGTGCACACATCCATGTCTACGTGTGTGTACGAGCGCACTTATTGTGTGCGTTTATTTCGTACATTATCAAAAAAAAATGTTTTGAATTTGTATTTTTTCCTCAATATGTTAAACTTAACAAACAAACAGTAAAACGTACAGAGGTGTGCTCTTTGTAGAGGAACCTATTTTTCCTTTTCCACCCACAAAACGTCATTTGGGGGCCTAAACTTTTGCATGCGACTGTATATGGAACATATTATTACACAGAGGCATCAGCACAGGCATTAACAGCTAGAGGACTCTGGTCGGTTAATTTAAATGTATTTAATTTTCAATGAATTACATTATCAGAATAAGCAGGTTTATCATTGCAGTCTGATTTGTACACAAGGGCTCAACAGGCAACCTGTTCTGCTAAACAGGCTGAACAATGAAGTGCACAGCTAAAAATAGCCATGTTCTAGAGGATGATAGAACAACATGGCACATATTGTAGCTTAAATACTGTCATTTTAGGAAATCAGTTTACTGTGAGCTCCGTTTTGTTCTGCTGAATGTAGATTTTATCAATAAGAAAAGTATATTTCCTCATTACTTTGCAGTTGTGTGTATTCAGAAGCATAAATGTTTTTTTTTTCCATTTTCTACAAGGAATTTACATTACTGTATCAGACTTGTATTAGCATCAATTGTATTAGATTTGTTTTTATTTTAATATAAGTGTTTTTCTGAGCAAATACATGCTTACTGCCCAGATAAATGGCATTTTCAATATAATTTTCACACCTGTCCCTGGTTGACTTTCCAATTAAAAATGAAGTAAACAAGCTGTATATGTTCTTTCAAAGCACAATTGCTGTTTATTTGCTGGAAATAACATATTTAAAAATAATAATAATAATGATGTGGCCTGTGCAAAAAACGTTAGGCACATTTCCTATGTTCTGTTTTTTCTCCCAATATGTTAAATCCAGCAAATAAATAAAAAACTGTGCACTAAATCTGTAAAAAAAAAAAAAGGTATATTTAACGTTTGTTCACTGTAGAGGATATGACTTATTTTCACTTAGAAAATCACCAAACGTGTAATTTTGGGATGTTCAAATTTTTCCGCATGACTCTATGATCTCATGTCATTGTATGAAAATGTATGTGTGTGTGGCTGTTTGTGTGTGCCTGTACACACACCTGCAGTAAAGCCTGAAGTCTGGCAGGCTCCCAGTCTCGGAGGTAGAAGAGGCAGTCTCTGGGGTGATGGGCATGAAGACCCGTCACACTGCACTGGGCCACTGCACAGGTCTGTCGCAGGCAGGGAGAAAGAGAATAAATGAAGAAATAAAGAAAAAGCAGACAGAAAAACGAGAAACAGAACACAGATGAAGAAACAGCACTCATCTAACGGGAGCTACTTCTAGTCAATAGTTCGGCCTAAATGCCTGATACACAAAACAACTGTACACAAAAATACACGTGTGGCGATAAACAAAGAGGCGAAGCGAAAGAACAGAAATAAACCTGGTCTGGAGATGCTTAGGCAAAGTGCGGAGGAGAGTGAAGGTGGCGATACACTGATAAAATAGCGTTAATAAGTCACACTACACTTTTTTGGGGTTTATTATGGAAGTTGTTGGTACTTCCACTATACTACCAGCTGCATATTTCATATTTCATAGCTGTCTAGTTTGCCCAATTGTCAGAAGATTATGAGTTTGAATCCCTATAATGTTGGGAGTCAGCATAATAGCACAGCAGCATAACATAAATGTAAAAAACCGCAACAGCACAGAGGAACTCACTGTGTGGAAAGGGTTGTTGCAGCCACTGCAGAACTGATATCGGCACTGAGAACAGCTGAAGTGCATGCAGCCCCCACGGGCCAGAGCGTACTGGAACCTACAGTTAGGGCAGGCTGAAAGAAAAAGAGAGGGAGAGAAAGACAGAGAGAGGTGAGAGAGCTAAATCTCTACTGTTCAGAGTGCATTGTGTACTGCAGATGCACTTTCACTGCACTGTACTTCACTACTGTGTCACCACACTAGGGCTGCAACCAATGATTGTTAGTACAGTACTGTGCAGATGATGGTGACCAGCTTTATCTATTTAATTTCCTGTCAAAATGATAATCAAATAAAAAAATATATTTTCAGAAAATTAAATTACACGCAAGCCTCAACAAATATGCATAAGATAACTTATTTCCCTTTCATTTCTTTTAAAGAAATCTGCACGGATATTTTTCCACACCTCCAAAGTTTAGACTTAGGAGCTGGTTGCATTTTCTGCTTATTACAATCCAGGCAATCACGAACATACGGAGCTTCTGAAGGGACGAATGATGCATTTTGTTTTACACAAAAATTTGGTGAGCACCAGACATTAAGAGGTGAGCACCCAATGCTATGTGGTGAACACCCGATACTATCAGGTTAGCATACAATATTAGGTGGTGAGCACCAGACACTAAAAGGTTAGCACCCGATACTATGCGGTGAGCACTCAATAGTATCAGGTTAGCACCTGATACTATGTGGTGAGCACTCAATACTATTAAGTTAGAACCCAACACTATGTGGTGAACACCTGATACTATCAGGTTAGCACCCGATACTACATGGTGAGCACCCGATACCATCAGGTTAGCACACAATACTATGTGGCGAACACCTGATACTATCAGGTTAGCACCCGATACTACATGGTGAGCACCCGATACTATCAGGTTAGCACACAATACTATGTGGTGAGTACCAAATACTAAAAGGTTAGCACCTGATACAGAGATAACATTTTTTTTGATTGATAGTATCGGGAGCTCACGACATAGTATCTGGTGCTCACCTGAAAGTATCTGGTGTTCACTACATTTTTGCCTAAAGAATAAACACCACATGTCCCTTCAGGATCTCCATACAAACACATTCAGTGATGGACTATGGGGTGGTCAGTCCATTGTTCTGAGAACACCAGCACCTTCTTTCTTCTTTTTTTCCTCCTTTTCTCATTAACGGTTTCTTGACAGCTACACATTCTTTCAGATCCAGAGCACTGAACTGTCTTCTCACAATTTTGTGAACACCCATGTAGGCCGTCTTACTACGCTTCTAGTGCTAACATCTAGTGGCAGGCCGCTGGACCACGGAGTTCGACCCTAGTAGAGCTGCCGGGGGATGCAAGGGCTGGGGCAGCTGAGGCTGGTTTGGCATTGGTAGTGCCGGCTCATCCCGCCTTCCGTGGCTGTTGCTGGTGCTCTCATTTGCATATTTTAGTTTACTGAACCGTTACAGGTCGAAGCTCATTCATGATGTACAAAATGAAGCTGATACGTAGCACCCTCTCTTTTTCCAAATGTACTGAGAAGGCCTGTGTTTTCAATGGAAAAATGCCAACTCCACGCTAAGGGTGGCCATTATGACAATGTTTTATGGTTATTGGGATAAATAATGTCAAAAATGTACTCTGAGCATTTTGAGAATATCGTCAGTACTTAAAGAAAACTGACTAACGACACTTCATTACAAGGTAAGCTTAATTAGGCCTGTTTAATAGGATTTAATGCAGTGCATTTGTAGAACACTGAAAACAGATACTATTTTGTCTGTCCCAACTTCTTAGGAAGGAGCTTTGGGTAATGCTTTATTTGGATGGTCCGCTGTAGATGCTGCTTTGTAGATGCTAAGTCTATTTTTAACTAGCTTTAAATGAATTATCTATGAAATGCAACTGAACTTGAAGCTGAGTGTAAAAGATTCTATTAAATCTGTCCCTAACCCTGAGTATCACCAGAAAATCTGTTAATAACATAAGTATCTGCAGATCATCTATAGGGGACCATCTAAATAAAGTAAATGCTGTGATGCATGTCATGTATTACGGAAATGGCTTCAAGTATCATGATATAATATTTTTTTTATATCTCACTCACCCCTACTCTGTAGTATAGCAACGCATTTGATACAAATATCACTATATATAATCATAATAAGGCCCTGCGATGGACTGGCGACCTGTCCAGGGTGTATCCTGCCTTCCGCCCAATGACAGCTGGGATAGGCTCCAGCACCCCACCACGACCCAGAAGGATAAGCGGTTTAGACGATGGATGGATGAATGGATGGATAATCATAATAAGCCATCCAAGAGGAGTTAAACTTTTTAAATAGCACATTTGTGAGTGCAAGGGATCTTTAAGAAATAAACTGTTGTGTAGTTTGCAGTTGGATCTAGTAGAAAAATGGAGAAAAAAAAAAAAAACTATAGAAATTAGGCCTAGCTAGTCAAATCATAACCCTGTCTAACAGGTGAAACACTGAATGCACATGGACCAAAACTTCTTAGGCAACTACAAATGAAATCCTTCCTCGTGGCAAATACTGTTTTAACACAATGGTTAAAAAAACACTACAGTACAGTGGTGGGGGTTTCCCTCAGTATGTTGTCTGACACTATCCGGTGGCTAATCCTGCTCAGAGCATTACTGGTGTGTGTGTAAAACAGTAAAGGTTGTGCTTTGATAGCACACCATTTGAAACGGGGTCCCCTCCAGGGCAGTGAGGGCGGGTTCTGTGGTGGAAGCCCTGCTGTTAACTTCATTAGAGCTGGATTAGAGGAGTTTAATGCAGGTTTGTGAGCAGCCCTGGGGGGGGGGTTTGAGATGACTCACTGATGCCGTTGTCACGCAGGTATCCCGCCAGGCCTTGCCGCTGATACTCCGGGTCATTCTCCCGCTTCCACAACTGAAACTGCTCACAGGACAGACCCGTGTGCTGAGCCTCCCACTACAGAGAGAAAAAGACAACACAAAGTTTTTGCAAACAAATTTAAACACACTCATTCTAAATAAAGGATTGTGCAATCAGTCCCTTATTAAATTCAATCAGGTGTGCTGCTGATGGAGTGATGGAAGGAAAAACCTGTGTGCTTCTAACTGTATCCTTCCAATATATGAATAAAAAAAAATAATAAACAGGAAACGTTATTTTGACTGCATTTCTGTTTATTTGCACTCATTCTAATGTTATATGATGTTTTACCAGTTAAAGATAAATTTATTGTCGAGATGAATAATTACGTTTGTTGCACAGTACCGTGTATATCGATATACAGCAATATGTCCTCATCTGAGAGAGTGCAGGGTAATAAACTATCCTCTCCTACACTACTGACCCTTACCAGTGGACTTCTTTTCAAATCAACAAAGCATAAATTGACCAGGGCTGCCCAAATGTTTGCATATGACCATATCTTAAAAAAATCTAGCTGCTTTTCTAACTATCATTACTATTATGACTACAGTATTAGTGTTATTGATATAGTTACAGTGTGTTATTGCAACTGTTGTTATTACGTGTTGGCGATAGTGTACAGTGGTGTGAAAAAGTGTTTTTCCCCCTTCCTGATTTCTTATTCTTTTGCATGTTTGTCACACTTAAATGTTTCAGATCACCAAACAAATTTAAATATTAGACAAAGATAACACAAGTAAACACAAAATGCAGTTTATAAATGAAGGGTCTTTATTATTAAGGGAAAAAGAAATCCAAACCTACAGGGCCCTGTGTGAAAAAGTGATTGCTTTGATTGATCCCCAAGACTTTTGGGAGAATGCTCTGTGGACTTTCAAAAGTTGAACAGCATTTCAGAAAAGGAACATCATACCAACAGTAAAATATGGTGGTGGTAGTGTGATGGTCTGGGGCTGTTTTGCTGCTTCAGGACCTGGAAGACTTGCTGTGGTAAATGGAACCATGAATTCTGCTGTCTACCAAAAAATCCTAAGGTAGAATGTCCGGCCATCTGTTCGTGACCTCAAGCTGAAGCGCACTTGGGTTCTATAGCAGGACAATGATCCAAAACACACCAGCAAGTCCACCTCTGAATGGCTTAAGAAAAACAAAATTAAGACTTTGGAGTGGCCTAGTCAAAGTCCTGACCTGAATCCGATTGAGATGCTGTGGCATGACCTTAAAAAGGCGGTTCATGCCCGGAAACCCTCCAATGTGGCTGAATTACAACAATTCTGCGAAGATGAGTGGCCAAAATTCCTCCACAGCGCTGTAAAAGGCTCACTGCCAGTTATCGCAAACACTTGATTGCAGTTGTTGCTGCTAAGGGTGGCCCAACCAGTTATTAGGTTTAGGGGCAACCACTTTTTCACACAGGGCCCTGTAGGTTTGGATTTCTTTTTCCCTTAATAATAAAGATCTTCACTTATAAACTGCATTTTGTGTCTACTTGTGTTATCTTTGTCTAATATTTAAATTGTTTGGTGATCTGAAACATTTAAGTGTGACAAACATGCAAAAAATAAGAAATCAGGAAGGGGGCAAACACTTTTTCACACCACTGTATTTAATACCAGGGCTGCACTATATGAATACTTTCTATAAAAGCTACATAAACTTATAAAAGGGCTTAGTATTATTTACTATCTACATCTACAGAAATATGTGTATATATATTTAAATTCTGAAAAAGCTTCTTAGGGTGATGCATGTTTGTTGCAACAGTAGCCAATACTTCCTCAGACATGTTACACATAACACTGAGAGTAGAAGCAGTCATCACACTTGAAGCATTTTTACAGGCTAGCAGTTCAAAGTAGAGTAGTTTTATTCAGCTGTGATCACAATTATTTAAGCTGACTCTAATCAGTTTCCACAGCTGCTGGATTTCAGTGATATTATGCTGCAACAAACAAAATATGAATTGGGTTTAATTATTTATATGACAATAAACCTCCAGACAAACTTTCATGATCGTGACAGCCCCGCATGTGTGTTTTATAATTGGACGTTTAGCCAAATGGTTAAGTCACTCATTGTCCACGCAGGACAGCAGGGTTCGAGCCCAGCACAGGGAAGCACTTGACAGGCTTCTAACTCTACATTTCTGCCAATCAAATATATGTCACTGTGGCGCAGAAACTCACGTTGCGATACCGATACAAACACAGCTTATCATACAGCTCCATTTAATACAGTCATGCCAGTGAAAGCAAAACCGAGCACCGTCAACACTGACCTTCTCGTTTAAGTGCATGTGTCCACTCTGCGTTAATACTCACAGGTTTCTTACACTGAGCGCAGAAGCTGTTCCTGCACTGCAGACAAGTGACCTTAAGCTGATCACCATCATAGATGAAGCCGTACGAGCACTGAGAGAGAAAGGAAGAGAGAGCGAGAGATAAAATTGTGAGGGGAAAAGTAATACTGTTCTCTGCACTCAGCACTTAGAAGGTCACTGTAACCCCGACTACAATTGCTTTGAAGTGTTGCCTTATATCTGATGCCATTAAAGTAGTGCATTAGTTCAGGAAAGGCCAGTACTGAGGTGGGTTTTTGGGGTCCATTTAGCCCTCAGGAGGAGCCCATTTTACCAGGGCACAGAGGCTATTCAGAACATTAGACTTTAACTACTGCTTAAAAATACTGATGGCCTCAGATTATCCAGACAAAACACAAACTCAATGACTCATAAGGCCTGAATAAAAAATAAAACTAGTATTTTCTCCTTTTAAGCATTTTCCATCTGTTTTGTATGTTTATCCCACTTGCATAGACAATGCAATCCATGATCTGTTTTCTATGAAAATAAATGCAGAAATGCTATAAAAAAAAATTCAAGCCCTGGGGTGAAAAAAACAAGGAATGGTTGATTTTTTATTAAATTTTGTAACTGATGTAAACAGCTGGAGATGAATTCTCAAAGCACAGAGGCTGAAGTAGCATACTGTGTACTGTATACTCTTTGTTGCATATTGCATCTGTATATCGCTGCTGTCGGAACAAAACCTCTTATCTGCAAAATGGTAACTTTACAGGAGAAGCAAAAAACATGCTTTACTTATAATGTAAGTCAATGTAACCAGACATTTTTCTAAGTAATTTTGGGCCATTTCTTTTGGTCTGTCCATCTTAAAATTTACGCACAATATAAAGGACAGTAGATTTTTTCAAATTATGTCAAAAAAGAGGTTTTGTTCCGACAGCAGCGATATATTTTACACTAAATGTGGCAAATTTGACAAAAATATAAAATCACGATTCTTGAAGACATTCTCATGATATAGGATATGCATCTCAATATTTTGTTTTTCTAAGGTTTGGCGAGTTGAAAAAGACAAAAAAGAAACCGTGCCACATTTAAAAACTGCACACAGTACTCTGCAAAAATGATACAGCAAAGAGAAATTCACACTGCAAGTGAAGTCTTCTTAAATCCATTTAAAACCTCTTATACAGACATAACCAAAAGTCTGAACACAATATGCACAATTTCTATTATTAAGCTGAGTTTAACATTTTTAGAAAAAAAAAAATCATTATAAACATAATTTTTGCACGGGCCACATTTTTTTTGTTTCAGCAAATAAACAATGTGTGTATTAAAATGTGATCCGTAGCAGATATAAAGCAGTAGCATAAACTTATTTTCACAACAAAATATGTATCTTGACCAGGGGCACAGAAATGATTGCATATGTCTAATTTTGCAATTGTTTTAAGAATATTATTTAATATTACATACACATATTATCATGTTATATTCTAGACATAGTGGCAGATTATTATCTTGGCAGGTAATTTTGCTTATTTTAATATTATTTCTTGAAGTATTATTATTTGCCAAAGGATTTAGGCAGCTTCAATGGAAAACATTACTCGAAATGAGTAAAATTTGGAACAGCATCTCAAAATGAGCATCATTAGATATTTTCACTCTATTCAATTTGCCAAGATAAATTTTTTGCAGTGAACTGTGATTTACATTTACTGCACTAAATCCAACTGAATAGGACAAGATGCAGTTGTGTCCACAAATATAGATATCTATGATATGATCAGAAAAGCATAGTGAGGTAATAAATCAAGACACATAAAAAATATGAAATTGTCCACCCCCTGCTGTATACTACATGCTACTCTTCATAGTAGTGTATAGTACAGCATCCAAGGCATGATGTACATACAAGCAGTGCACAAAATATGTCTGGATGTGACTGCAATTTGCATCCACAATGGGCCTTAATTTAGCTTTAAATTTACTAAGACTGCAGTTTAAAATGCAAACTATGGATAGCCCCGCCCACAAACTGCTCAGAAGGTTCACTGATAAAGAGATAACAGTGTTAACAAAGTTCATTCACAACAAAACGTATAATTCTACTCTGGCTAAGAAAACAGAGTTTGTAAAATGGTAACAGACTGCACAAGCATGTTGCAGCCACATCATGGCATGTGTTACTCTGATGGTAAACATTATTTCTGCATGTGTTTGAGGCTTGTATCTCTGTCTATCTTTTGTGTCTGATGTAGCACTGTCAAAAAAACCCATGTATATCCTTTGTCATCTTTGATATTTGAATATATATTCTATATGACAAACAGACAAATAAAAATGATCCACAATGTTTTGGAATAAAATCTCATACATTAACTTACATTAAAAGCAAAGAATGTTTTTGCGTTCTCCTGTAAAGTTGTTATTTTGGAGACACTTGTTTTTTTTATTATTATTATTTTGGACAGTGATGGTATGCACGAAGAGAGAAGGACATTTTGCATTTTACCACCCAATCAGACCTGAGTATGCACTAAGGCTCAAGATCAGAAACTGGCACAAACAGTCTTAGTGCATCTGGTCCTAAGTGTATCAGCAGCAGTGTGTGTCTGTTTGGATCGCATACTCACATGGCTGCACCAGAGGAACTTTGGGTCTTTAATGAGAGCCTGTTCAGTCAGCTTCTTATGGAAGAGCTCATACACTTCTGGCTCCAAACAGTCTCTCAGCTGGATGCATGCAAGCACACACGCACACACACACACGCACACACACATGCACAGAGTGAATTTTCCAAAAGCACTGTGGTACAAATACCTTAATGAAACTAGAAAACTAGGTTGCTAGGATGTTGCGAGGCAGGTTCCATGGGATCCAACATTAATGCTACAGTGTGTAGTTATATAAAATGTCCAATCAAAAAGCTGTATACAAGCATACACGCATGTCATTACTGATCAGACTGAACATTCTGGAGTTTTTTTTTGTTTTTTGTTTTTTTTTTACCCGATTTTTCTCCCCAATTTAGTCGTCTCCAATTCCACCCGCTAGTTAGGACTCCCCCAATCACACAATGCTATCAACGCTAGGACGGTGAAGGCTAACACAGGCTTCCTCCGAGACCTGTGAAGCCAACCACCACTTCTTTTCGAGCTGCCGCTCACGCAATGTCACTGGACAGCCGAACGTGCTCGGAGGAAAGCGCCAACCGCCAGATCTGTTACGTCAGCTAGCAGACGCCTGCGCTGACTAGCATCGCGCTGTGTGATGGGGGGAGAAGGAGGGGCCATCCTACCCACCCAGAGAGAGCGAGGCCAATTGTGCTCTCTTGGACTCCCGGCTACGGATGGCTGTAGCATCACCAGGGATCGAACTCGCGATCTCCTGATGATAGGGCCAACGCTTAGACGGTTGCGCCACTCGGGAGCACATTCTGGAGTTTTTAAAAAACTGCAGAACGAGTTAGCAGACAAAAATCTGTGCTGGTGTACTGTAAGTTTACAATGTGACATATTCTATAGCACTAAACAACGTTTATATGATACATGTGGTCATTCAGTCAGTTCGCAGCGTGCTGCAGGAAGCATAGAGGACATATGACCTCTACTAGTTTTGTTGATAAGAAGAACTCTTGTTGAACAGATGGAATGATGGTGGTGGCAAAGTGAAAAGAACTGAAGAAGAATTCATATTTTAACTTGATTATTCAAATAATAATACACAAAGTAATCGGTTTTAAAAATAACTTTCAGTTGCATCTCTACTGGTAGTGGAAGAGATCTTATTCCTGTATGTCTCTCATTTTAAAAGAGATCTTATTCATGTGCATGTCTCACGCTCACCTGAATGTCCAGCGTGGAGAAGTAGCTGTTGAGGTGCTCAGGGTCGTTGATGTCCGGCTCCCAGCACACAGGACACACCATGTCTCTGATATGTTTATCCCTGACCGCGATGGTGAAGTGCTGCTTGAAGCAGCCACTGCAGACGGAGCACTGACATGATGTCAGCGACTGCATCTGAGGCGAAGATGGATAGAGGAAGAATATCGGAGATTAATACACTGTATGGACACCTACACATTACATCCACAGGAGCGTTAACGACATCTCATTCTAAATCCATAGGCCTTAATATGGAGTTGGTCCCCCTTTGCAGCTGTAACAGCTTCCACTATTCTAGGAAGCTTTCTACAAAATTTTAGAGTGTGTCTGTGGGAATTGTTGCCCATCCATCCAGAAGTGCATGTTGGATGAGAGGGCCTGGCTCGCAATCTCCATTCTAGTTCACCCCAAAGGTGTTTCATGGAGTTGAGGTCAGGGCTCTTCCACATCAAACTCACCCAGCCATGCCTTTATGGAGCTTGCTTTGTACACCGGGGTTCAGTCATGCTGGAACAGATAAGTCTTCCCCAAACTGTTCCCACAAATTTGGAAGCATAGAAATGTCCAAAATGTCTTAGTATGCTGAAGCATTAAGATTTCCCTTCACTGGAACGAAGGGGTCTAGGCCAAACCCTGAAAAGCCAATGCAGTCATGCAGGTAATGCTTTCCTGGATTTGCCAAACCCAGACCAGTCCATCCGATAGAGAAGTGTGATTTATCACTCCACGGAAAGTTTCCACTGCTCCACAGTCCAGTGGTGGCGTGCTCCACTAAATCCCCTCCTATCTACAATGTATTAGTTACTACTCAATAAATCAACAGTAATTATTAATTTGAAGAGTGATTCCAAACTTGCGAGCCTGAAGAAGCTTTGTTCCAGCCTCAGCTTTAAAGACATAATAAAATCAAAACTGTTAACGCACTATATGGTCAAATGTACGCAAACATATGACCATTATCCCTACATAAGCTTGTTGGACATCTCACTCTAAAACTATGGAGTTGCCCCCTCTTTGTGGATATACCAGCCTCCACTCTTCCGGGAAGGCGTGTCCGTGGGAATTTGTGCCTCTTCTAGTCAAAAGAAAAGGCCTGGGCTCGCAAATGACATTAACAATTCTTCCCAATGCTTAGTGGTGTAGAGGTCAGGGCTCTGTGCAGGCCCCTGGAGTTTCTCTACACCAAACCATGTCTTTATGGACCTCACTTTGAGCAGATGGGCACAGTTATGCTGGTACAGGAAAGGGCCTTCACTTAACTGCTGCCACAAAGTTGGAAGTACATAATTGTTCAGTAAATAAATGTCCTTCGGTGCTGTGACATTGACATTACTCTTCACTGGAACTACAGGGCCTAAAACAGCCCCAGACCATTATCCCTCCTCCACCAAACTCTACTATTGGGACTATGCATTCTAGTGTGCTTTACATCACTCCAGCCAACACTTGGCATTGCACATAGTGATCTTGGGCTTGTGTGCAGCTGCTCAACAATGGGAACCCATTTAATGACGTTCCTGATGCATAGTTTTTGTGCTGATGTTGCTTAAAGGGGCAGTTTGGAACTCTGTAGTGAGTGATGGAACAAAGGATAGGTGATTTTTACATGAGCTGTTGTTGCTCTTAGATGCTTCCCTTTCACAATAATGACACTTACGGTTAACCAGGACAGATTTAGCAGAGCAGATGTTTCACAAAATGACTTGGGCAGTATTTTTTCACACCTTTCTACCTTCTTGTCATTTCACTGGGGAATACAGTACACGATGGTATTTGGTCTTGCTTTTCAGCTTTCGACTAAAATATCTCCAAACAGTTCAGTCAAACCAACAGCTAATGTTATTTGCTCACTCAGTTACAGATTAAAGTTGCCATGGGCTCATGGTAAGATGTGGAATGGATTTGGATCGGTGACGGGTCTCGTTACGTTATGTTACTTTATGGCGTTCATGGTCCAGCGCAAGCTGCAGACTGGAATCCGGATCGGTAAGCGGATCGGCCCTGTCCGTCCGATATCCGATGAGTGAATGACGTCAATATCAGACCCGAGACCGATACAGGATCGGATCGGCCCCATCTCTTAATACCGTCAACATTTCTAAATACTGTCATCGTTTTTACATACCGTGGTATACCGTATTACCGTCATTCCACCCAGCTTTAGTGGCTGAAATATCTGAACTCAATAATTAGGAGGGGTGTCCTTTTGGCCATATAGTGCAGAGGTCACTAATAGGCGGACCGCGGGCCGGGTCTGGACCCAGACGCTGTCCTATGCAGACCTGGACCTATAACCAATAAACTATGGATAATTATTTAATTTTGATGGGGTGGTCCTATTTTAATCGGTATAAGTTTTCTAGCCTTTACGGTACCGGTTTAGTAGCCCGGGAAACTCGCAGACCAATCGCATGTGTTGTAAATATCACGTGACGCTACTCAACCAATCAGATCTGTGCATTACGATGAGCACTGAGACTTGAGTGAGTGACACACACACAGGGGAAGGACGAGGTGAGAAACAGCAGTCAGAGAAGAAAGTGAGTCGGAGGGAAGTTATTTCACATGGTGTGCTCTAAAAAGAGAAAACTGACAATGAATGTTGTTGAAATATTACTGAACTGTACTTTATTTGATTTGACATTCTGTTGTCGACTATACAGTAAACAGTATATGGCACTGAATCATGATCCAAGTTAGATATTATGATGTTCCGGACCTTTGCTTGAGGAATTTTTCTCTACCGGACCTTACTGAATTTGAATTAAATACCCCTGATATAGTGTTATAGTGATAAACTTACCCATTCGGAGACACAAGGTTTTATTTCAAACAACAGTGACACCATATAAGATTACAAATGTGTGGTTATCTGTGTGTCTGCATTCACTGATTAATAGACCGAGGTATAGTAAACAAATTGAAATGCTTTGCCAAGATTTCTTGAGTTCAGAGGAAGAGAAACACATTCGCTTCTGTGTGAATATGTGTGTATGTTTGTGTGTGTTTAGTACCTTGCTGTGGGGAAAGACGGACAGGCAGATTGGGCACTCTTTGGTCAGCACACGGCGAATAAAGTCGCGGTCATGTGACTCCCGCACGGCCTGTACCACATCCTCCAGCGTGTAGGGGGCAGCAGGGTCGCGAAGCAAAGACAGAACCAACTCACAGCGCCCCCAGCTGGGCAGATCATACACGGCAAGCAGCCTCCGACACACGCGCTGATACACAGAGACAAACAGGTTAAGGAACAGAAATGATGAAGTACAAAACATTAAACGATAACAACAATTATCCAAATTATGCAAAGGAGCTCACGCTAACTTGGCACTAGCAGCTTTCATCAATTGTCAGTCACATTAGAATTTTTGTCAGAAGTCAGTGTTTCTGTTGACAGTTTTGCTCTTTTTTGATCTCAGCTCTCAAAACTCTTGAACCAAACCATTATAAGAGGAAATCAATTCATTTTTAATAACGTTTTGCAAAATCCAATCATTAAGATGCCAACAAAGTCATTCAGATTGGTTTGATGTTAACTGGTTCATTGTAGAGAAACTTACTGACTTTCTTTACAGTGGTGGTGAAAGGAACCAGGGATTACACTGTCTATAATGCAAATATAGTCATTTTATTTCACTCCCATTTCCAAAAAGCAATGATGTGCAAATCATTCAAACCCTATATTTCACTGAAAATAGTACAAAGACAACATATATGCCTTTTTTGAATTTGATGCCAACAACATGTTTCAAAAAAAGTTGGGATGGGGGCAACAAAAGGCTGGTAAAGTTGTGTAATGCTAAAAAAAAAAAACACCTGGTGGTTGATTGGCAACAGGTCAGTAACATGATTGGGTATAAAAGAGCATCTCAGAGAGGCTGAGTCTTTCAGAAGTAAAGATGAGGAGGAGTTCACCACTCTGTGAAAGACTGCATGAGCAAATATCGCAACAATTCAAGAACAACATTTCTCAATATAAAACAGCAAAGTTTTGCTTTTCATCATCTACGGTACATAATATCATTAAAAGATCCAGAGAATCTGGAGAAATCTCTGTATGTAAAGGACAAGGCCAAAAAACAGTATTTGCTGGCTGTGATCTTTAGGTCCTCAGGCAGCACAGCATTAAAAACAGACATGATTCTGTAGTGAAAATCACTGCATGTGCTCAGAAACACTGTCTGTGAAAGCAGTTAGTTGCTGCATCCACAAATGCAAGTTAAAACTCTAAAATGCAAAGAAGAAACCATATTTAAACAGGATCCAGAAACTCTGCCACCTTCTCTGGGCCCTAGCTCATATAAAATGGACTGAGGTGAAGTGGAAAAGTGTCTTGTGGTCCGACAAATCAACATTAAAAATTCTTTTTGGAAATCACGGACACTGTGTCCTCCGGTGCTAAAGACCACTCAGCTTATTATCAGTGCACAGTTCAAAAACCAGTGTTCATTATGGTATAGGGGTGCATTAGTGCTGAATGACATATACATGTTTTGGCAACATAGGCTGCCATCTAGACGACGTCTTTTTCTGGGAAGGCCTTGCTTATTTCAGCAAGACAATGTCAAACCACATTCTGCATGTATTACAACAGCATTGCTCTGTATTAAAAGAGTCCGGGTGCTAAACTGGCACCACTGAAAACATTTGGTGCATTATGAAATCCTGCTGCAGCTGAAATCCTATGTTAAGCAAGAACAGGAAAACATGTCACTTTCTAAACTACAGCGTCGTCTCCTCAGTTCCCAAACGCTTTACAGAGCGTTGATAAAAACGAGGTGATGAAACACAGTGGTAAACATGCCCCCGTCCCAACTTTTTTAAAACGTGTTGTTGCCATCAAATTCAAAATGGGCATATATTTTTCAAAAAAACAATAAAATATATTAGTTTCAACATTTGATTTGTTGTCTTTGTACTATTTTCAATGAAATACAGGGTTTAAATGATTTGCACATCATTGCATTTTGTTTTTATTAACATTTTACACAACGTCCCAACATTTTAGAAAAGGTTTTATACTCTCCAAAACCACCAGGAAGTGGTAATGTTGATAACTGTAAAATAGTGGTAAATCTGAAAAGAAAAAACTTTTAAAAAAGTAACTTTTGGGAATACGTTTCCTTGCCTGTACTTCTCTGCCATGAGTACATTTTAAAACATATTTTAGATGAAAAGCTTGTCTCAAAACTACAATAAAACAATCTCTTAAGCATCTGGCAATATTTTCATAAACATTTTATGAAACAACTTTCTGAGGAAGCTTTTAAATGCACATACAGAAGGCTGTTTCCTATCACTACTACTATGAACAATTCTGACAACCCTGAATAGGATGAATAGGTTTACCGTTGAGCCAAAGAACTAGGTTAAAAACATTGTTTTAAAACAGTGGTCTGCCTTACTTTTACAGCAGACATGACCTTGTCTTCATATGGCAGGCAAAGCATTTTCTATAATAAATTCATGAATTGTCCTTTTTCTTTTATCTAACATTGCATTTTGAGAGTAGTGGTCTGCTATGCTTTTTTTCAGACATAATCATTGAACACAATTGTATTTATGAGACTATATTCCTAGTTTTTATAATGCTACATTGTTACCGAGTTGTAATTAAGAAAAACGTTACACTGCCAAGTTCAACGTCTGCATAATTAAACAGTTAAGATATAAACAAAGTGATTCAGCATGGTTTGATGTGAATTGTTCTGTTCAAGAGAAACCGACCGCATCACAATTGCTCACAGTGGTGGTAACAGGAACCAGACATTGGTAGAGTTGACTGACATTGCTTTGCAATAGTTTTAAGAAGGTTCTGAATAGTATATAAAACGGCTACATTTGTGCTGTATATATTATAACTCCTTGTTCCTATAACACCACTGTAATCAGTAGTCAGCAGGTTTCTCCGCAATGGTCTATTCCACATCAAACACTGAATGACACTGACTACATCTCAAAGATTGAATTACACAGAAATTTTGAAAAATCTGTGGAATTCCCTTGTAAGCCTACTGTAACCCGCTTAGTGAAAGAGTTCCAGCTAATGCTAGAGCGTTAAAGGCTTTGCATTGTATGTAAAGCAACATGTTACCTTGTCATGGTCAGTCCAGTTATATTTAGGGATCCATAATTTAAAATATTATCTGATATTTGTTTATTTTTGTAGATTTGTTCATGTAATATGATTAACTTTAGACCAGATTCCAAAGACCTAAGGATGAGGGGCACAGGCAAATTCCTGCGTTCATGTACATGCAACCCTCATTTTCAAGGTGTATGGGCTCTCACTTGTTTGTCTGGGTGGTTGATGTCGATGGGTGGCTCAGGTTCATCGCCCCACATGCGCTTGTGGAAGGGCTCTAGCAGAGGTCGCTGCAGCAGAACGAGAGCCCCCCTCACCTCCCCCCCACTCTGCCTCAACGCCTCCTCACAGGCAGCCGAGTCAGTAAAGCCCAAAGAGGCCAGTTCCTTTACCTACAACACACATACATACACACAAAATGACATTACAATAAACATATCCACTTACTGTTAGGTTAGGCTATATTTAAGTACAACCTCACTACTTCAATCAACATACTGCTCATTCACTATGATTGTAACTGCATATTGCATCAAGTTTGCTCAGGTGTTACAAGAAATATAAACATAACAATAACTCAGTCTATAGTCAAAACAATCCACTACTCATGACACAAAAACCAGGCAGGGTTCTGCTCACATTTGCTCCATTTTTTTCTTAAAACGGCAACCAGATTCTTGATTTAGGAGCAGATTCTGACCCAAATAGCCTACCACTTTATTATGCATGAATATAAATGTGCAGATTTTTCTCAATGATGTGTACCACTGGCCTTGAATGCTGCTATATTTACAGGGCATGACAAAAAATGAGCCTCTTGGCTCATCATGCAAGAATTCCAACTAACCTGATAAATAACTAACCGGTGTAGCTGTCAAGTCTCACAGTTGAGAACTTTTGCCATTGCTGTGATCTCGTAGCAGTTAATATAAACCTCAGAGAATAAAAAGCTTTTTTTTTATCACGAGCATCACAAAAATGGGCCCAGTATTATTAGTTATCAAAGACAAGTGTGTTGATTTTGTGTGCTAAATTTAACCAGGCTACCAAAGTAGATGCTAAGCAAAACAACTAGCAGGTAAACGGACCTTTTACACAACAGAAAAACCTCCTATATGGAGTGTTTAATTTGACTGCATTGATTAGTTAAAACTAGAAGAACTAAGAGACAATTTTTTCGTCAGGGCTCTGGCATTAAAACGCAGTGGAAAGCAGCCTGCACACTCGCACAACTAGTGATGGGCATTACAGTTTTTCAATTTCAGCATTTCAATCGGCTCAGCTCACCAGTAAGAAACTACTTTTTTCAGCCAAAATGAGCTAAATTAGCAATATTACCCTGACAAATATTCATTACATTTTCAATAAGTTGTCGAAAAATTGCCTCATACTAGCGCTGGACGATATGACCTCAAATCAACATCACAATTAATTTATCATTTTACCTTGATTACGATTAATGAATGATTTTTTCGGTTTGTTTGTTTTTTTGCCCTCACTGTTCACCGACAAGGTTTGTACTGTAAATATGCTCTGCATATCTTAATGTAAATCATCTCAACAGCCAGATCGGAATTCATGCGGCTTTTACGTCAATCCAACTCGACATTCGTCATCACTTCATGCTGCTGAGACCTAATAAAGATTTGTGATGATATTTCTGTACAAAAATTAGAAGCGTCAAAGAACAGTTAAAAGTCTGAAAGCAACTTTTAAAGAATATGAGGACACTAATCAAAGAAAGTGACCACGCCCTTTTTACAGCGAGCTCGAACACATTCTGGGTGATGAGCCCAGCAGTTAGTCATCGCCTCTGTGATGCTGGTGAGGACGAAACTGAAAGCTCCGGATGCGACTGGTGTCCGTTCATAGTCATGATTGTTTACCTATGGATGACCCACGTGAAGCAACGTGGTGCGCTGTTCTTTTGCGCATGCGGGTCGGTTTAGGAGCTGATCTGTTCAGACTGATGTCGCATACAGATCACACGTAAAAGATTTTGTGAACAGCCAAACAAAATAATCTGATTTATTGAGAAAATCAGATTTGGGCCACTTTTACCTGCTGTGTGAACATAGCCTTAGCTTCCATGTCGCAGAGTGGACATGGCAGAGTCACGTGACCACACGCGCGGTAATACGTTTTTAAAGGAACAGTACATGAACACATGGGGAACGGATTAACAGAATAAAAAAAATCTAAACTAATCGACATGGGCAAAGTTACGTCGGTTAGACGTTACAGTGAGAAAAGGCTGTCTAGCAAACAGGCTGGTAACGTGTAAGAACAGATGGTAGAAAGACATACAGAGACACAAATAAAACGAGAAACTGCAAGTGAAGAACATAATATATGCTGCATGGCCCGAAATAGTAGCTCCGTTGTTCATGTAATCCTTAAGGGCTTGGACAAAGCTGGGAAAATCTGACTGCTGAATTTACATCCTCCCTGATTGACAGGAGGAATAAAAAAGTTAACAGTACGTTTGTACTTATAGATTTTTCTGAGTGCTCATTTCAAATCAGGACCATCAGAACTCTTTAGCCCTGGTCATTTAGTGTTACAAAGCCATGATTCTGAGCACACTACACCAAACGGCAACCACTCTAAATATCAAATGGCACAGAAAATCATCTCTTATATCACATAAAGAAATGTTCAAATATTTAACTGTGCCTAAGACATATTAGGTTGACATATTTCAGTCCAATAATTAAAAAAAAACAAAAAAACAAAAAAAAACAGATTTTGTTGTCTTTGAACTATATGCCAAAACTCACTTTAGCCCGTCGGTCTCTCAGGGCCTGTCTTGCAGCTTTCTCACTGTCACCCCCTGCTGTCAGCCAGGCCTGCTTGGCCTCAGCTCTGGATAAAGGCACAGTGCCGCTCTTTAGGCCCTCCAGGCCGCTGTCCTCGCCAGCGCAGTTGAACAGTGTGGAGTGCAGTGGTTTGGGGCTGTGCTGGAAAGAGGCAGCTATGGCACAGATTTCATCTAGTCTATGGGGAAGCTCAGTTTTCACCCAGTCACAGGGCGTTCCACTAAGGCTGCTGCTGCCTGAAACCCGCAGGCTCGTGTACACCTCCTCTGGGCTCACACCTTTCATTTCTCCCTCCTGAGGAAGACGAAGAGATTGGAAAACAGGCCAGTAATAAATTAACAAACAGTAACAATAAAGAAATAAACAATCAAATGCGTAACTTAAAGTGCAAGACTGAATTAAAGTGATAAAATAAACAACACATAATGGCATCTTAAAATGATGAAAAATTAATTTTCTCATTAGCAAAGGTAATGCTTTGTGTCTGAAGTCTGCTTCTTTAGTTTTACACTGAAGCTCTGAGGCTAATGTAGCTAACAAGCTTACAGCCTTAATCATCACGCACCTACACCAAAGCACTGAACATGTCTTGGTTGATCAACTACATTCGAAATAAGAGGAAACTTGTGCACATTCGATTTTTTTGCCAAACTGTCAAAAATAATAAAAAAATAAATAAATAAAAATAATAGTTTTTGATGTTGTACATAAATGCTATAATAATTTCAAAATATACTATTTACTCCCCAGTCCTATATGGAAACTAAGTTGCTAAAAGAGCTTGTTTTTAATTTACTGTTTTTGTGATTTTACATAACTCATTTGCATTTATCTGCCTATTCAGCCTACAGCAGTTTAGCTCTGCCTATTCATGATGAAGCTATAAGGAGGATTACAGCCTGGACAGCTTTTTGAATGAGGTGCAATAAAGGGCAGCCAATCAGAATAGAGCTCATTAACATATATAAGTCTTAAAGTCACAGTAACAAAAGCAGTCTGTTTAAATCTATGACATAATGAGAGGTTGGAAATGCTCATTTACAAAAAAAAAAAAAAGGTTTTTTAGGTATGTAAAACCACAAGAATGTTATAAGTGTACATCAGGAGGAAAAAATAATAAATAATGCACAATATGGACAATTTAAAGTGAAGCAAATTCATACTCGGATCAGCTGAATTAGTTTAAGCCCCTCCTCTCGCATTAATCTTTGTCTCTTTAAATCCGGGTCCTCTGTGGGTGTGAGTTTGGGTCTGATGGACAGTGGTGTGATGTCCTTGACCGGGGAAGGTGGGAGGGGTTTGGAGGGTGAAGGGGCGGGGTCGGATCTCGCGAAGTCACACATTTCGCAGTGTGAGGACGGTGTGTGGTTGGCGTACGTGCAGAACTGACAGATCCACTGAAAGAAATCAAGAGAAATGCTCTGTTACTCACACTCATCAATGCCTCTTTATTAAGATTCCTATTTTAAAGTACTTTTATTGTTTTTTGTCAGTGGAAAAATGTAACATCAACACTTAAAGACTTTCACATCTCAATATTTTGTTTTACAGAGGCTTGATAAGTTGGAATAGAGAAAAAAGAACCAGCAGTACCTCATTTAAAACATGCTACCAAAAACTATGAATACAATGATTTTTATATAGTGTTTCACATTAGTGTGCTGAACTAAATCTAAATAAAAATCCAATCATAGTGAAACATGTAGTTGGTCAGCATTCTTTAAGTACTGATGATATTTACAATATGCTCAGAAAAAAACATTTTGCCCACCACTAATAATAAGCATAATCAATTCCTGCACAAACTCAATTAGGCTTTATATTTTGGTTAGTTGATTTCTTGATTCACAACAGAATGAAAAACACTACAAAAATGTCTACACAACAAAGCATTGCAATTGTTAGGGTGAAAAAGTATCAATACTTTATTATTTAATCATTAATATTTTTTAATTAGTAGCTTTTCCATTATTTTCTTACTCCACTTAACTCCAATGCTATGTTCATCTCTATAAATCGCTCTGGATATGAACACATCTACTACAGCATGACTTTAAAACTGCTGAATCGTATTGTGAATCAAATATAGTAGGGTTTAAAAATTGGAGATCACGAGTGAGAATGCTTCCAATTTATATTCCTATCTAATTTAATACAACGTTTTTCCATTACAAATGAAGTCTGAAACAGAAAAAGTAAAGCCTATTTTGCATGTTCATTGTGTGGTCTATTTGTGTGTTAACTGCGTGGCCCATTTGTGCACTTACCTGACCGTCCAACACTGCTACAGTGGACGGGGTGGGTCGTGAAGGGGTGACTGGAGGACGTGTGGCCAGACGAGGGCGCTCACAGACCTCGCACAGAATACTGCTGCCGGCGTTCACCACTGTGCAGCTCTTACACTGCCACTCTGTGGGGCAGAGAGAGAAGAGCACAGCTTGTAAAATAACACATAATATGTCCATCAAACATGAATGAAAGCAATAAATGCAGCGTTCAAAGTGCCCCTGTGTGCACATAAGTGAACTTTTAGGCGCAGTAATGTGCTGGATTTAGGCTCCAGCTTCTGTGGTGGCGTGGGTTCAAATTACACCTCTGCCAAGTCACTATGTACTTGTTTGTATCAGTGCAATAAAGTAAAGGGCTATGCACCATTTTTGATGGACACCATGGTTCTAATACTGATGACGTTTTGGTTCCACCTTAACCAAAATACCACAGTTGATGCCTTTTGCTTTTGCTGTGTTCATTTGTTTGTTTATATTCACATTATAAACTGTATGAAACGGTAGAAAACAAACGGAAATGAAGAGTAAATGAACAACACATTGCTGACTGACCAGTTATGGTAGAGGGTTGCTGTGGTTCCTCGTGTACTGTGGGGCCAGCTGCAGCAGCCAGACGGGGGCGCTCACAGGTGTCACACAGCACCTGCTGCATTGAATTCACTGTAGTGCACGAACACTGCCACGTGGCCAGTGATGCGCTGTGTGGGACCATAAATAGGAAAGGAAGCAAACGCAGACATGAGAGATGAATAAAAGCTTTTCACAGTTAATCCTAAGGTTGTTTAGCCATAATATTATTCCCACCTGACCGTCTTTGATGGTCTAGAGGATGCCACCTGGACCCTGCTGTGCATGGCTCGTCCTGGGTGCGAGTGGTACAGTCGGTCACATTCTGAGCACAGGCGCTGGACACACGTGCTGCAGTGGGACGCCACTGGGAATATCCCACATATGCTGCAATTATCCGCAGAGACAGCTGGGGAAGCCATACTGAGAGTATGAATGATTACAGCACTGGCAACATCCAAACATCATTAAATCATTAACACCTTTCGCAATTACTGAACAAGGACAGGTCCCCACATGTGCACACATAAACACATTAACTAGACTGGGCATTTCCTGAATAAACTTCAGAAGAGCTGCACTAAAAGCATATATGGGCCTCATTTTATCAGGCCATCTACATCAGGCACATTATTTTGCACTATTCATGTGCTGCTGAATATTGCATCCCATTAGTGACCAAAGAAATACTTATTTTAACAGGAACAGACCAAATAAATAATGTAAGAGGTAACAGTTTTCCTCAGAACTTTCTAAAACAAACAGCTCAAACTGCAGCAATAGAGTTCTTGTAGAAAAGATCATGTGCCACAAAGCAGAGGCTGATTGCACAAAAATGGAGGCGAGTTATATGTGTTTACAAACGGAGGCGAGTTATTCAGCCAAGTGTTTACTGAGTTAAACTTTAGAAATGTGGAAAGCGACTGCAGTAAATGCTTATTCCAGGTTTGGGGGGTTTGTTTTAGCTTTCCAGTAATTTTGTGACGGTTCCCAACACTGAAGCGGACGTGGGAGCAAGCACTGTGATAGCGTACGAGTCTTTGTCAAATTTAAGACTATGTGGTTGTATTATACAACCTGTCATCTGTGACTTGGCCATGAAACTGTAATTAATCTCCTAAGAAAGAACGAAATAGCGAATGTTACACAGGTGTTTGTGGCCAGTTAGCTTAGCCCTTTGCTTCTTACCTGAGGCCATCTGAAAAGACCAGTTCTGCCTGATGTACAACAGACATGATTTTCACCCATTTTTCTGTTTGTGAGACCTGAAGTTATTTTTTTCTGATGTGCGAAATCTGATGCTGTGATATGTACATAAGATGCCTTTTTTGTACAGGCATGATGTCTGTCTGCCGTTCTGAGCACGATAACCAGCGCAGCTGCGTTTCTAGAACAATCTTATCCATGCTAGGTAAAATAAATGTGATATTACAGTGGGTTGTCACATCACCCAGCATGTTTAAAACTTCACTTATGTTTATGTGAGGGAGTACCAGCATCTTGCTGTGGTTTACATGAAATAATTCAATAGGTAAAACAATGTTTTTTAACCCATCAGTAAGTTAGTTTTAACCGTGAACGGGGACTGTTACCATGGTAACTCCGTTACCCGTTACCAGGCACAGGCCTACCGATACATCAATGCCGAGTCATGCCGAGTTGAAGTGGGTATTTTTACTGACAGTGGATTACAGTCTAATCAAAAAACACTGACTAATAAAATGCACATGGAATGTAATTTACACAGCCAATCAACAGTTTGGTGTAGAGATGCACCAATCATAATTTTTATTTCAGTTCTAATTGCTTTAAAGCTAAACTGACTGATGGCTTATTTTTGTCATCATTATTTTTTATTTATTTATTTTTTTTTTCGCAAAGCTTACACAGTGTGGGCGAAATGAATACATGAAACACACTGGAATACCTCCAGTACATTCTACTAGACTTTCTATTAGTTACATATATCTCTGTTTGCTACATTAATAATGTTATTTGCTGAAACTGACATTTTAAACTGTAAATGAAAAATCAGTTCCCTATTAAAAAAACACGAATGAAAGGCAACTGACTACTTAGCACAATGAGTTATGTATAACTCTGCTACATTTTCCTATAGGTGTGGCAGCACGATTCAAATACAGTTTGAGAAAAAGTCTGAACACCCCTGGTCAAACGTGCATGTTTTGTTGATTTTCTAAGTGAAAATAAGTTCTCTACTGGAACAAACTTAAATATGGCATTTTCTGCAACTTTTACTGCACAGCTTCTATATATTTGCTCACTTTAACATACTGGAACAAATAAAACAAAATATGAAATGTGCCATTAATTTTGCATTTTATATTTACTTTTTACTCTTTTTTATGTTTAATCTTTCCCAAAATGTTAAATTTAGCAAATCACCAGTAACTGCATGTTAAAATGTCCAGAAGAATGTTCTCTGTAGAGGATGTGTTCACTTATTTTCACTTAGAAAATCAACAAAACATGTCATTTAAATGGGGATGTATAAACATTTGCATAGGACTGTACCAGCCTCATGTTACAGATATACCAAAATAAAACGAATAAAATTGGCCAAATCCAATCAAGCATCCCTAAATACTAGCAGTGAATGACATAAAATCTTTTAATTCTCAATAGTGTTAACAGAATTCATATAGTTCCTGCCCTAGATGGGATATGTATTTTTTATACATATATATATATATATATATATATATTTAATAGCTACTAGGCTCAATGTAAAAGCCAGCCTGTGGCTCAACCTGTTTTGATGTAGTAGTAGTAAAGCTTAAGTAGTTAAACCTTAGATTACAACTAGGCTAAAACTGAACAGCTGGTGCAACTGGTTGCAGGTTAGCCAGGCATTGTGAAAGAGAGGAGCTGACCTGTTTGCTTGGGAGAGGTGAGGGAGGAGAGGGACAGCAGGCCTTTGGGTTGGGAGAGAGAGTTCATAGGCAGAGACAGTCTCTCCCAGGGTCTATCACTAGCTGGAGATACAGCTGCTGAATCTGTGCTGACTTCTTCGTCATCCTGCTGGGTCAGGACATAATGTATAAATGAGAACAGAAAATTGAGAGAAATTAATATAGACGCTATAAAGACAGCAAAACACAGGAACACAAAGAAATATTACCTTCCGAGTGAGGGAGGAGAGAATTCTCTCAAAGAACTCCGGGTGAGGATGAATGTCCTATAAAAAACACAACATGTCATAAAGACCTCACCACAATATTAAAAAAGAATCGATGATAAACACTTGAGATGGTGATTAGTTGAATTATTCCAATTCCTATTTAAATAGGGGGGTTCATCATTCAGGTTGAGGAACAGTTTCAAATTGTATGCATGAGGGTGCAATAGGCAAAGTTTTTTAAAGCTACACCTACTAAAAAAATACAGAGCACAGCTGAAAATTGTAGTGTTTAGAGACATTTTTCGAGAGAATGATAGCACATCTACAATGATGTAACATATCAAAAGCAAACAACACCAAGCAATAAGATGGATAACTATTTCGTTCATGTTCTCAGAGAGAATGTGCGATGCACGGCGGTGTAAGTATATCACATAAGGGCGTGCAAAACTATAGAAAAGGATGTAGTGGACGACGACGCCTTCTACTGAGGGACAGTGAGCCAAATCTAGCTCCAGTCATGGCAATTACATTCGTTTAAAATTGAGCTAGTAATCATAAATAACCTAAGAACATTAAAACAGAGAAATTTCAGTAGCCCCACATTACAAGTTCCATCAATTTATTCACAAATATATTTTAAGTAGAAAATGTTAAATATGGTTTCAGGTGGTTTACATCATATATATGCCTATGCCACTTATGAACCACGTGTGGATGAGTTAGACCTACAAAAAGTATTCACTCCCCATGGACAACTTCATGTTTTACTGTTTTAACACACTGAATTACAGTGGATTTGATTATGTTCTTTGTCAACTGACAAAGAGTTCAACGTCAAAGTGAAAACAAAGCAATCTACATTTATTACAGTTATTAAACACAAAACAATTGGTTGCATAATTATTTACCCCCCCCCTTTGGCAGTAATTACAGCTCTGAGTCTGTGCAGATCGTTCTCTGCACCGCTTTGCAAATCTAGACACTGCAATTTTTCCAATGAGCTGTTTCTCTAGTTGCATAGGGATGGTGAGTGAACATATTTTTAAAGTCGATCTAACTCTTTGTGGACAAAGAACGAGAAATACATTAATTTATTCAGTCATTCATTCATTCATCTTCTAAGCCGCTTATCCTCCTGGGTCGCGGGAGGAGCTGGAGCTTATCCCAGCGGTCATTGAGCGGAAGGCAGGAAACACCTTGGACAGGTCGCCAGTCCATCGTAGAGTTAAGTTAAGCAAATACTTTCATTTATAAGAATTTTTGTGTGCTTCACAATCATTACTTTTCATCAGATCACAACATCCAGTAGGGGAATTAAGGAAATTAATCCTACTAATTATTTGAAACCTGCAAAGCTGCACAGGCCCATCATTTTCGAATCATTTTAAACATTTACTCGACATCTAATTGTTTTATATTATTGAAAACGCTGATTTCAAACATCTGAACAGTAGTGTATTAGCAACCTTAACGAGCATGTCCAATTCCATGCGCAGACTCATGACCTCAAGGGTCACTGACGCCACCTTTGCGATGTCTGGCTCTATGACTTCATCTGGAAAGCTCAGGCCATCTGGCTGCTGATTGGTGTAACCATAAAGACACAGTACAGCTCGACCACCCTGGAAGAGAGCAACAATAATTATGTATGTTATAAAACTGTGGCTGAATAAATAAATAATCTAACTGTAGAAATAAAAACCCAGGTTGTTAACCCTGTGCTATATACAGGACCCTTTTCAAAAAGGTTCTAAACAGAACCACCTGCTTTCAAAAAGGTTCTATATACCATCTAGAACCATCTACAGCACAATACCTATCAATCTGAAGAAACTCCCAAGATGCAAAGAACCCTTTCATCATGCAAAGGGTTCTTTGAGTGTTCATGGTTCTATATAGAACCATTTTCTTTATTAAATAACCCTTAAATAAACCCCCTTTTTATGAGAGTATAGAACCATTTTATTCAGTAAAGAACCGTTGAAGAACCATAATTTGTGTATATTATTAAGTGTGTATATCAATCAATTTAAATACATGTAAACTGTCTGTGGTGCAGAATTTTTTATAATTTCTTTTCTCTTTATAGTTTATACCATGGTGCATGTTTGATATCACAAATATTCTTTATAGCATGAAGTCTAACTATGCTCAATTCAGATTGACTTGCAAGCCTCATAATGAAAAAGGTATAATACTATAATGCATATCATTAAACACCTAGCATATACACCAAATAAGTTATTGCTGCTGTGCCCTGAATTAAACCCAAATTTAGCAAACAAACCCAGGAACTGTCATCCTCCAATCCACTCCTAACTTTAAGCATAACTCACGTGAATGGCATCCACTGTGGCTCTGAACACCGGGTTGTTGTGTTTCACTGTGCGCCAGTACTTGGGTCTGTTCGAGCTGGTCAGGTTGGAGCCATATTTCTCCAAGATGTTGAGAGCTGTGGACAGCTTCTGCAAAGAGGCCATGGCCTGACAGCAGGAGAAAATGAAATACACTGTGAATGGTTACTTGAGCCTGGATTTCCTATGAATAGTTTCATCTGTATTGAACACACTACCTAGTAAGCAGGTAAGTAAGTAATGGGAGGGATTCCACATATATTCATAACAATCTACTGTACGGCTGTCACTGTCGTTCACATTTGCTATCGAATAATAATTCTGACGAGCCATTGAGTAATCAGAGATTTTCTTCTTTTTTTAAAGACCGTATAGTAAAAAATGAACAATAACAAACCATTTATAGCCAATCATAAATTCTAAAATGGTTTAAAATTCTCTAAAATGATAAGCAAGGAGTTAATTAATAAAAAAATAAACAAACACTTTGTAGCAGAGAGTTATATAAATGGGTGCATCCACTCCTGTTCCTTACAGTAAGACAGACCAACTGAAGAATTTAAAATATGCATTACGTGCCAGCTAATCATAACCATTGCTGATTCATCAAAAAAAAGCACATTTCAATCAATGGTTTTGTAACTGAGTAATAGTGACAGCCCCAAATGCTCTGCTCCGCACTGTTCATCTCACCTCTTTCCTGTTACTTCCACCACTGTTCTCGATCACCATGGCTTCAGCGGCAATGTGCCGGTACTTGGCTGACAGTGGGAGTGGGATGTTGGCCATGGCAGACACACCTGTCCTGACCTCCTGCGCAGAACCGGGCATGGATAAGCTCTTCTCTGCCTGGGTCCTCACTTCTTCCAACTGTGCCGACAGCATGGCCATCGCTTCAACATTAAAAGACAAAGCGAGACAGTTGCACATTATAATAATGAAAATTATTACAGAAGTGTGTTGATCTTAAGCACTGAGGTTACAGTGACTGGCAGAGACTTGATAGTTAACTTCCTAGCAATATAATATAGTAAAGGTAGTGAATGAGGATTATGAAAAGTCTCCAAAAGTTCAATGTCTATTTGTGACAAGTTTTGGTCATACAGCATCTTCCTCAGCCTAAATGTTGATGTTGTGTAGCATCTTATTATTATAAACTGCTATGTGTCACACCTCTCTCTTTCTGGACAAACAAAGGATCCAAACACATGCCCCCTGTAAAAGGAGTCCAAGTAGCTCTCATCTGATGTGTTCCATGGCTCTTTCCAAAAGTAGGGAGGCTCTGTTTTAGAAAGCTTTATCACATAAAACTGTGAAGGCCTTTGAAACTCAGGATGGTTTGTTATTTAGTAGAAGTAGCAGTAGTAGTACCAAAGCAAACCTCACATTTTGGTCTCGGGATGAGGCTAAAGTTGGCTTACTATTCACCAGCACAATTAAACGGTTGAGAGGTAAACAAAGTCTTACAGAGTGGTTTGGTGTGAAATGCTCTGTTCTAGAGAAACGAGCTGAGACAGAATTGCTCACGGTGGTAGTAATGGGAACCAGACGTCTGAAAAATGTAATGCCTTTAAAACCTCCCTGACAAAGGTATTACAAAAAATGGTTATGAATACACTGCCTAATTCCTGAGATACTGTTTTACGAATGAATTTGGCTTAAAACGTTTTGTAATACATTTACTTTAATACATTCATGGTGGAGGGGTACATGCAGGGTGTTATGGGGCAAAATAGTCCCCAAAGAAAACTTTTTTATCTTTTCTTCCAGATTTTTTGGTTAGTAAATAAAATGTCTATATTTGTGTTGTGGACATTGTGACCCCTGGTTCCTATCACCACCACTGTACAGAAATCAAGGCCTGTACATTTCAGAATTTTGGAAAAATGGTGGAATTTCGCCCTTAATTTATGACTATTTTACCATCATTAACATTACATATAAAACTCAGAAGGCACATGAAGGTGCACTGGTGGTTTTGGATAGTAAGTAAAATGGTTATATATGTGTTGTGGACATTGTGACCCCTGGCTCTTATCACCAGCACTGTAAAGAAATCAAGGTTTGTACGTAAGGCCTGAATTACTCAGGAATTTGGAAAAATGGTGAAATTTCCCTTTAAAGACAAAGAAAAATTTGAATAAGAAACTGAATTAATGGTTATTATCTGGTTATCTAGCTTCAATCTCCAGCTCTATTTAATATTGAATGACAACTAAATAATATTTTTAAGCCAACTCAGTTCAGTAGATTGGCAGATCAGTAGATTAGAAACACTAGCCCACATTGACCAAACTTCACAGAGTAAGAATGCTGATCTGCGGTCAGCTTACAGCTTTTACACAACAGTGAACAGAATTACACGAACTGGTGAAACTTGGTCTTAGATCAGTGCTCTCACTTTGAGATGCTTGACAAAAACGGGGCCCTTGACAGTCAATTCATTCGGTTCCGCATTCAGCCAGTAACGTTAGCAAGCAAGCAAGTAACTGAAACTGAAACTATCGACACTGCTGTTAAACAAATGTCACTAAGACATTTGGTTGAGACTAAAACTAAACTATTTTTACGGCTTCTCTTCAACAACTTTGGTTCAGATCAACACAGTGACAATTCAAAATACGTGAAATACTAACAGTTTAGCTTTCCTGAAGCACTAAACACTGTTAGAAAAGCCATAAAGGGCATCAAATGTTTAGCTACACGTTATTAACCTGCTTTTGTGGCTTACAGTGGTCAGAACAAAACAAAATACCCGAAATAAATAATAATAAACAACGTTAGCTTCAGCTACTGAATCCCTCGCACAACATTTCAGACATTTACTCAGATAGCTAACCTAGTTAGCTTAGCATAGCTGGCTAACTTTGCTACAGTCCACCTTTAGCTGCCAACATAGCTTCATTAACACACAGACAGACACTGACAGCTGTGAATACGGTAAGAAACACTACTAACAATGACATCTTAAACATTAAATAAATTATATGCTGTTGTTATTTAGAGAGATACTTACTGCCTCAATATAGCCAGCTAGCTTTTAGCTTGAATTCAGAACAAGTACGGTGGCCCGCACGGTCGAAGTGAACTAGTGTCGTTGTGGCGCCCTCCTCTGGAAATGGCCCGTAAACGTAAGCTTTGTGTTTTTATAAATAGGCGTTTCGGCTCAAAACCTGTATTTAATGTGTTATTGTCATGTGATGTAGTGTTCCGTAGCGCAGCGCTGCATCCTTTAGCCTCTTCGATGTGAGCGAATTCACTGTTGTGTGTCCCGTCAGTGGTTTCTCCCGTCAATGTCCTCGCACTACAATACCCAGCAGGCATCACGCAAACACCTCGTGGAACACCCATGATACAACAACCGGGAATCCCCTTTCAACAGAAAATCCACTTGTGTGTCACTGAAGTGTAGGCTAATACATACTGACGTCATATTTATCATATTTAGCCTACTGCTTCTTCTTTCTCGTTCCCATATAAGCATATAAAAGAGTTTGTTTTATATGTTATGTTATTTATATTATGGACTGACGACCTGTCCAGGGTGTATTCTGCCTTCCGCCCAGTGACAGCTGGGATAGGCTCCAGCACCCACAGCGACCCAGAAGGATAAGCGGTTTAGATGATATGTGTGTGTGTGTGTGTGTGTGTGTGTACTTAAGAAGTAGAATCAAAGGATACTTACATTAAGGTGAATGTCTTGAAGTGGTGATCCATATCATGTACAGCAGCGGTTAGTTTGAGGCCAAATTAGGTGCCCCAGTCTATTTATTTTATTTTATCTAATCATCTGTTTTTTATTTATTTATTTTATTTATTATTTTTTTTATTTATTTAAACTGCATACATCCCTTTTTGCCTAAGACCCTGTCATCTGCAAACAGAGATCTCCTCCATGTCTGGTTGCACTTGAGAGAACATACCTCTCATTATAATGGAAAGCAATGTTGACACTGTTTCAAGGCTCCCAAACAAAAAATCATTCGTCCAGTTGTACTTCAGTTCTTTTCTCACCACTGTAATTCAAGCTGTTCTTTTTCTTCCAGTACCAACCTTCTTCAACCACTTGTCCATTTATGTCCCTTCTTGGTTCCCAAATTGCGCTGAGGGCATTTCAGTCTTCACCGTTGTCACCTCTCAAGGCCAATGAGCAAAGCATGATTGTGTATTAAAAATAGAGTAAAAATCTTAGTGAAAAAATTATTGTACTCCTATTATTATTATTATTATTATTATTATTAACAAATAATAATGATATTAAATAATAAATGTGCGTCATTATACAGCAGCAACACCAACCATAACATTATTATTATTACGTTTATTATTTACACAATTATACAAATATTCAAATTTAAAAATAAATCTGAATCAAATTATATTTTTCATTTATGTATCTCCCCAAAATAAACTGTTAACTTTAAAGGAACACTTTTTGTTGATTGACAGTTTTGTATAGGGCTGGGCAATATGACAATACATCTCATTATTGTAAAAATTATGTCACAATACAAAATAATAAGCTTTTCTAAACATTTTGTGTATATTGTCAGTGCTTGTAGAACGCTGACCAACTGCATGTTTTATTATAAAGAGAGCAAAATTAGTCCAGTTCAGCTGGATTTAGTGCAACACGGTATGCAAGATACTGAATAAAAATCATTGAATTCACAGTTTTTGATAGCAATTTTTAAAATGTAGCACTACTAGTTTTTTTTTCCTGTTCCAGCTGATCAGATGTCTGAAAAAATACATTTCTTTAAGTATTGCAATATCATATTTTTGCCATATCGCACACCTCTACTTTTATTTTATTTAACTATTAAAATTTTCCCTCTCTTTATCTGTTGTTTTGCTGTTCAACACAGTTGCTTTTCGATGTTTTTGGTAGTATGTGACTTGTGTGTCTGCAAGCTGACTAAATATATAATAAAAAAAATAATAAATAATAATAATAATCAGATTTCCCATAAATGAATTCCAATAAATCCCAGTAGAAACAAAGTTAATTATCTAAAAAAAAGGGGAAAACATAGCCTAAGTTACTGTATGCAGCACAATTTTTGTTATGAGAAAAAAGAGACTTTTAAGTTATTTTTTTGCAACGTAGCACAGTCAGTCGGTATAGGGCTGCGTAGAAATTGTGCAAATAGGTCTCGCGACAGACTGCGTGAGGTCAACGCAGCCCGGCGTGAACAGGCGCGCTAATTAAAGTGAGCGCGCGCTTCTCGCAGCTAATTGAGGTTTTATGATGGAGCGCAGCTGCCGAGGCCGGACAGGCGAGCTGGCGCGGTGGACGTTATAAATGAGTTAGGTTGAGTGTGTTGGTCCAGAGTTTGTTACTCTTGCTTTGTTCACTTCTGTTTCCACTTTGAATCGTCACCTTTCACGTTTAAGGTCGGTGTTTTCATCTGCAAACATGCTGCGTTTGTGTCGTTGTTAACAGTGGCGTCGGTTCACTCTTTCACCTGCTTTGTGTTTTCCTTTGGTAGTATTGCGGTGTGTTTGGTATCCTGTGTAAAGGTTTCTGCCCCTTCACTGAAAATGGAAGGTCAGTGTGCTGTGGTCTAACTTTATGAAGAATGTGTTTAAAGAAGATGGTTCTGGGTTCTTTAGTAGAGGGGATGGTTCTGTTTGACAGTGAGGTTTATATAGAACCTTTTAATGCTTTAAGGCCTCTAACATGGTGAAATGGTTCTTGATAATGATGGAGAATGTGTTGTATATTCAGTATAGAACTTTTTTTGAAAAACGGCTCTTGACATTGTAACAGTAGAAGCACCCTTTTTGGAGCCATATTATAGAACCGTTGCGCTGGTCTGAGTGGATCAGACACAGCAGTGCTGCTGGAGTTTTTAAACACTGTGTCCACTCACTGTCCACTCTATTAGACACTCCTACCTTGTAGATGTGAAGTCAGAGACGATAGCTTATCTGCTGCTGCACAGTTTGTGTTGGTCATCCTCTAGTCCTTCATCAGTGGTCACAGGACGCTGTTGGCTGGATATTTTTGGTTGGTGGACTATTCTCAGTCCAGCAGCGACACAGGTGTTTAAACACTAACACACCACCACCACGTCAGTGTTACTGCAGTGCTGAGAATGATCCACCACCCAAATAGTACCTGCTCTGTGAGGGTCCATGGGGGTCCTGACCACTGAAGAACAGGGTAAAAGGGGGCTAACAAAGTATGCAGAGAAACAGATGGACTACAGTCTGTAACTGTAGAACTACAAAGTGCACCTATATAGTAAGTGGAGCTGATAAAATGGACCATGAGCGTAGAAACAAGGAGGTGGTCATAATGTTATGCCTGAGCGGTGTGTAGCACATGCTACATCAATCTGAAGAACCATTTCACCGTGCAAAGAGCCCTTTCAGCATGGAAATGGTTCTTTGAGTGTTTATGGTTCTATATAGAGCCTTTTGTCTTTTATTAAGAACTCTTTAAAGAACCATCATCTTTTTTGCAGAGTTGAGAGGAGAGTGGTACACAAACTGACAAGCAAAATGTAATTTTTATTTATTGATTGTTTTGGGTCCCTTTCCCTTACCAATGCAGTCTGTGAAATTACGCAGCAATCTAACAGCTAAAGCCTGTTTTTGTACCATAAAAGCAACTTTTTTTTTCATAATTGTTTTAATCGCACTGTTCAAGTTAAAAGATGTTCTCCAGTAGTATTTTAGTCACCCTCCTGGTTGTAATTTTATAAAACTATAGCTTACATTATCAATACTTTAATTAAGTGGGGACAATTAAGCTAATAAAACAGCTTGTGGACTGTCTGTAGATGAGACCAATCAGAGGCAGTTTAATCTCCATGTGTTGTGACATCGCAGCTACAACATACTGGTAGTCTGGCACACTACATTCAAACTTCAAGCCAGAAAAAGTGGATACTCTGGTGGTCTTGGCCAAAGAAATAGACCTGAACCTGATTTATATATAATAATCAGTTTAAATGTCAGATGTGATATTGATCAGAAAAATCACGATTAGATATTATCCCAAATTGTTCATCCCCGGTCTTAAACCATATAACCAGCTCACTACAACAAAATCACTGCGTTATGCCAGAGGGCGCCCACAAGCAGGTCTTCAATGAATGAATGGGGATAAATGGAACTAAAACAAAATAACTTAATTTCCTTCTTTCAGGTAGTAATTTGGGGAAGTGTGTGTGTGTGTGTGTGTATATATAAAAAGTGCTCATTGACCTCATGAACATGCTTAAGGCACTGTTAAAGTCCCATAATGAGCTGAAATTTCAGAATCTGCTACAGCTTTGATATTGCTCTTAATCTGTGTTGAAGACCAGTGCATTTGTGTGTATATATAAAAAGCATTAACTATTTCCAAATTTTCACAATAGCTTCATAGGCCTGCCTTTATTATGGGCTCTCAGGGGCAGAAATAAATTATTAGATGGCAGTTCTCCCTAGAAATTCTCTGGTAAAGCCTCCACATGGTGGAGTTAGTCATAATGCGATACTTTAAGTCCATATTTCACTGATGAATTCACATTTTTTGAATATTTTTATGCATGCATGCATTCATCAGATGTGTACAGGTTATGTAATACGTCTCATTTATTGTTCTGAAATTTGGGTCAACCACTTTGGTCAAAAATAAATGTGCCATATTTAGCAGAGACTCCTAACTAATCATACTTTTGTGCAACTTTTCTGAATCACTTGTTTACATTGATTATGCTGAACTTCTATCCCCTTCTAGCCACTATCCCCTCGGCCCAGTACAGTTTATTTGTGGCGGAGATGTGTAGGCTGTTTTTGTAAAAACAATTAATCTTGCTCAAATCCTTTTAGCCATTTAGCTTAAGTGTTGGGTTGTGCCTGCTCTCCTCTAATTTCTTGATCTTTGTCTCAATTACAAGATTTCTTTTTTGTGATATTACACACTGATGCATGTTTTGTCTTCTATCTTAGAAGTTAACAGTACCTCACAATCAACAGATGTTGAACAACCTCACCACCCAGTTAACCACAGCAGACCATTTTTCTATGTTCAACCACCATCTCAACCTTATTTCATGTATCAATGGCCTATGGATCCATTTGGACAATATGGCTTCCCAGGGCCAGGTAACAATAAGCCAGTCTTGTTTCTCAGTCTCACTTTGGTAGATGTGATCTTGTGATGAGAATACACAGACAACTTTTTAAACTTTTGTTGCTGGATTGCAGTGAAATCGGCTTTAAACATGGATACGGCACCTTTACGACCCGTGTGCAATCAATAACACAAGCAAAACTTATAACTTTTCCTTGTTAGAAATGAGATGTTTGATAAATTTTTGGTAAAATAGTCCATTCTCACACTTCCGCGTTCTAGCGACAGCCCTGGTGGCGTTTTCTACTGCAAGGAAAGTAGTGTCACTACTTTGCTTGCAGTAGACAATAAATTGCGGCTGTGCTTTTCCAGCCAACCAGAAACTTTCTCGCACTATCCCATGACGGGTTTGTGAATTGTTCCACTGTTTGGCAAGTGTTTGTCATGTTCTGACCATCAAGAGTAGTTTAAAACAGCATATATCGAATATGAAATTTTTTGTGATATTTTTTTTGGCCAATTTGCCCAGCTCTAGTAGTGACCATGTCTGGTCCCGTAGGACTACTTTCTCAGTTGTTGCCAAGTGATGCAGCGTTGTATTCATCTGATAGCGCTTTTCTTTTCCTCCTTAGTTTTCCCTCTTGGACGCCCCTTTATGGCTCCGTATCAATACATGCAGTACCCCGGTTACGTGGTTCCACATGCACCCATGCAGCCGACTGATTACAGAAGGGTAACACCCCTCTTTCCCTCCGTTGCCTCATATGACCTCCGCTTCCGTCAGCACTTCCAGCAGATGAGTGTGCATCGAGACACTACGTCCTCCGAAGCCCAGACAGAGCCTGGGGATCCAGTCAGCAAACTCGCAGACAGCTTGGATGGTCTCCAAGACAATGAAAAATCTGGAGCTGTCAAAGAATCCAATGTGATGCTTTCCTCAACTCCTGCCATAATCTGCTACACTCAAGAGGTGGAGAAGTTGAACTATGGAGATGCTAAGCCTGCTTCTGAGCTTGCTAAGGCAGAGCAAGATGAAGAGGTGAAGCCTGTGACTTTTTGTGATTCGGCCGTGTACGACGCAGAGTCAAGCCCGGGAGCGACTGGAAGAGTGTGCACTGTCAGGTGTGCTTCCTCTGGACAGCTCTTCCATCCATGAGGAGGGTCAGGGAATGGACGACCAGCTGAGAGATACGGAGATGGCATGCTTGCAAAGTGTGAAATCTGATGGAAATGATTCTGATGTTCTTGGCAATATGAAGAGTTTGAATTTAGCTGAGGGCCAAGACTCTGGAGCTTGCGTTTCTGAGATAAGTGAGAAGACTTATCCGTTTGAGGTAAAGGCCTCAGACCAAGGCAAGCAAGCAGGGAATTTGTCTCCCAAGTCTGTAGAGGTTGTGGAGCCTCCGGTGCAGACTGCTATGGACAATGACCTTCCGTATCAAATCCTCCGCTTGCCCTGCAATAAGACCACCACTGGCTTGGTGCTTCAGAAGGAGGTCAATCCCCTGGTGTATTTGGATACTGCAACTCCTCCGCTGCCTCCTAAACGACACTCCTTGGGCAATGCATACCCTTACAGCTATTACCCTCAAGTTGCCCAGGAGCGTCAAAGTGTCCTCAGCCCTTCCTTAGATGAGCTTTCTTCCAGGGACGAGATGTTCTCCACAGACATGGAAGATGAACTCATGGCCGGGCAAGTCTACATAGGTGGTGGCAAATTGGCTGAAACCAGTGCTGTTCCCACCCGTTCTGATGAGGAGCACAGAGATGATGCTTGCTCGGTTTGTGCCAAAACATGTGCTTGCTGTGGAGCAAGCCTACCGGACGAGGATGAAACGATCCTTGCTGAGCGCTTCAGCTATCTGGAGAAGGACGTAGCACAGGAGCTCTCCGATCAGGACTGTGAGTGTGAGCTAGAGGAACGTGGACAAGTCCCAGGCACCTGTGAATCTCAGACGTTAGTGTTGAGGCAGCAAGCTTCCAGGCCTGCACTGCCCCCTTGTGGTCGGCAGACTGCCAAGCACAAAACCAGGAAGGTGCAGGAGGGAGCAGAGTTGAGTGAGCAGGACCAGGGACATGGCAGAGGAGAATGTGGAGAGTTGCTCCATCCTCCTGCTAAAGCAGACAGGGTCAAGGGCAAAGGACAAAAGGGTGGCCAGTCCAGGTCTTTCTCAGGTAAGCAGTCTTTTGGGTTGATCAGTCTTGGTCTCGGGTACTTCATAGCTTGGTGGGTTCCACACTTGCCTCATTGGCTTTTCAGTGTTTCAGAGAGTAGTGATATTATTTTTTTTTCTTCAGAACATCAGTGCAGAGAAGGTCGACAAGGAGATGTATTGGATCAGGAAAGCTGGACCAGCTGCAGTGGCAAACAGAAGTCACGGTCCCATAGGCCAGCCAATGGGCTTCAAGAAAAAGGTGTTCTTTGCAGCAGTTCTTTCCCCACTTTTTTTAAAATGGTAATTAAGGTGCACTTGCCTGGTCCACTGTAGAACAATTTTCAGCTGGTCATTACTGCCATTTGTTTGTGCTCAGGTGGTCAGCATACGGTCAATTTATAGGTGTCAGTGTCTAGAAATAGTAAACCTTATTTACAGCTTCTGAATGGTGTAAGTTCAGTGCTACCTATGAAGAATATTTCCAAAGTGAAACTCATTAACAGATCCAGCCTGCTTTGGTTTATTTCTTGGTTATATTCCATTGGTTGTCATACTAAATATGCCATTCAAATTCAGAAATTTTCACCTGAAAGAACTCAACAGTTAAGTACACATACGGACACAAAGGCTTGCATAGTGGTGTTGCAGTAAAATGCAGCCTCCAAGTTCCTCTTCTCCATGCTCCTTCCCACCCCCCCCCGTTCACTTAATGTGAGTTTTTGCGGGGGGACTTCGGTCATGCTGACTTGTTACATCCATGTTGTAACAGGCTTGTTTTTTTGCTCAGTTTGTTCCCTCTCTAATGAGTCTATGTTCCCATTCACATCTGGCACCAGAATTTTTTCACGGTTGTCCCCAGACATTTTCATTAGGAGATCCTGTCTGGCCCTGTGAGGCTGGTTTGTCCCAAGTCTGGCAGGGGTGCTCAATCCTAGTCCTGGAGACCTGCCTCTCTGGAGAGTTAGGATTTAGCACACCTGGTTCTGCTAGTCAAATGCCCCTGGACGCCTTCATTACCTGGACCAGGTGTGTGTTTTAAATAGGACTGAGGCTACTCTCTGGGGGCGTGTTTGGTTTGACCTTCAGGGCCCGGACTGGGCACACCTGACTTGGGCTATAAGTGCAATAAAGCACAGAAGACTACATTGTACTAGATTTTGTGTGTTTGCCTGAAGTGCATTTTACAGTTGTAAACTGTATGGGTTGACCCTCTTAAACATATCAGAAGAACAAGTATCTCCTGGGATAGACCAGTGATGTTGCTGATTTTAGGAATATTACTTGTATGTAATGCCTTAATGTTACAGTAATGCAGCTAATGATAAATGTGTGTAATTTAACTTGTTACTTGTACACTTGGATGTTTATCACTTGCCATCATGACCATTGTTGTGACTTCCTTGTGGTCAACTGAGTTTACAAGTTCCTGAGGTCCATCCAAAGGCAGTTTTCTTTTTGCTTCAAGCTCAAAAGTCCCAGTTCTGAATGGACACATGTTAAGTTTGTCTTTGTCCCTGTACCTAAAGGGAGACCTGGACGACGAAGGTCTTACTGCAAGATGTTTGCTCAGCAGAGGCCCAAGAGAAATGAATACGATGACAATGATGAGGCTGAGTTTTCCCACTACCAAAGGGGCAGAGGTAAGCACTACATTTTTAGCACCAATTCTTGCTTATTGCACCCAACTGTTTACTGGATTATGTTTCTTTACCAGGATCTATGAAAAGAAGAGGCACAAGATACTAAAAGACTACAGTAATGCACTGCACTAATACTTGAATGTATTGCCTAATATTTAAATGCACTTATAGCACTGTGGAACACGTAAAAAAAAGCATGCTATTATAATAAATGAACACTGGTATTTTTGTGGGTTGTAACGGGTAATTTTGTACATCTTGCTGCACATGACTGCATTTCCAGAGCTCACACTGCTTAATTTTGAATGCCGTGCATTCATCCTTAGTCCTATCTGACAATGATGTCTCTGGACCATGTTTTGACATGTTCGCTCATGCCCAGGCTGTGGCTGGATCTGGGAGGTGTGGACCCAGCCTTTGCCGAGAGGGCTTTGCTTAGCTTTGTCAAGGCACTGTCCATTGAAACCATGCTCAGTTTTTCAAAACTCTGGGCACTGGAAATGCAGCAGGAATGTGATTTGCAGAAGACCAAAGAAGGAAGAAAAATAAGCGGGCGCTCTGGCCGAGCCTAGTCCAGACGCGTCTCTTTTTAATGTACAAACTGTTTTAAACATGCAGTGTAATGTTGACGTGCAGAAAACATGCATTTACTTGCACAGAGGTGTCATTAAAGTCTTTGCATTGCACTCAAGCCTGTGGTTCAATTCTTTATGGCTTTGGAAATTTGTCTGTTTCTGTGCTGGATTGGGACTGCCTCATGAGTTATTCTCACAAATGTTACCTTCTGAACTTGAGAGAAATCAGATGTCCCCAGCTTTTCACTTGAAAGCTGTTGCAGAATTTAATTTAAAGCTAATATTTGAAGTGGAAAAAAATAAATAAATATATATATATATATATCTTTTTGAATCTTGAGGCTTGTGACTGGCTTGCTCAGGATTCATTTGACCGTTTCCATCTTATAGCTGGCCATTCCCTTCCTCTTATCAACTGTTCCAAACATAATGGTCTTTTTCAATCGATTGGTTCTCCTAAGAATATTTCCAAAATAAGAGCTTCAGTCATCTGGGCTTCAAGTGAGGGATGATGCTTGACTTAGTAGAGCAACCATTTTTCTTTGCTGTCCAAGGTACTTGCAAGTCTTTGCCAACAAAAGCTCAAAAGCTCCAGTTGTTCCTCCTGTCCAGCTTTCACATCCATTAAAAAACACAGAAGACCATAGCCTGAAATTCTGATCTTTTGTAGAGACAAATCGTTGCATTTGAAGATTTGTTCAAGCTCCATCCTTTTTTGTTTTAAAAAGGATGTTCTGTTCTGTTTTTGATTAGAATTGAGTTGGCACCAACCAAACTTTGTTAGCTCCATTTTACCCTGTTCTGCTAATGCAGAGCAGGTATTATTTGGGTGGTAGATCATTCTCAGATTGCAGTGACACCGTGTTGTGTTGTGCTGGTATGAGTGGATCAGACACAGCATTGCTGCTGGATATATATATATATATATATATATATATATATATATATATATATATATATGAGAAATTAAAAACCATGCTCTAGACACACCTACCTTATGGGTTCACCGTGTAGATGTAAAGTCAGTAGTGCATTTGTTGCTGCGCAGTTTATCTTGGTTATCCTTCATCAAAGGTCTCAAGATGCTGTTTGCTGTGTATTTCGGCTGGACTCTTCAGTCCAGCAGTGCTGAGAATTATACCCCACCCAAATATTACTTGCCCTGTGGGGAAGAACAGGGTAAAAAGGGGCTAACTAAGTATGCAGAGAAAAATGAACTACAGTATGTATCTGTAGAACTATAAAGTGCATGTATATGGTATGTGGGGCTAATGAAATTGGCAGTGAATGTAGAATCAAGGAGGTGGTTTTAATGGTTTGGTTGGTCAGTGTATGTTCTTCATATAGATTGAACATGTGGGGTGATGCACAGTTTTCTCATTGCTGTAACACATTGACAGCCAGCGGTTTTTCTTTGTACTTGTGCCATGATACTCTTTTCCTTTTAGTTTACCTTATTAAATATTTAAATAAATGGAGTCAAGTTAAAAGAGCTCTTTTTTTTCCTCTAAATGTTAAATATCTGTGATGAGAAGCAGATCATTGGACACACTGCAGTAGTGTGAATTGGTCCCAAAAGACTTTTTTTCTGTACTATATTGCTGCAGTTGGTCTAAACTATATAAATAATTTATCTGTGTGATTGACACTGAAATATTAATGGTCATGCTTTGTCATTTCGTGAGGCTGACCCATATGTTAATTGTTACAGCAGTGCTGGCCATTGCAATGCTGAGACTGCAGTAAGCTGTCATGCAAATGAGCCCTATAACCAGTCATAAATGTGTGAGCATCCTGAGCAGACTTTAGTGTCCTGTACTTGTGTCGATGAATCAGTGTATTCACATGATCGAAACACATGAATTTTAGTCAAAATGATGCAGGCTGATCTTAAAGTTAGGCTAGTGTGGTTTTAATACACAATTTCCAAAAGCATCCAGACTCCCAATTCTAATTAGTGAATTTAGCTGCTTTAAGGTGCACATATTGCTGACAGATGTTCAATCATGCACACACAGCTTGTATAATCTCCATAGACAAGTATAGCCAATAAATTAGAACGCTCTGTAGCAGCTGCACATGAGTCTAAGATCACCATGCCCTTTGCTACACGTTAGCTAGAGGGATAAGAAGCCCTGACATCCAGTACCTTGGTGTTTGTGATCCTGACCTTGTGGCTGAATGCAGTCACATCTACACAGCAATGTTCCAACACCTTGTGTAGCCTTTTTAGAAGAGTAGAGGCTGTTACTGCAGCAAAGGGGGACAAACAAGCTATTAATATCCTTGATTTCAGACAAATTGGATGAGCAGGCGTCTACAAAGTTTTGGCCACAGTACATTTTGCAAGATGTGGTGTTTTATCTACACCATGCAGCCTAGCAGTAGCCATTCAAGACCTTAAAAGGCTCCAATCAAACAGCGGAGAGCTGCTAGTTTATGTACTGATGTCCAGGGAAATTCATTTTGAACTGCACATAAATGAGACTGACCACTTGAGTCCTCCAGCAGGTGGCTCTCTTTCCATTTTATAAATGTGACCAAATGGCTGCATTTCAGAGTCGTGTCCTCTTGAGAATGTTAAGTGCTAAACAGGCCTGCATTCATAGAGCTGCTCAGAGTAGGTGTCCCATTTTAGGATCTGATTACTGTCTCATGTACGATGATCTTACTGACTGGAGCGCATCTAGACCAGCGTTCCTACTCTGAGAAGCTGTATAAATGCAAGTTTTTCAAAATGTCTACAGAGTTAAATGGTTAATATGTGAACAAAGTCAAAGTGGTTTGGAGTGAAGTCAGAATTGTGCACAGTGATAGTGACTACATACGTCTGAAGAGTTTAAGGCCTCTAAAGGCTACATGGAATGGTTATGAATGCATTGCCTGATGTCTGAGACATTACGTTCTGATAGCTTTGAGGCCTTTACCTAATGTTTTTTTATTATTATTTTTTTTTTTTTTCAGGTACATGAAGGGCATTGTGAGGCAAAATATTCCTTCAAAGATGATAGATTTTATTTTCATGTTTACTATTGTTTTACCCTCATCAGCATTATGTAAACAAGTTCAGAAGACACACGTGGGTTCACTGGTGTTTTAGGTAATATTTGTGTGGCCATATTTGTGTTGTAGACATCTCAACCCCTGATCACCACCACTGTAGGCAAGGCAAGTTCATTTGTATAGCCCAGGGGTCGCAACCCAAACTTTCAGAACAGCCATTTTGTCCTGTAACCGTTGTAATGACTTGAGGACGGGACTAATGTGCACTGACTTTTGGTTCTTGTAAGCAATCAGTAAATTTATCTACAATGAACCAATGCACTTGCAAAACTCTTTGTATGACTTTGGTTACATCTCAATGATTTATGCAGAAATTTTAAGAAATCAGTGGAATTTCCCTTTATATGTCACCCTCTCGTCAAAAATGGAAGATTTTATTACTTCTATCCTGTGCCTGCATTTTCAAAAATAGTGTATAAATCAGCAACACGTTTTGTATTATATTGTGGTTAATTTTTCCCATATTTTGCATTTAAAGTAACAATGAGTCGATCTTAACTGGACACTGTTAAGATGTAAAAGTCCTGTTTTGAGTGAGGAACAAAATTCTTTTACAATAAATACAAGCTATACAAAGCACTACACAACAAGGGCACACAGTGTTATGGATGCATACTCAAAATAATCCAAAATCGCACAAAATCGGCAGCTTGTTCTTTTTATTTTGCCAGATCAGTGTTGTAATTTTATAATGTTGCAGGCAAGTGCGCTCACACTGTGTTCGAATGCAGCTGCTACACCTAAACTAAAACGTCATACCATAAATATACATGACTCTTACTTTCTAACATTCACTTTGATTCATGTTACTTAAATTGGCAACTGATTTTTAATTTTAAAATGCCACATTGGCCCATTCAAGAGCAAATAATGTTGTATATATTGCAAATTTGGCTAACAAAAAAGTACGTATTCACTCACCCCATACAACGTAAGCTTTAAATAATAATGAAAACAAGGCTAGAAAAAATAAATTGGAGTTATAAAAATGAATGACTAGCTCCATCCGAAGGATTTTCTTTCCACAAAAACATTGAAAAAATAGACATTGTTGGTATTATTTTATGAATCTTGACAAGCCTGTTTTTCCCATTCAACTTCAACAGAAATATGCTGATACCTAAAATGTTGCAAAAAACTAGGCATTTCCTGTTTTTAAAAGGAAAATGCTGCTTTTCAGCTCTAACAGAGAGAGAGAGCCCTGTGTAATGCTTCCAGTAAAATTAATAAGTAAAAATTGATGGTAATTATGATCAAAAATGAAATAAATAAAATGTATTTATCTGTAGGTTGTGGGGAATTCAGGGAAGCCAATGCTACAAATTACAACATAGAGATAAAAACATGCCAATAACCTTTTAATATCAATGAACCAAAGCTTTTTTGCAACAAATGGTGACATTCTGTACTGCAATTTTAGATCAGTTTGATGGAAACAAGATCCTGGGCAAATTCAATTATTTATTTATTTATTTTTACACCTTTTCATTTTATCACTCGCAGTTTGCCCAGAAATTCACTACTGATGCACTGAAGCGCTGCTCTAATGAAGCATCCAGCTCTATTTGAGTACCAATAGCGCCCCCTTTGAAGAATGTTTACCCTGTTAAACGTTAGAGTTACAAGGCAGGTCAGTGAAGTGCTTTGTGTGTAACAAACTAAGTACAGGACAGAGCACAGAAACTAAGCAGTAAGCAGTGGACACTGAGGTCGGGCGAGAGATGAAACCAACATTTTCAGTCTGCAGCAATGTTTATTTATATACGCCGATCAGCCATAACATAAAAAATTTAAAATCCTTGTTTCTACACTCATTGTCTATTTTATCAGCTCCACTTATCATATAGGACCACTTTGTAGTTTTTACAATTACAGACTGTAGTCCATCTGTTTCTCTGCATACTTTGTTAGCCCCCTTTCACCCTGTGTGTTGTGCTGGTATGAGTGGATCAGACACTGCAGTGCTGCTGAGAATGATACCCCACCACACCAGTGGAGCTGATAAAGTGAACAATGAACGTAGAAACAAAGATGTGTTTTAATGTTATGGCTGATCGATGTACATGTTCACACTGATGACAGTGATAATAATAACAGTTCTTTCAGCAGGTAACAATGTCCAAAATGCAGTGTAATGTCTCTTGTGTGAGGTAGTAGTCTGGGTAGAATGTGTGAAGGACCATCAGGCAGGTCTGGGCTGGGTTTCCCAAAGGCATCATGGGAATAATACCTAAATGATAAAGCAAGTATCACACACTGAACACTGTCTATACCAGTTAAGATTACTGTAACACTAAAATGCTTTTGGGAAACTGGGCTTTGTTTAATTGTCTGACATCCTGTGGGAAGTAACAATGGCCTCTTTTCCACTGTAGAGCCAAATAGTTCCCAGGACCACAACGTGACCATGTTATGGCTTCTTTTTCCATCTGCTGTGCTGCTAAATCAGACAGGAGAAAAGCTACACACAAGTGGCTCAGTGACGGCTAACAGGCTAATGGCTAAAAACAGCCCAGAACATGTTCGATTCTGCTTTTTTAGAATCTCTATCTTCTAAACATGTGTTATTTCAGCAACAGATAGCTGGAATTGAGCCTGTACTGTGGTGGTTGGCACTTAGCCTGCTAATTATGCTAGAATTAGCTAGCTTGGATTTGTTTTTTTGTCACTACAACACCCGTTTTTCGACTTTGCTCATGAGCTTTTTATCGTTTACACTTGTAACAGCAGACCACCAGTTAGTCAGAATCAAATCTCTGTTGTGGTGTTTGGATCTGTTGGTTGCTAGCTAAGCTAGCTAGGAGAGAGGTGCCAGCTTGCTATAGCCAAGCTAAGAGGATACAGATCCAAAACACCATGAAACAGATTTAGTTTCGGCTTTCTGTAACTCCAACATTAGTGTCTCCAGTTCCTCAGATTTAAGTCATTATCATCTAAACTTGTGCCAGTGTAGCTTCACTTAGCCAGAATCAAATCTGTTCTGTTGTGAGCAGAGCTGTTAGCATGCAGCATGCTAACCATCTCCTCTCTCCTAGTTAGCAGTGCTGTTTAACATTTAGTAACTGTTGTTAGATTAATGGTGTAACATGAATTAAAAGGTGGATTAAAAACATTCATTTTCATTTATTTAGTGACTGTTTAAGCGAACCAAACTTATTTGATTGCTTTTCATTTTGAAATAATGCAGGATGAGGCAGCATAATACCCTGAGCACGGGTTGAGGAAACCTCATTTATAACAGTTCCATGCAAACCTGTGTCCGTGTGGAAATACCACTGGAGCTCTACAGTGGAAAAAGAGGCCTGTGAATCTGGAGGGCTTGGCTCAGAAACCTTCCTCCGTTCAGGAAGTGTGTGAGGGATCATCATCAAGGCTGCAGGCCTTCCTTAAATGCATTTGGTGTAGATGTCCTTGATGGCCGGAACGTTTGACCCAGAACACTTTTTTTTTTTCAAACAATCCATTTTAAGAGTGTAATGTTAAGAGCTTTAAATGCTATGTTATCAGATGTCATCACAGCCACATAATGAGCACTGATGCCATAGAATGACGCATGTTGGCGTTTTTGCAGGTGTCGTTAAACTTTACACATATCTCAGCCACCTCTGAGCTGGGTAATAAGACGTAGTGTTATCTGAGCAATTAAATCATTCAGTCTTGGATATGAGATGAATGTTCTCTCTGTTCATGGAAAATGATTAATTTATCAGGCTATTTTCAGAGGTACACTTCCAAAAACATGCACGTGCCCCTCTTATTAATGGGTTTGGCTATTTTAGCCACACCTGTTACTAACAGATGCATACAATAAAGTATATAGACATACAATTGTCCATTGACAAACATTGGCTAAAAACTGTCATAGGGTACTACTTTTCCAAACAAGCCAGTTTATCAAATTTCTGTCCTGCTAGAGCTGCCTCAGTCAACTCTAAGTGTTGTAGTATTGAAGTGGAAACATCTAGAAGTAATAACAGCTCAGGTAAGCCACACTAGCTCTCAGAACATCATTGCTGAGCACCGAAAGGTGAAGTGCATAAAAATCTGTCCTGTCCTTGGCTGTAACGATCACTACTGTGTTGTAAACTGTATCTAGAAGCAATATAATTACAGTAACAGTTGTGATGAACCAATGAGGAATCTTGACCGTCTAGCAGTCTGACAAACTTTTATGGGCTTGGTGAATGCAGGAAGAACACTGTCTGCCTGAATGCATAGTGCCAACTGTAATATTTGGTGGAGGAGGAGTAGTGGTCTGACTTTTTTATGATTTGGGCCTCTTAGTTACAGGGAAGAGGAAACCATATTGCTACAGCATACAAATGCATTCAAGTATGCATTCAACTTTGTGGCAAGAATTTGGACAAGGCCATAATTTTTTGTCAAAAGTTTCAAATAAAATAAAACCAAAATATTAAGTATCAAAATGTCCAAAATATGTCACAAATACAAATAATCAAACTTTTCAACAAGATTACTACTCATCTTCATTAATTCTAGTATGAATGCATTACTCATTTTTTCATATTTGCTGATTTTGCTTATACATCTTTTGCTTCTGACTTTTGGCACTTTTTAACAGTGGGCAAGTCTTAGTTCACCTGCACTTTCTATTGGTCAACTGATTTGGAGTGACAGGTCTTCTGAACATTTAGCCACTCAGTATGAATGACCCTCAGCATGGCGGAACACGCTTTACTGATTGCTGCTATGAGTGCAGCATTTTACTGGCATATCTGACATCATGAGTCATGTTTATCATATTCCTTTTAAATTATTGTTACACAAGTTTATGGGTCCTATGTCGACCTGGGTAAAACGATATAACTTACTATGGGCACTGAAAACCCATTTGTTTATGAATGAACGGAGCTACACTGCCTTTCAGGTTTGTAACTGCTAGCGCTAACTAACCTACTTCAGGGCTAACTAGGTAAGTCATGCTGAAAATAGGACTACATTCCTTAAATATCTAAAGTAAGCTTACTGTATTAATGTGAAGACAGTAATTTGGGGGAGCAAATTGCAAACTAAACTAGCATGCTGAGATAGGAAGCCTGTTATCCACTCGTACCAGCACAACGCACACTAACACACCACCACCACGTCAGTGTTACTGCAGTGCTGAGAATGATCCACCACCCAAATAGTACCTGCTCTGTGAGGGTCCATGGGGGTCTGGACCACTGAAGAACAGGGTAAAAGGGGGCTAACAAAGTATGCAGAGAAACAGATGGACTACAGTCTGTAACTGTAGAACTACAAAGTGCACCTATATAGTAAGTGGAGATGAAAAAATGGACAATGAGCGTAGAAACAAGGAGGTGGTCATAATGTTATGCCTGATCTGTGATTTTGCTTGTGGATTTTACTTGACTTAACTTGTCTCTGTAGAGGCCTTACCTCAACCTCAACCTTTAGGATGAATTAGAGGGCCAAGTCAGAACTTTTCGCATATCCTCAGTGGCAGACTTCACTAATAACATTGTGGTTAGATGGAAGTGAATGTTCTAAAATCTAGTAGAAAGCCTTTCCAGAAGAGTGGAACCTTTTTTAGCAGCAAAAGGGGATTGACTCCATATTAAGGCCCATTGTTTTCAAATGAGATGTTCAACCTGCACATATGGGTCCACATACTTTTGACCATGTTGTGTATTATTAACGTCATGATGTAAAGATAGTAACTCCATTTCATAGGTATTAACTTCAACCAAGAGTCAAGCTGTTTGCTTCTTCAAGCAAGAAGCACATTTGCATTAAGTTGAAGGTATAAACACTGGGAGGTACCTGCATCACTGCAACCCAAAATACAACAGCCCAGCGAATGGCTGTCTGATCGTGTCATGTTTCAACATCACAGTATGTGGCGTGTCACTTTGAGCGACAGCTTTGACGTCTGGAGATTCTATGTTTGACTGTTTTCTCTAAATATAATCGCCGTTTTGCTCTGAGGCTCCTGCTACACAGAGCTGGGCAGCTTGATAACCGTTTGAAATGCGCTTATTCTACAGTGCCATAAAATATGCTTGATAAACAACAAGGCTGGTGAGTCCATTTATTGCAGCATGTAATAATAGTGATATTTTGAATACTGGAAATGATTAAGCGATCTATGCGGGGAAAATCTATCCTTATTAAGACCTAAAAGCTACTGATTTTGTTGTGTTCCATTAGTCCATTAGAAGACAAAATAGGCTTCTGATTTAGGGTTTATATGAACTTTACTGAAAGTGAATGCAACGTAATTGGGACAAATGGACATGAACAAGCTGTGTAGTGATGTTGTTCTGACTGTGAGAAGAATGTGCATTGCTTTCTCTTTTACACCACACATGGACACAATTAAGGCAAGCAGTGCCAGATGCTTTGACCGTGTAGTCCACCTCCTCTGTTTTGGTTTAGTTGAATCACACTCTTGTTTGTGTTCTTTGAATTTTTTGTTGTTACACACCCCACAGCCCCTCCCCCAACCTATATAAGATCAGGGTTGGCCATACTTTTTGCCTTGGGCAAAAAAGACAGCATGCAAATAAAGAAGGTATGTAGGATGCAAATAAAATGCTTTTTGCATTTTATAACATCACACTACATTTTGTTACTACAACACATCAAAAATACAAATTCAAAAGAAAATAAGAAGTTAATAAGGTAATATAGTGTAAATATATGTTTTTTCCTCTCAGTGGTTGAGTGGGTGGGGTTATGGCCAAATCAAATATCCTCATGGGCCACACTTTGGGCAGCCCAGCCAAGGTTTCCGTCGAAACCCTCCTGCAAAAAGGTGCCAATTTTTAAGGTTATTGAAGCAAGTTCGAGTGTTTCCTTTGGCATAAATATAACTGGTTACTGCTGTGTCTGTTTGTTATTGTATATGACTGACCATGTCTGCATGCTTTGCCTATCAGATATTTGGCATATTTACTGGTAATGGGTTTTTGCCACTTGTTACATCATATTGTCTATAACTATTGGATATCGGCCATATCTATTACCTATGATTACCGGCCATTAGTTACATCCTATTGGCTATGACTATAGGATATTGGCCATATATATTACCTATGATTATTGGCCATTAGTTACACCCTATTGGCTATAACTATTGGTTATTTGCCATATTTATTACCTATGATTATTGGCAATTAGTTATACTATATTGGTTGTAACTATTGGATATTGGCCATATATATATTCTATGATTATTGACCATTAGTTACACCCTATTGGCTATGACTATAGGATATTGGCCAGATATATTGTCTATGATTATTGACTATTAGTTACACCCTACTGGCTATGACTACTGGATATTGGCCATATATATTTTCTATGATTATTGACCATTAGTTACACCCCACTGACTATGACTATAGGATATTGGCCATATATATTTTCTATGGTTATTGACCATTAGTTACACCCTACTGGCTATGGATATTGGCCAGATATATTTTCTATGATTATTGACCATTAGTTACACCCTATTGGCTATGACTACTGGATATTGGCCATATATATTATCTATGATCATTGTCCATTAGTTACACCCTACTGGCTATGACTATCGGATATTGGCCATGTCTATTGACTATGGTTACTAACCATTGCTTACACCCTATTGTCTAACTATTGCATACTGACCATATCTATTATCTGTGCTTACTGGCCATTAGTTACGCCCTATCGGCTATGACTGTTGAATTTTGGCCATATCTATTGCTTATGATTCTTGGCCATTTGTTACATGGGTGTGACTATTAGATATTGACCATATCTATTCTCTGAGATTATTTGTTATTATCCTACTGGCTATAACCATTTAATATTGGATACTGGCCAAATGTTTTGGTTATGATTATTTACTTCTAGTTACAACCCATTTGCTATGACTATTGGAAATTGGCCACATTGATTCATTATGATTATTTGCTATTAGTTATCTTGTTGGCTATGTGTATTGGATATTGAGAGCATTTATTGACTACAGTTATTTGTTTGTAGTTGCCCTATTGGCTCTGACCATTGGATACTGGGAAGGTCTACTGGCTACAGTTACTTTTTATTAGTTACATAACTGCCCATGACTATTTGATATCGGTCATAGGTATTGATTTTGACTATTTGCTATAAGTTGTCCTATTGGCTATGGCTATTGGATATTGGACACATCTATTGGCTATTGGATATTAGATCAATAGCCATGATTATTTACTATTAGTTACCTTATTGGAGGTAATCATTGGATGAACACATTTATTGGTTATGATTATTTGCTGTTAATCATCTTATTGGATATGGCTATTGTATATTGGGCAAATCTGTTGACTATAGTTATTATTGTTTTATTTTAATTACATTATTGATTATTGGATATTGGATCTATAGCCTGTGATTGATTGCTGCGAGTTACTCTATTGGCTATGACTACGAAATTGCCTTCGGTTATTGACTATTGGCTGCAGTGGCCACAGCTGTTGGTCATTGGTCATTGGGAGTGTGGCGGATTGTGGGAGGTGCTGATCGGCTGAACTGTCAAAACACTCCGCGCGCTGTGAGAACAAAGCAAGCACACGAACCGTTCTAACGCGGGAAATACAGCGAGACTGAGGCGCGCGACGTCTGCACGAGACGAGGTGAGTTTACCTCAGAAACAGTTTCTGCGCTGAACTCCTCCGTTTTATTTCGGTCATCACGAAGTTTGAGCGCATTTATTCAGTTCCCTCTACTTGTGTAGGACAGACAGTGACCAAACCTCCGCAGGGAAAGCAGAGGTGAGCTGTTTATGCTGCTATTTTGGCTTCTTTTAATTGTCAACAACTATGTTTTCGTGTTTTGTAGGATGTTACGTAAGCACAGCGTGTAGCCTGCGCTGTAACCAAGACAGTCGCTGCGTTTAAAGGGAAACTCCACAGATTTTTCATAATATTTCTGTATTATTAAACGGTTATGACGCAAATAAAGTAAATAAAGTCATTTAGAGTCATAAGGAGTGGTTTGATGTGAATTGCACCGTTGTAGAGGAACTTACCGAGTCAGAACTGTTCACAGTGGTGATGATAGGAACCAGATGTCCACCTCTAAAAGCTCCCTCACAGAAAATGAATTTGAACACACTGAATGATGTCTGAGACGTTGTTTTGATGATTTTTGTCTTTTGTCTTTTTGATTGTTAATCCATTCATGGTAGACTGATACATCAAGAGTGTAGAACCTTTTTTTTTCCACACTGACTCCTATTTTACCATCAGCATTACATATATGACCTCGGAGGACTTGTGTAGGTTCAGTGGTGGTTTTCAGACAGTAAATAAAATGGCTATATTTGCACTGTAGACATCTCAACCCCTGGTTCCTATCACCACCACTGTGAAGAACTCAAAGTTAAACGAATTACTTCACATCAAACCACTCTGCATGCCTTTGTTTACATCTTAACCTCTGAATTATGCAGAAATTCTGAAAATTCAGTGGAATTCCCCTTTAACTCTAGACAGTGCTTTAGACACATTTATGGGGTATTATTAATTCCTGAAATGAGTGGTCACTGACAAAAGCTTATGATGATATTTGTTTCTATTTTTACTTAAATGGCACCAGCACTCCACAAAAAGAGGAAACATGAACAAATACGGAAGTCTAGCTCGATTCATAACACAGGGTGAGAAAAAAACTAGACATCTCACCCCTATACATATCGTGTTGATGCCCTAGTCTGCAAGCTTTTATTGTAGAGCAGGACTTTGAACTCAGGGTGCAAGGATTAGACATGAAAGCTATCCAGCCCTCAGCCCAGATTGGACTGATTAAAGTGTTTTTGTGTGGCCTGTTTTGGAGGAGCCTTACGATACCCTGCCTGAACACATCCAGACAAACTGGATTGGGTACTGCAGGAATGTTCCTATGAGAGAAGCACCTGGATCCTCAGCTCTGTTGACACAGCTCTTCCTGTGCAATCCATACAGGGCACAAATAAAAGGAGCTGTGGATCCTTAAGGAAGGTTTCACTGGATGGATCTTTTTATATATGATGTGATGATGTGCAAATGCGAAAAAGGTTTTTAAAGCTTAAAAAGACTCTCTATGATGTAAAGTTTCTATGTCAATTAAAAGGCCCATATCCTTCATTTTGCTTCTCTTTTATTTTATCTTTATTATCGAGGTCTGCTAATAACTTTTTTGACTATTTGCCAACCATTTTATCCATTAAAAGGAAACTAAAAGGCTATTTTTGCAGCTTAATTTCTTTAAATGGTATATTTTGAAACTATAGTGTTTACATTCTTTATCAAACTCTTCTGTCTCAAAAAGTGTGGAAAATTCACTTTTCCATGATATGGACCCTTAAATGTGTAAGGCTTCACATAATTTAAAGGTTCCAGGTCAATTAAAGGGCCCATATCCTACATTTTCTTATGTTTTGTAATGGAAACATCATTATTTTTTCCCCTAACCATTTTCCAGCCATTCTCTTGTGTTTTATTCTCATCCCTAAGGTCTTCTTATAACTTTGCATGCCAGGAGGTTTTGTATTTACATGACCATTTTCCAACCACTCTTTACCCCTTAAAATTAAACAGGCTGTTTTTGTTACTGTGCCTTTAAGAAATGACATATGTAAATCGCCTTCATTCTAATTGGCTGTCCTGTGTTGTGCCTTGTTTAAAAAAGCAGTCCAAGCTAAAATGCTCCTTGTAACTTTAATGTGGGAAGGGTTAAAGTGCTCGGTAGACATGTATATGTAAATGAGTTGTTTTTGTGTGACATCACAAAAACACTGACTTCAAAGCAGGCTATTTTTGCACCTTAGTTTCCATATATAGTATATTCTTAAAGTACAGGAAAATTCGCTTTTCCATGATATGGGCCCTTTATTGTGTAAGGCCCACATAATGTAAAGGTCCTATATCAATTAAAGGGCCCATATCCTACATTTCCTTATGTTTTGTAATGGAAACATCATTATTTTTTCCCCCAACCATTTTCCAGCCTCTCTATATCTTTTTATATTGTTACAGTTCCTTTTAAGATCATAATGTGTAAATAACCTTTGTTCTGATTGGCTGTCCTGTATTGAGCCTCATTCAAAAAGCAGTCCAGGCTCAAACATTCCTATTGACTTCAATGTGAATGGAGGGAAGGTAGCATAACTGTTGTAGGCTAAATAGGCAGATATATGTAAATGAGATGGTTTTTGTTACATCATAAAAACTGAATTTTAAAAAGCTGGAGCAGGAACCTTTATTTTCAAAGAGTAGAGCTGCTTTAGCTGAACTCCTTTTATCAATAAGGGTGGACTTCTTTGAGTACAGTGGCCGGTTGTGCCCCTGGGGTTTAATCAGTAAATTCCACAGATATTAACTCACATTATCTGCGATGAAAGCCGCCTTATCAGATGCTGATTGATAGACTCAGCACTTCTGCCACAGCCTGATCAGACTCGACTGTTACTGAGGTAATGATCAGGGCTGTACACTGTAGCCTCAGGGCAACTAGAGTGATAAACATGATCAAAGTTTGGTACTTGATAACTGTAGTATGTTGCATAACTTTTATTACATTCGTAGCAGTTTTGTTTTCTTTGTTTGAAAGTTTGTGCGCAATAAGCTCTGTCTTTTTCTCTTTTCCTTTTTGTACTGAAACCTTTGTGCCTGCATGGTACTGGGGCATTTTTCATGGTGTGGGTCTTTTAGTTCCAGTGAATGGAGATTATAATAATAGAGCCTACAGTGACACCTGTGCTGCCAGCTTTGTATTGCCTTCAGACATATAACTGTGGTCAGTAGTTGTGCTCAGTATCCTTAATTGGTTTTAGTGCAGTACAGTTTGTGAAGTGTGGAATAAAAAACATTCTGCACAGTTTTTGATAGCAGTTTTTAAATGTGGTACTACAGTGCGTTGTGTCTGTGTGTCGAAATATTGTGACAGTGAAAATGAGTGCATTTACATGCACTCAATGATCCGATCATAATCGGATTTCAGCAGTTGATCTGATCTGATTATCTAAATAGTCATGTAAACAGCACACTCCGATATCTTAAATCAGACTAATGTCTGTAAATCCGATTAAGAAACCGGATAAAGAGAGCTGGATTTTAGCTCAGTGATCAGATTTCTCAGTGCTTGTAAACTCTTACTTTGATTTCTTTTGGATTTCTCAGTCTGTGCATGTGAGACGCAGCAAAACACTTTTGGAGCGACTAAAACCAAATACATGCTGAACAAAATGACGGAATTAAATATTCTGCATCTTCTAGATGATGTATGTTCATATTTTCAGGTAAAGTGGCACAGTTTCTTTTTTAAAAGCCGTTTCCATCTGTGACTTTATTGGCTGGCTACAAAGCAGAAATCTGATTACTGCCTGACTCATGTAGACCCAGAGTTTTTCCATTGTCTGATTACTCAAGTGCATGTAAACGTGTTGATTGCATTACAGACAAAATTTGATTTTTTGCAGTTATCAGATTATTAAGTGCATGTCAACACACTTAGTGTTTGTAATTATCAGGAGATGGTATTTTTGCCATACTACCCACCCGTAATCCTAGCCAGTAGCTAATGACAATAACTATATCATAAATAATAATAACTATATAATAAATAATCCTAATCAATAAATATGGCCTATACCCAGTGTAACTAGTGGCAAATAATCATAACCAATAATTAGGGCCAATATCCAATATCCACTGCTAATAAGGCCATTAATAGCAAATAAACATAGACAATAGATATGGCTGTTATGCAATAGTCCAATATCCAGTAGTTGTAGCCAATAGGGTAACTAATAGCAAATAAAGGGCCTTCCTGAAAGTTTGATATGGTATGTAAACACTGTAAAGGTAAAAAAAAAGTATCACTCCTCAGTCCATATTTGGAATCTAAGCTACATAAAATAGGCTGCTTGAATTTTGTGAACGTATTTACATGTACATGCTTATTCAACAGTTTAGCCCTGCCTAGATTGAAGTTATAAGGAGTGTTTCAGCCTAGACTGCATTTTGAACAAGGCACAATGCAGGCCAATCAGAACGGAGGTCATTTACATAATTTTAGACACTGTAGAAAAAAACAGCCTGTTTAATTTTAAAGGATAAGGAGAGGTCATGTAAAAATGAAGACTGTTGCCATGCAAAGTTGTAAGCACACCTGAACAATAGAAATAAAACACAATAAAACAATAGAATACGGGCCCTTTAATTGATATGGAACCATTGCTGTTTAATCTTTAAAAAGGTTCTTCGCACTTGCACGTCTCATATACAAAAAGAACCATCCAGTGAAAGGTACTGAAGGGACTAAGTGTTCTTCTATGGTGTCGCTCCCAAGAACCGTTTATTTGCGTTCTGGATGGCTTGTACAGAAAGCGAGCTGTCTGTGCTCTTTTACAGGGTCGCAGGGCTCTGTGGTATGGAAATGAGAATCCGTGTGTCTAACACTCTCGCCAACTCTACCGGTCCTCCAGGGAGAGTCTCTATTTCCATTGCCCTCGTCCGGTGTTCTCCCTGAGCATTTCCTTCTCTTTTAGGATGTCTTTCTGTTAGCTCAGTCGGCTGCATGAAGCTAATCATGGTTTGATCAAGAGCGGAAAGCCACTTTAGGTTCAATGTCAAGGTCAATACACAAGATTATCTATCGAGGTCAGCGCTGTTGCTTTGATCTCCTACATTCCTCCAGCTAGGAGGGGCACCAAAGTAAACAACAAGAAGCAAATTATTCCATCATCACAATACCATCAGGCTCTGCTGTGTGGCTCCTGAACAATATTACAGTATTTTCATTTAGTGATGGAGCTAACCGGAGAAAAAAGCAGGAGGACGGAGTGGAAAATGACAGAGAAATTATATACATTACACAATACAAAAGTTGAGACTCACTTGTTTTACAATTGTTGTTACATTGATATGATAATAACTGGAACATTCTACCCAATTAGTTCAAATCCAAGACCCACAGTAAAAAAAAAACAAAAAAAAAACGCTAAAAATCAACACCTTAAATATTTACAAGGATTATGTCGCTATGTATTTATACCCAAAAGCATTAGTAGAGCTAAATATAAAAGCTAAATATAAACAAATCAAAATGTATAGGGTACATTGCTTTGTATTGGGAGTTGTCCACCCAAACCCTTTTATGTTTTTTTAAAGATCTTTTTGATTTGTGAGGTTGAAATATTTAGATTTATAATAATTTGAATTTTTAAATTAATAAAACCCCTTTTCATTAAACTGCATTTTAGAGCAGGAAGTGAGGCTGCATCCCTGTCCCTCATGGCCACATAGTGAGCAGTTAGAGTCTGAAAATCAGTGTGTTACATTAAGAAATGCCACTACTGAAACACATATTTTCTACAATTAAGTGAACTTCTTTGTGTTTTAATTAAAATATTAGGTTTTTACTTGCTGTGTTTTCTAGTCATGTACTGGCTGGCAGTTTTGTGTTATGTTCCAAACTACCAAAACAGTCACAATGACATGAATGTATTGTGACAAAATGCAATGTTTGATCATTTATCTTAATAAAGTAAGCATAATTAAAGTATAGGGACACTCCAAGCAAAAAGAACTTTAGTCTAAAGTCCAAGTTAGTTAAAAGTCTGAAATATGTTTTTAACTCTGGCTTTGAACCAGTTCAGTAATGATCCAAATAAGTGTAGATTAAATGTCATAAACTAGAACACTCAAAATGAAATATTCGCAATTTCAAGTAATTTGGGAAGAACAAATAGTAGGTATTGTTATATTATAAACTGTAGATATCCATTTGTAGCAATTTTTTGACATAAAATAATTATAGATCTCATCAGCAAAGTCTATTAATCGCTGCTCAAATATATGGCATTCTGAATATGACTTGTTGTTGAAGTTCACTGGGGCTGAAAAGTCCATTAGGGCTGAAAGATGAATCGTCTTTACTTCCAATAGCAATTTGTAAGAGTGCAATGTTCAGATCGCAAGAGCTGCAACGTTTAGTATGGCTTAAAGTGAATATTCAGGGCAAACAAACAGGCCTGACCCATAATTTATAGAAACATATTCACAATATTGGTCAGAAAAATTGCTATTTGATATTTTCACCATATATTACCCATTTTAACCTCTCTCTATCCCTTAAAACCAGGCTCTTTTTGTGACTGTGCCTTTCAGAAATCATATATGTAAACAAGCCCTATGTTTACATATTACATCAAACTGCAGTTAGATATTTTTTCATTAAATCATTTACCCTTATTCTCGATGCTGTGTAGCTTTCTCAGTAATTATTATATTATACAGCTCCAAAACTCATCACAATTTTCTTGATTTTTGCAATTTTTTCAAAAATTGTTTGAAACCTATAGAAATATGTATTATATTGAAATCATTTGTATATGTATCTGCAACAATATTGGTGTTATATTATTCAAAGCAGTGATGCTAAACTTTTGAACAGTAGTGTCCTTAGAGTCGTGTGCAAAAGTTTGGGCGCACTTGTTAGATTCCATGTTTTGTTGAGTTTCTAAGAGAAAATAAGTGAACACGTCCTCTACAGAGAACACACTCTGCACATTTTAATGCACAATTTATTTGATGAATTTAATATATTGGAAAAAATAGTAAACAAAATGTGACCTGTGCAAAAGCATATTTTATATTTTATGCTTTTTTCCCAATATGTCAAACTCTGCAAATAAATTGAAATTGAGCACTAAAATGTGAAGAAAAATACCATTTATAAGTTGGTTCCCTGTAAAGGATGTGTATCCAATTTATTCAGTTATTTGCATATGACTATAGATATGTATCACTGCTACTTCTGCTACTGCGACACTGCTATTACTACATGTAATATTGGACCACTTCCATTGCTCCTTTCATCCTAAAAAAAGGAGACTGAGATGGAGGCAGCGTTTTGTTATAACAGCGATGATGTCTATAGTTTTAAACTATTTACTAACACTAGCTGCTTTTTGTATTGTGTATGTAATGAATTGACTCTTAGAAATGGTCCAAAATGACCATAATAAAATCTGTTGCTGTTGGCTTTCTGCAGACATCTTTCAGACATAAGTCACCAGAATGCGATGATCAAAGTCCCTTGATTTTTGTCGGTGGTGGACCCTCATGCCCCATGCTTGAGTTTGGGAAGACGTCCTTGTTTCTGACGCCTCAAGGTCGAACATGCTCTGCTTCTCCTTTTCAGCATCGCTATGATGTAAACACCCTCAGGTTATTGATGGTTGCAGCATTTGTTTGCTCAGCTCTGCTGGAGAAAAATATGGCTTTAGGTCCTGTTTTCTTCTAGCACTCGAATGAAGAGCCCATGTCACCAAAGACATGCATGAGTACCCTCCTGGGCTCAACAACCCCCTGTCTCCACACCCCCCGTCCCGCTGCACCTGGTTAGCGCGATCCATCGTCCTTGAGGACGCACGTGTTTTTAAGTGACTTTTCCCCCATTTCACCCCTTCGCTTCTCATCTGGTGTTGACAAATCCCCTGCTGCCGCTTCATTTATCCAGCTGATGGGCTCTTATAGCATACAGCTGATAGTCTGCGAGCTGTTTTATTGTCTTTTGCACCAGTTCTATCAGGATGACAAATAACACTTGATATCTTAGCGGAACATTTACACTTCTTTCACCTCCCCCCCCAACAAAGCCCAGTTTGGTAAATGCACATACGGGCCTAGCGTCGCAACGTGACATCAGTTATGCACTTTTAGGAACCAATTAATAGAGTAATTCCACGGCGAATGCCTTTCATTAGCTATGTGTCTGGTGTTACCGATGCTTTTCACAGATGGTGAGCAGAAAAAAAGGCAGAAATTACCATAACGGGTAACTGCTCCAAAGAGTTTCAGTAGCAGGCCACTGTCGAGTCCAGGGTGAAGAAAGACAGCAGGCTTTTGTGCTGAAAGCTGCCTTACTCAGCATAAAATGAGAGATTGATGTGGCTAGAAAAGTGAGACCTCCAAGGGCATTTTATCAAGGTTAGCCCTTGTCAAAGATTTAGAATGATTTAGTAAGTTTACCCACAGGACTCTTTGACAGACCATGGTAGACACCCACCCCCCTCTCTTTGGGTACAGTATCAAAGGGACAGATTGTAATGTGATCGGAATATAAGGGGTCCATATATCTTAATAAACATGCTCTGCGAGTCCTGATACTTTATCTGGTTTGACTAGATGAGGCTTGTAAATCATCGGAATAACTGATTTAAATGAAATCAAGTATCCATGTTGGAGAAATATACTTGTTTTCGCTACACCTTGCTAGCTTTCTATGTGAGCGACACGCTTGCTCTGTTGCCTTTTGGCTGAAAAACTCAATGAAAAGTGCTTTCTTTGCGCTAGACGCTCTGCGTCGAATAACCAGCAGACCCTCGGGGGAGTTTGTCCATTCATGAGACAATCGCAGGTTTAATTACATTATTAATTACTTTTCTCTCAGGGGATGGGAGCAGAATAATTCTTGATGAAGGGCCACTCCCTCGGTTCGATTCCCCAAGAGCAGAACGCAATTTATGGACTGTTATTGGAGCAACAGCTCTTTCAACTCCTTTTTTCTCATTATATTATGTCATGGCTACTTGAGCATGTTATTACATTGCATTGACTGTACATTGCATTCATGCCACACCACTCGAAAATGAAGTGCAATAATGTGATGATGGAGACGTGTCTTCTTCACCTAATTTACGACATAAGCATGTGTCGTAATCATATCAACATGAACATTGTGGACTCCCTGATTGGCAATTGTGTCACCGGCAGACTTCATTTGCATGAATAATTGTCACATCTTGACATGCATTAAGCTAAGCAATTAACATACATAATAGCTGTGCGGTACCTCAAGGCATTGTATGACCTTAAATCAAATTTACATGGTGCTAGGAAATTGCTCTAACCATGTTTCAAGTACACTAAAGGGATTGTGGTCCACAGTGGAGATATGCACGCTGTCTCTCTGGGCAACTTCTTGCATACATTCATAAAATATTTTGTTTATTCATGTGTTATAGATTATTAACAGGAGCAGTCTGTTCCAGAATAGTAGCCATTAAGAGAACATGTGCTAAGTATGCTGGTGCTAGCAAAACTTTGGACTGTAGATGTGGGAGATTTCAATTGATTCCCAAAAAACATTATGTTGGTTTGAGCTATAGATAATTTCTTGTAATCATCAGTCCAAATTAAAGCTAATTAAAGCTAATTAAAGCAAATTAAAGCTAGTGAGATCTGGATAACAATCAGCCATAAGTCATTGTCCATTTTCTCAGCTACACTTAACATTTAGCTTTGTAGTGCTACTGTAGTCCATCTGATTCTCTAAATACTTTGTTAGCTACCCTGTTCAATGGTCAGGACCTTCACAGGACCACCGCAAAGCAGGTATTATGTGGGTGGTGGATCATTCTCAGCACTGTAGTGATACTGACATGGTGGTGGTGTGTTAGTGTGTGTTGTGCTGGTACGAGTGGGTCAGACACAGCAGTGCTGCTGGAGTTTTAAACACTGTGTCCACTCACTGTCCACTCTATTAGACACTCCTACCTTGTTGGTCCACCTTGTAGATGTAAAGTCAGAGACGATACCTCATCTGTTGCTGCACTGCTTGTGTTGGCCATCATCTAGTCCCTCATTAGTGGTCACAGGACGCTGTTGGCTGGATATTTTTGGTTGGTGGACTATTCTCAGTCCAGCAGTGTCACTGCAGTGCTGAGAATGACCCACCACCTAAATAATACCTGCTCTGTGGTGGTCCTGTTGGGGTCCTGACCTTTAAAGAACAGGGTGAAAGGGGGTTAACAAAGTGCAGAGAAACAGATGGACTACAGTCTGTAACTGTAGAACTACAAAGGGCACCTATATAGTAAGTGGAGCTGATAAAATGGACAATGAGTGTAGAAATAAGTTTTAATATTATGGCTCATTGGTGTAAAAGATAAAATGTTGAGGTGCAGCAGTTACTGATTCTGCTCATGTCTTTTTCAGAATACTTATGGAATCTCTTCCAGCTCTCCACTAAGACTCTGGCTTTACTGGAAGCTAACGTCCTGATCAGCTGTGGCTCGACTCATTGGTACGAATAATTTTGACACTGTTCTGCACTACCTTGCGTGTCCAATCACCGGTCTCTTTGAGCACTGGTGTCTTTTGAGCCCTAGGCTATGTAGCTGGCCAGGGCATTCCAAAATGTAGAAGTTAGTATGCCACACAGCTCTCTTGTAACGTGCTATCATATAATTACAAATTTTCTGACCACCAAAAAAGATGGCCACAACACCAAACATTTGTGCCCAGGGGTCTAAAAACCTAATCCAGACATGTACATGGACTGTTCTACTGAAATAGTGCTAGTGACTGTTTTGTTATTCACAATTTTAGATAACTTTAAACATAATTCCACTAGAATTATGACTAGAAAAACAGAGCTTTGAACAGCTGTACACACGTAAAATTGCAATAGTTCACATTAAAACACAAAAAGTTTACTTAATTTCAGAAATTATGTGTTTTGGTAATGACAATTCTTACACACTGATCTCTTAGTATTTAAAACTCTTAGTGTTTCAGTAGTGACATAAAAATGTAGGACAGCATTTTCTGAAAAACATAAAAAAATAAAAATTAACCTCAAAAGAAGCCTAAATCTTTTAACTTCACTTTAAATGCAGTCAAAAACATCTAAAAAAAAACATATTAAAAAGAAAATGACTTATTTTCACAAGTGGGAATTTAGGGGTTAGGGCTTGGGGCAGACACCTCTCAGTAGAAAATACCCTGTTATGATTTTGTATTACTATCTCATTAATGCCTTGGGTTTACATAGATCATAACTTAATCCTTATAAATATCTAAGGTCTAAATACATGTTCTTTGTTTTTTTTTCCACTGAGAGACTGCGGTTTGAACTAATTCAGTAGAATTATCCCTATAAGTCTTTAACTATACATCCGCAAAGGTACAAGGCAGAGGTTTCTAATAAAATAAGTATGATAATAACTGTCTGATATTATGCCATACTAAGTGGCGTTAACATGATATTTTCAGACAGGTGGCTGAGTCTGACATTTTTTGTTCAATTTTGTTGGAATCTGAATGGTTGTCACTTCTCAACGGATTTTCTCATCCCTTATTTAGAGTTGACACATTCTGACAAACGGTCTCATGTTGACATCTAAGCCTGTAAATATGACCAGATGAAAGGGACTTTTTATTTTGAGCATTTCACCCTGCTGTCTTCAATGTCACCTAAGAGTGCCAGCTGCACTGATGCCTCCCTCAGTAGTCCTTTTTTTCACAGTAACCATAAAGTGCAGTTTTCCATCTGCTTCGAAGGTCCCTCAGTCAAATTATGCATTTTTTCTTCAGTAACATTGATAGAATGTATGTGTATGTGGGCAACGTGTATGATGTACATTGTTATTGGTGAGTAAGCAAGCCAGCATTTATAAAAATAGTTTTTAAATTGTTTTTATATGCAGTATTTTATTGTGGTAGTTGTGCTTGTACACGACTTTTATAACATATTTATCAAGAAATGCGTCTGTTTTATCTCGTCATGGCCATTTTTGTGGAGAAGTGTGAGTTGCACAGCAGGGGGTTCTTACACTTCCCTGTTCACCCTCATTGCTAGTTAGCAGCTCAACATAGAATCTCATTTCACATACAGAGAACTAATGGTGTCCCATTTATCTAATAGCAAAGTTAAGGAGAAAAATAATGTATTTGATTAGATTACTTAAAAAATATACAAGTTGATTTCCCTTCCTATGGTGGAACGGCCACTAGGGGGCCTGCAGAAAGAGGCTCATGAATCACAGCGTCATGGCCTGAAAGGTGGCTCTTCCACTGATAAAGTTTAGTTTTCCAATTATCCCAAATGTAGCTAACCAGCCAAGACATGTTTGGTGTCTTATGGAAACTAATGTTAGCTTGTGATAACTAAACAGCTTAATGCAGATGACTCCTACTACTGTTTTTAGCTATATAGATAGTGCAACACACTTCTGTCAGTTTTTATAGGCACGAGTTTGCCATAAAGCACCAAACCACATAAGCAAGTCTATTTGAGTGGCATTGCTTTTAGGCAGGTAAGTCAGCCTCATACCTCCGGTGTAAAACTAAAAAAGCAAATCTCAGACACCAAACATCTTGGAGTCAGAGGACACTTGTGTAATTTGATTATTTGTCAAACTCTTTCAACACAGTTCTTGGCTCCTCTTGGTTGCTGTCTTGGGCTCCGCTGGCTGCTGCACTGCTTTTTAAGCTGGAGATGACATGACATGCAGCTTTAATCCCTGCTGATTTGTTTACCCGTCCCAAACTTGAGCGCGTGACGAGAGGCAGACAGCGTCCACACCGAGCTTTCTGTTACAGCACGATAAAAGCCCCCCTCTGCCTCCACATGCACGGCTATGTGAGATTTAGATTGGATTAAACAATGACAGTCTGTTTAGATGCTAACCTCCTTGTGCTTCATTCCACAGATCCAGCCAGATATGGATTAAAACTCTGACAAGCTAGCAGAGGACCCAGCAGAGGGAGAGAGGAAAAGAACGCACTGACCACCATCGACAGACCAGCCTATGTGTTTTCATGCTCCTAACATAAGAACACACTGGAGATTCCACCATAATGTGAAGGAGAGACTTTGAATTTCAGCACCATTTCGGAAACGGATTCACAAGTTTAAAAAGAAAGGAAAGAAAAGCAAAAACAGTCAATCAACAATCCACGTTTGTATCTTTCATCACTGCCATTGACAGAGACAAAACTTGCATAAATAGCCTTTTTGTTTCTCAAAACCAGATTATATTTTAAGTACATCGACAGAAAAATAATTCAACCGTTGATGCATGATTCCACTAAGGCTTGGAACAGTTTCAAATTTGAGAGATTTCCAATGTGTTTGCTTTGCTTGTTCTATTGAAAAGTACCTGCACACCAATGATATGATTACCGTCTGATTTCGGCAGTTACCTCATTATTACTTAATAAGCTCTAATGTAAACATTATACTACAATAACTTAAATCAGATTAAAGCTTTTTTCTGATTGTCAAAAATGCACACACTCGGAATTGAATCCAGTAATAAGCTTATTCTGCAGATACATTTCTACATCTATGCAAACGTAAGTGGATAGAAATAAGATTGTTCAGAAGCAGTAAACACCATAGAAATAGATTCATTTCAAACTACGTCCCCAAATGACAACTGGCGTTTACACACTTTGTACCATAAAAACTCTCTAGGAAATTGTAGCCAGTAAAATGACTCCATGTTAAAAAACCTGGAATAATGCGTCAGCTTCAGCTTCATATTGGAGACACTGGCGAGGCCTAAATTGGTGCTTCTGTAAAAAAGGTTGATGATAGAATAAGAAAGCTGAAAAGAAAGGGAGAGATAGACATAGTAATTATAATATCAGGAATATCAGTGAATCTAAATAAAAGTAATAATTAGTAATAGAAAAAATAGTAGATGCAGGTTCGAGTTTTCTGAGAAGCAGCTTCAGCTTTCATAATGGAGATGCTGGTCAAGCTTGGTAGATAATAGAAGAAGGAAGTTGAGCGAGACTTAGAGACTATCAGGAAGATCAGTGAATCCTAGGGTTGTTACGATGCATATCTTTCGAGGTTTAATGTGATTCTCAATTCTGAGGTCAAGATTTGATTCGATTTTCAATAAAAATGTTTTGGTTTTACAGATACTACACAGACTGGTTTGGCTCCAGTGAGTAACAGTTTTCTGGTAGAACTTTTCAATGCCTGCTACGCCAACCCTTTAACAAAATAAACCCCAAAAATCCCAACCCCTAGAATTCATAATTTTACATTTTGATACATTTTTAAATGAAATCATTGGAACCCAAATAAAAGTAGACAATAATAAAAAAATCGATACGTGCAGAATCTGTAACTTGGCTTTCCTTGAAGAAGCACGTTCAGTAGACCATGATGGAGACGCTGTCCCAGAGCTCCAGGCTGGAGTGCCAGATCTGCTTTAACCCTTTCAGCCCGCAGCGGCGGCGCCCCAAAATGCTCCAATGCCGGCACACGTGCTGCTCCGCGTGCCTGAGCCAGATGAGGCTGAATCACAGAGAGATCCGCTGCCCATGGTGCCGGAGCGTCACTCCCCTGCCCAGCAGCCTGTCTGTCTCCCAGCTACCCGACGACCTGGAAGCGCTGTCCGTCATCTCCGTAATGCAGTCCTCTGAGCATGTGCCTGTTTATATCCGGTTGCCTGGTAACGGCTGCTACCTGCTGCCTCTACCGGGAGATGTGGAGCAGGCCCTGTTGCCCGAGGAACCTACCTACCGCTTTGACTTCAAAGGCGGCAGTGAGACGGGTCTGCCGGCAGAGAGCCTGGAAGTGGAGGTGGTGGAGGAGGAGGAAGTGGGGGTGCTAAAGAGTTCGGCATGGACTGGTTTCTGCACCGTTCTTCTCGTGGCGGTCATCCTTATTTTCCTGCTGGGCATCGTCCTGCACAACATGTCCTGCGTCTCCAAACGGTTCAGCATCATTTCTTGCGGATGAAAGACCTACTTTGCGTCTGAAACTCATTCACTATTCACGTTTGCCATGTAGTAAACTGACTGGGGAAATGACTGTGGGCCATGGAAAAGGGAGACAGACATAGACTATACATCCAAAAGTATTCAGACACCCTTTCTAATTAATGACTTAATTTGCTTCAAGGTGGATTGATGATACAAGCATTCAGTTGCACACTCACAGCTTGTGTATTCTCCATGGAAAGGCATTTCCAGTATAATGGGACACTCTGAGCAGCTGCACACGAGCTCACCATGCCCAAAGACAAGTGTCGGCTTGAGGTGTATAAAGTCCCCCTGCATTGGGCTGTGGAGCAGTGGAACTGTGTCCTCTGGAATGATGGAGCTCCAGCCACTAACTTTGGAATGTGTTCCAGAACTAATCAGCAGCTGACTTGACTAATGTTGTTTTGGCTAAATGCAATCAATTCCTCACAGCAATGTTCCAACATCTAGGGTAAAGCCTTATCAGAACAGTAGAGGCTGTCACTGCAGCAAAGAGGGGACAAACTGCTTATTATTACCCTTGATTTCAGAAGCAGTGTTGGATGAGCAGGTGTCTACAGACTTTTGGACATTGTGTCCATGTGTTCAGTGCTGGAGTTGACAGGAAGCAAAACAGAGAGACATGAACTTCATTTCTGACAAACAGTTTATTTATGATTTTCTACTACCATTCAGTATGAATGCAAAGCTGGACTGGATGTATGTTTAGCCATTACGGGAGTCAAAATGCAGTGAGGTGGACAGATGTGAATATTTGACTGTTTATTTATGTTTTTCTTTATGATTCAGCATCTTTTCTTGCAAATGATTGACTAGACTGGGCTTTGTACATTTTACCATTTGATCAGCACTGAGGCTGACAGGAAACACAGTGGACAGACATGGACAAATAGGAAGATGAAACAAAAATGGATTTCAAATTGACTTTATATATGATTTCTACATTCTGAATGTATGAAGTCACTTGAATTTCTAAAGGATAGTTTATTTATGGGGATGAAATGTTAGGCCAGGTTGGTACAGCAGACCAGTCTTGACATTGTCCGCAAGTGAAGCAGAAACATGGCCACATATGAATTTTTGATAGACTGTTTATTTCTGATTTGCCAGGTTTGTTTACAGATGGGAATCGAAAGAGAGAAATGTGGTCATATATGGAATCTCTGATTTCTTTTACTCATTTTTTATGATAATAGAATTCAAAGGCTAGACTCAGTGTGCACATTGAACCAGTGGTGAGGCTAACAAGAAATAAAAATAAAATAAAACAGAGAGACATGGAAATATATGATTTTTTAATATGTTGGACTGTTTATTTAATGAATCTAGAAATCATGCCTTATTTATAAACATTTTAAATTAAATATAATCTCATGAGATAAATTGATTTATACATTTAACCAGTTCTGAAGTTGACAGGATGCGTACATGAACTTCTGATTTGATAGACTGTTTATTTATGATGTCTACATAACTTCACATCATTTCTTGCTTGATGTCCCATTAAGTGATTCCCAAGCATATATACATTTCTGATATGTTATACTGTTTGTGGGGGTGGGGGGTGGCATGGTCCAGTCTTCTAGCTCCAAGCAGAGGCCAGCTAGATCTCCAGCCTAAATTCTTAGATTTTGCTCCCCTCACTCCGTCATTCTCCCCTCATACTACCACCATATGTTGAAGGCATAGGCTGAATTATACAAAGTGTAATTTCATATAAAGAGATTTTTAATTTTTTTCTTCTTCTTATTTTTTTTTTTTTAGTCCAAGTGGAGTGTTTCTCTTGATCTGTTCATTGTGAAAATCGTGAAAGCTGTCATGTTGAAATCATGTAGAAAAATAAAATCTGACAAAAATTGACTTTTTTTTGGACAACAATAATATATTCAAAAAAGTGACCTGAAAAGGACCAAACAGGGGATTCTGTTTTGTCAGAAACTGTGCCCTGATTGGTCTAAGAGCTGTTTACCACTGGTATTCCCAAACTTAAACTGTCCTCCCTGGAGCAGGCAAGTTGTGCAGCATGAGTTGCCATGGTCATGTCCCCCAATAAAAAGTGATCTACTGTCATAAAACAAAAAAAAAATCCAGGGTTTGCTTGAACTATGCTTGAAGACAGGCCCGCAGTTTACACGACCTCTTTTATTGGCATATAAAGCCCTACATGGGCTCGCTCCTGAATACCTGCAAGACCTTATTTCCCATTATGAGCCACCATGATTACTCAGATCACAGAGTACTGGCTTTTTAATACTTCTCAGAATTCAGAAGGTTTGAGCTGGGAGAAGAGCCATTTCTTATAAAGCCCTCAGAAAATGTTTGGGACTCAGACTCAGTCGCAATCTTCAAATCTAGGCTGAAAACTAGTTTACTTTTGGTAGTTAATGTTCCCCCTTAGATAAAGGCAGCAGATCCAGGGGTCCATGGACGCAGGGAATTATAGTAAACAGAGACGCTGGTGCTGTTGTCCCGCCGCTCGCACGTGATCACTCAGGTGATGGTTTGTGGACGGTGGAGCGGAGGAATGCCAGATTGTTTCAGGGTGCTCCTGTGTCTGTGTGTCCTTGGTTCTCTCCTTTTAGTTAAGCTGTTATAGTCAGATCTGCCGGAGTCGTTAGCCGCACTCTGGAAATGTTCACATTCTGTTTTACATACACCCAAACAGAACAAAACTAATTCCATCTCCCTACCTTTTTCCGAGTAAATGACTGCTCACCTGTCCAGCCGGACACTGATGGATGATTGTCTGTGGAGCTCTCCTGCTACCCGTTTCAGACCAGTTGCCCACGCCCCAGTCACCGCCACTTGCCCAGCTACCGCCACTTGCCTTGGATTAGCTGCCCACCCTACACTGAAGATTTCATGGACTCCTAACTATTACTACTACTACTATTAATATTAGTAGTATAATAATTTTGTAGGTAGTTTGACCAGAGGAGGATGGGTCCCCCCTTGTGAGCCTTGGTTCCTCCCAAGGCTCCTCGCCCCTGGCTTGCTCACCTGGAGGATTTACATTTCATGTTAAAACTTTGTCTTTAATGGATTTCTGTGAAGCTGCTTTGTGACATCAGTTGGAAAAAGCGCAAAACAAATAAATTTGACTTGACTTGACGACCTCCAAAAACCGCATCCCCCAACAGCTAAACTTTCTATCATAGTTACAGAATTAGCATAACAATAAACACAGTTTATCTCTTTAAATTACATCGGTGTGAACATGTGAACAAGACTGTATCTTGGCTGAGAAGTATAGTGACTGTGAGCTAGTTAGTTAGGTAGTTAATTAGCCAGAGTGTGATTGTACATTAACATTGAGCTAACCATCTGTAGGCCTTAGTATACAAGTAGACTGAATGAACTGGCCATCTCACCCCTTCTGCACTTCGGCCCTGTGGTTCCTTGCTCTGATATACAAACAAATCATGCTCTTTCACTTTATCATTTGTTTGCATCTTTTATCATGCAGCAGTTTGTCTCTATAACCATTAGGGGTGGGAATCTCTAGGCATTACGATTCAGAGGGCTGCGATGCGATTATAAAACGATTATCGATGCATCTTTTTTTTCTATACAGCATTTCTATTTACTCACTGTGTGAGCACAAGTTTCAAGTTTCAAGTTTATTTGTCATTTGCAGAACATGTCAGGACATTTATGCATTGAAATGCTTGTGGTGAGGCTCAGCTAATCACTCTACAGAAAGTAAATAAGTAAAAATAAAAATACAAGAAAAACCAACTGAAATATATTAAATATACACAAAATATACACAGAACATAGAGACAATATACATTTTAAAGTGACTAAGTGACTCAGTGTTATTGTTATTTAAAGTGACTTGGTAGTTTTAAAGCAAAGTATTTGTAATGATCCATAATGAATTTACTTCCAATATCTCTTATTAATATCTCTTATTAATCAAATGGAAGTGATGTGGTAAGTGATCTAGAAGGCTCTCATTCACTGCTCTTGTTTGGAGCATGAGAAGCTGCTGCTACTCATCTGCAATAAAATGCGCAGGTACGGTGAAATAAGCTATTCTCGTTTTCTTTAGTGATTTTATAACTTTGGTTTTGATCTCGTTGTAGAAACGGGGTGGCGGTGGGGTGGATCGCTGTGTCAGTAAAGTATCTTCGAGACATAGCCCTGTTTCGCAACGACTGAGAATTGGCGTGAAGACTGCAGGTCACCTAGCAGTGATGCGTTATTCACATTTATAAGCAGCGCAGTTGGTTTCCTGGTACGTTAAATCTGCAACGAGAGACTGTCACACAGTAAAAAGTGCTGAAGATGAAGTCGCTTCTCTTTCGAATTCTCCCGTTCCACCTTAAATGGTGTCGCAGTTACATTCGGTGCCTCAGTCAGAATTTAAGGTGGAACGGGAAAATTCGAACAAGAAGCTGGAGAATAAGAAGTGACTTCAGCCTCGTAAAACAGTCGAACGTTGAGAGACATTTTACAATAAGCTGCTCTAGTTTTGAATAAAAGTTTCCTGTCCGAAAGGGGAGGAAAGCGGTTGTAGGCGAAGCTTAAAGCAGAGCGAAGTAAATCTGCGCTCTCGTTTATAATTTTTAGCCTATACTAGGACATCAACACACACTGAGACATACTGGACATAAAATGTTGTGGCTCCCAAGACGGTTTGATTTTTGTTGAAAGGGCAAAATGGCTCTTCTTATCATTTGTGTTGTGACTCCTGATCTAACCTGGCTTTAATGCAGAGGGAGCCGGTCGGATTTCTCACTCATCCAGTTGTGGTTTTGTTATGTGCCGCCACAGACTGTCCGGGCGCTGCACTTCCCCACTTCCAAGCTCCGCCTTTTGCGTTCCATGAACATTACGTTGTAAATTGAATATTTAGAAAATCGTTTTCTGACATTTGTTAATCGATTCAGAATCGTTCACGTCCGCATCGCGATGCATCTAAGAATTGATTTTTTCCCGCACCCCTAATATATATATATATATATATATATATATATATATATATATATATATATATATGTATAGTCACTTATATGTACACTCACTAAAATCTACAATTATTGTCCATTTTATCAGCTCCACTGACCATATAAAAAGTTTTAAAAGTAGTGAACATAGTGAAAATGCTTGTAAGCAGTTATAACTGTAAAGAATGCTTAAACAAGCATTGGTGCCGACTGCAATCAGACATGTGCACATCAATTATATATATATATATATATATACCGATCAGGCATAATATTATTAGCCCCCTTTTACCCTGTTCTTCAGTGGTCAGGACCGCCATGGACCCTCAGAGAGCAGGTACTATTTGGGTGGTGGATCATTCTCAGCACTGTAGTAACATTGACGTTGTGGTGGTGTGTTAGTGTGTGTTGCGCTGGTCTGAGTGGATCAGACACAGCAGTGCTGCTGGAGTTTTTAAACACCTCAGTGTCACTGTTGGACTGGGAATAGTCCACCAACCAAAAATATCCAGCCAACAGCGTCCTGTGGGCAGCGTCCTGTGACCACTGATGAAGGACTAGAGGATGACCAACACAAACTGTGCAGCAGCAGTGAGTGGACACAGTGGACACAGACAAACAGACAATAAAATGGAATGACATTGGGTTATGAAATGTTATAATGTAACATTGCATTTTTAAGAATTAGGACCGTAGAGTATTACAATAACAATACTTTACTGACAGTTAAAAAGATGAAAACTTTGCCTTTTATCAGTTTTACTGTCATCAATGACTAAATGTCATTTACTGGACCTACTCGACAAACATCATGTTTTTAAAAAGGCTTTATTCTAATGTGAGTAAACTCCAGCCTTACACCACATTGAGTGTCATTCCTGTAACTGCTGTGCTGTTGCTGCACTGATATGATCATGCAGGCACTCTCAGTATTAATAGTCTCCCCTCTGACCTTGGTGTGGTGGTCTTCGAGTCATGCCTCTGGGCTAAAAGGTTAGGTGTAACATGATCCTCATAATGCAATGAGCAATCAGTATTGGTGCATAACCTTATAAGTGTATTATGTCCAGAGTGCAATTTGTTAACAGTTATTTTCTGATTTTTTTTTCCCTTCTCACCAATTTAGTCTTGGTCAGTTCCCACCCACTAGCAGGGTCTCCCCTTATCACACAAGGCTAGGCTGGCACCTGCTTTCTCCACTCACAAAGTGAGCGTCCACATCATTTCAAACTACTCCTAACACAACTTCATTGAACAGCTCAACATGCTTGGAGAACATGCTGACAATTCAGTTGTGTCTGTTGTTTGTGTGGAACTGTGTTCTCTGGAGCGATGGAGCTCCATTCAGTTGTTAAGGATGAGTTGGAGTGGTAATCATCCAACATCAGTACTTGATCTCACTAATTCAATTGTGGCTGAATGCAGTCAATTCCTCACAGCAATGTTCCAGCATCTAGTTACTGCAGCAAAGAGAGACAAGCTCCCTATTAATACCCTTGATTTTCGAAGAAATGTTGGAACAGCAGGTGTCTACAAACTTTTGGACACATAGGGCAACATTCATCAAACTCATAAAAACATTCATAAAAAAGCGCCATGCAATGCAAAACATGCAACATGGTAAATAATATTATTTATTTAATATTCATATTCATCACCTTCACCGTGTCTTTTTAACACTGCAGTATTTTCACCGGCGTCCTGGGCAAGAGCCTATCAGAATGGACAGGTAAATAAGGTCATACATATTAAAGACCAAGTGAAGCTCTGGTTGGCTGCCAAAAGAAACAAAAACACAGAAATAAGGAAAAACTCAATTTTTCTATGTATTTTAAGGGAGGAAGTTCTGCCAAAAAACAGTAAATTATCTGATGAAGTTGAAGTTGCTTTTAACTTTTAATCAAGACACAAAATGATGTGTAAAAATTAAAATAATAACATCTAAAAAATCAGTAAATAAGTCTTTTTTCTCCTCTGTTCTTCTACAACAGCAGTGAGAAGGTTTGTTATGCTGCTCTGTCGAGTATGTACACTGATCAGGCATAATGTTGTATCAGCTCCACTTACTATATAGGTGCACTTTGTAGTTCTACAGTTACAGACTGTAGTCCATCTGTTTCTCTGCCCCCTTTTACCCTGTTCTTCAGTGGTCAGGACCCCCATGGACCCTCACAGAGCAGGTACTATTTGGGTGGTGGATCATTCTCAGCACTGCAGTAACGCTGATGTGGTGGTGGTGTGTTAGTGTGTGTTGTGCTGGTACGAGTGGATCAGACACAGCAGTGCTGCTGGAGTTTTAAACACTGTGTCCACTCACTGTCCACTCTATTAGACACTCCTACCTTGTCAGTCCACCTTGTAGGTGTAAAGTCAGAGACGATAGCTCATCTGCTGCTGCACAGTTTGTGTTGGTCATCCTCTAGTCCTTCATCAGTGGTCACAGGACGCTGCCCACAGGACGCTGTTGGCTGGATATTTTTGGTTGGTGGACTATTCTCAGTCCAGCAGTGACACCGAGGTGTTTAAAAACTCCAGCAGCACTGCTGTGTCTGATCCACTCAGACCAGCGCAACACACACTAACACACCACCACCACGTCAGTGTTACTGCAGTGCTGAGAATGATCCACCACCCAAATAGTACCTGCTCTGTGAGGGTCCATGGGGGTCCTGACCACTGAAGAACAGGGTAAAAGGGGGCTAACAAAGTATCAGAGAAACAGATGGACTACAGTCTGTAACTGTAGAACTACAAAGTGCACCTATATAGTAAGTGGAGCTGATAAAATGGACAATGAGCGTAGAAACAAGGAGGTGGTCATAATGTTATGCCTGGTCGGTGTATATATGCAATTCGTTGCATGTGTCATGAAGCATGTTTGTAAACATTGTAGAAAATATAATTTAGTCTGCAGTAGCGTCTTACTGTCAGAGGCAGCTCCTTGTTGTGTTATAAATTGATACCGTCATATTTAAGTGAAGCAAATGCGCAGCCACGCCTCACATCCTGCAAGAAGCCAAACTCGCCAGTAATAACCATCAGAGTAAATCTGGCACTGCATTTTATGAATCTGGCCCATAGTGCATCATCCATGTTGGTGGTTTAACATAGGCATTATTCAGTTATTAATAAAGTGCATTATTCAGTTATTAACGAAGTGCATTATTCAGTTATTAACGAAGTGCATTATTCAGTTATTATATCTATAGATTAATGGGTGTTAAATGGCTTAAGTAGCGATATCAGTGGTCCAATAAAGACATTAAAGCACCCTTTCTCCATTGCCCCCAGTGTAATGCCCACCTGCCCTGCTACTAGATATGCTACTGCTGCTTGCTTGTAACATCATAGCAAACATCTCAGAAAAACAGCAGAACAAAAGCATGTTCTGAAGCAGCTGCACTAGCTGAAGGGCACATATGAGCCAAGGTCACGTTTCAGGCCCAGCAGGACGTCTCGGTGGAGAAATGTTCAATTAAAAGCCTTTCCGTTAAATCGTCGTATCCAAGACATTATTAAAGATGCTATCTGCACCCTGTTTGACTGTTTGACATCTGATCAAAGTCAGATTGCGATGTGCTCTCCTTACAAACAGGAAACGTGTGAGGTATTGCACAGCAACATGAACTGTCAAAGGAAGTGCACTCACCTTTTAACCTAAAGCTGATTCATCACACCTCAGTGTTTTTCCAACTTTGACATGACTGATTTAGCCCATGACAGGCTTGATAACACAGGCCAGCGATACTAGAATGCAATTTTTCATCATATTAAGGAAAAATAAGTATCCAGATACTTTTTATTTGAATTTACATACGAACCCAATTCCAAAAAAGTTGTGAAATGCTTGTAAGAACAGAAAGGAAATTCTGTTTAACCTGTATTAAGCTAAAAAAAGTATAAATTTTATCTTATAAACATTCCAAATATATTGCCGGCAACCCATTCCAAAAAAGATGGGACAGGAGCTTGTTGCCCACTGTGTTACATCACCTTTCCTTTTAACAACACTTAATAAAAGTTTGGTAACTGAAGATACAAACTGATCCAATTTTTGAAAGTGGAATTTTTGGCCTTTCTTCTGTTATACAAGTCTTTAGCCATACAGCCATTGCCTTCATTGTCTTATTTAGCACTTCATAATGCATCATGCATTTTCAACAGGAGAAAGACAGGTCAGTCTAGCATCTGCAATCAGATTACGCAGCCATGATGTTGTAACATGTGTTTCCTGTCATGGTCATGTTGAAATAAGCATGGACGTCCATGAAAAAAACTGCATTTAAAAGCAGCATGAGTTGCTTCAAAATGTGTATATATCTTTCAGCATTAATACTGCTTTCACAGTTGTGCAAATTTCTTCACTAATGCCCCTTCATACCACGACAGACCCTGATTTTTTAACTTTATGCTGGTAACAATCCGCATGGTCTTTTTTCTGTTTGTTATTTCCATAAAAAGATTCCAAAATTTAAAAGGTTGACTCGTCAGACCACAGTAAACATTTCCTCTGTGCATTATTTCATTTCAGATGGGCTTAAGCCCAGAGAAGTCGGCAGTGTTTCTGGATTTTGCACATTGTTGGCATATAGTTTACACTTTGTATAGTACAGCCTTAACTTGCATTTGTGGATGAAGCGGCAAACACCAGTTTGTCTAAGTATTCTTGAGCTCACGAGCATTTAGTTGCGGTTTTGGGCCTTGCCCTTTATTCAAAGATATTTGTCCAGATTCCCTAAATCCTTTGATAATATTATGCACTCAGGAGGGTGACATACTAAAAATTCTTGCAATCATTCGTGGAGAAGCGTTGTTCTTAATTTGTTGCATTATTTGTTGACACATGTTGTGCAAAGTGGCAAGGCATGACCTATCTTTGCTCATAAAGGTCTAGGCCTTTTCTGGATATTTGCCTTTTAGCCAAGCAAGATTGCATCACCTGTATAAGTTTTTTGTTTGTTTGTTTTTAAACATTTTCCTAGTTTTAAAATTTTCCTGTCCCATCACTTTTGGAATGTGTTTTTACCAAAAACATGAGAAGATAAAGCGTTAAGTATCTTGTCTTTGAACTATTTTGTTTAAATATAAGTGACAGTGAATTTATAAATCACAACTTCCTGTTTTTATTTACATTTTATCTACTGTCCCAGCTTTTTGGACCTGGGTTTGTACATCTGCTTCAGATTTACTTGGCATTTATTGCTTGTTAGCCCCAATAGCCTCATAGTTCCAGGTCAAAATGTATATCGCAAATCTTTAGACAGCAATCATTTCCGAAAAACAAGGTGTGTAAAATAAAAAAATCATGTAGATGTAACAGATTTCATAGCGGTTCTGTCAGGTCTGACTGGATGAAGTGAGGAATTTGCATCTGTTTGATTTTGGTTCTCCTGATTCCTTATAAAGGGTGTATTAAGAAACATTTCAAGGTCACTATAAGAGACAGATGTTTGATATCATTTGACAGGTCTGCAAAAGTCAGAGACCACCATTCATTTATTTTATTTCCAGTCCAAAAAACAATTACATACACTACTGTAATTTTCCATTAGATATAAAAGAATTCACTTGTGTAACGAGGGACAATGTCAACCTCAGTGAATGTGTTTTGGATTACTAAGATTTTGAGATGCGGAAAGTGAAACCAACTGCTAAGACTGAACTTAGGAGGTGTGGAATAAAGTCCCTGCAGATTTCTTTAAAAGCTAAAAAAGCGAGACTTCTGAAAAGAGTGGAAGCTGTAACAAAGGTCATACTATATACTGAAAAAAATTATATTATACAAGGAGATTCACTTGAAAGAGGCCCCGAATATTCTATAATAACGCTCTCTAGGACGAAGCAATCTCAATTCAAACGTGCAATGTGCTTCTCAGTATATGGAGCTTCAAACAAGCTGGGATGCCCCTGCAACGGAGCGATGAGGTAGGCGGCGGACAGCCGTCGTGATGTTTAACCTCTGTTTGCAACTTCCGGGTGCACACCCCCGTAAGCCTTCATGTGTCTGGCAGAAAACTGAGATCACTTCCAGCATCACCTGTAATGCAATCGATTACACATACATCAAGTTATGTAATGCATTTTTGTGGTTCAGATTGCTTCATCCTAACGGGAGTTACAACAGAATATTCAGGGCCTCTTTTGAGTGAATCTCCCTGTATATAGTTATTGAGGCTTCTTTGTAACTGTCATGTAAATATGTGTACAGCGTTTTTTCTTGATGCTAAAATTAGTAACTACAAACTACAAAATATGTAATTGACTGGAAATTAAAGAAATGATAAGTGTTGTCTGATGTATATCACTGCTTTTCAGAAGAAAACCTAGTATCTTCATTATCATTTTCAGTTTTTGACATAATTTGAAAATACCTGTTGTCCTTTAAATTGTGTGTAAATTTCATGATGAATGGACCAAAAGAAACGGCCCGAAATGACTTGGAAAAAAGTCCATTTTCTTACATTAAAAGTAAAGTATGTTTTTTCCTTCTCCTGTACAGTTAGCATTTTGGAGATACAAGGTTTTCTTCCAACAACAGCGATATGCTTTGTACTGCATCAATTTTGGAATATCACAATCAGATATACTTCATTATAAGGAAAAAAAAAAACAAAGCAAGTCTATTTAACCTTAACTTACCAACTATCGGTGATCAACTTTTTATTCTTTTTTAAAATATATCATGATGTCTCTAATGCAGACAAAAATGAATAATTACAGTCAAAATTACAGTCAATAAAAGCTCAGATATAGTCACTGTTACACTAGTTGAGAATAACTGTATTGGTTTTAAGGGCATTTATCTAACGGGCTAATATTAAATTCTTAAGAGCTGGTGCAATCGCACCCCATTATCCTCGCAGCTCTAACACTAAAGAAACAAACTACAGACACTCTTGGCTGCTCAACTGTGTCTGGTTTAGAGTTGGAATGTGTTGAACCAGTTTTGCATACACCATAAAAATGAATAATATGAAAACAATCATATTAATTATATGGTTTTTATAAGAATAGACCTCGGGGGTTGTCCGTGAGGGCCGGCGCCCTGAGGTGCATGGCAGAAACCAAGAATAGTTAATTAGCAACCCCTCTCCCCCGCCCGCATCAGGAGCTGTCAGTGGCGTCACATGACACACTCTCCTGCCTCTTCGCTCACTGGCTAATGTTCTCACCTCAGTGTTTCTGAAGGGAAATTTCATGCACAAATCTCTCCCGCTGGAGAACTGTAAAAATAGCCCAGCTCTATTACACTGTACTGGTGCAATCTCCACGGCCTGGAATCCAATTCCAAAAATGTGATCCTCACAAAAGAAACAGAAATATAACGGATGGATTTATAAACAGTTCCCTGGTGGTCCCGACTGGATGAAGTGAAGATTTTGTTTCTCTTGATTCCTTATAAAGAGTTTATTTGAAGACAGTTCAAGGAGACATTTCAAGGTCACTGTTCATATCTACCCGAACTTCTAAAGACGAGACAAACGTCGATTTGATAGTCAAATCATGTATATCTCATCAGGTAGGGTCACAAATTAGAGTAAAGCGTCAATTTTTGGAATGATCTAATAGAGTATGCACTCATTTTGGCTGAAAATAAAGCTCGGAATTATTTGTCTACTTTTAAATGTAAAAGTTTTTGCACCTTTAGGCCATGGCATGTGGGACGTGGTGGTACTGCTAGGGGGCCCATGGCCATCAGTTTTTTGATTAACTGCAAAGATCGTTAAAATAGAGACATTTTAATCAAACATAGTTTTAAAAATGTCAAATATTGGGGATTATTTGCAAAAAAAAATCTTCGTTATATGCAGGATTCGCAGGAAGTGTTGCCATATTAACTCATTTTTAATTTGTCCTTGTTTTATGGTCGATCATAATATTGATGCTGTCCATATCTTTCCTTAATGTCTGCTTCATTTTCTCCTCCAATCACTGCTTAGCATCATTATACTATCTGCCATTACCTCTGTCATGCTTTTTAGCAGTGAGTTAGCATAAAAAATGTGCTTTGAATTTGAAGCTTCTGAAAAATTAAAAGACGTGATTCAGTGACAGGGTAGAGGACGCCCTCCTTCCAAAGCTGAATACAAATTAATAACGTGAGCCAAAGTTAAAGAAAAAGTCGCATTGTCTTTGTTGGTTGCACAAACTTTCTACTTCCACACAAGTCATCAGAGGTAAGATATAAATTAAAAAAAAAATTCTACGTCTGCCGTGCAGTGTGCAGGGGTTTTGGGCTTTCTTCCATCTTTGTTATGTACATTTCAGCTGTTTGATTGTAATTTATGATGTCTTCATAGGGTTTAATGTTGTACTTGTAGAGAGTGGACGCATGCTTTATTGGGAAATGTTGCGTGATCTCATTAATATGTCTTGGTGTTGTTTTGTCTTAATTGGGAAAAAATATTTTCATTCACCTTTATAGCGGTGATGTGCCCAACACTGCGGTTAGTATGCCGCCATCGTGGTGCTGCATAACACTCATGAAAAAAAAAAATCACTAGCCATAGCCAGGCAGGGGCCCACTAGATATGCCCAGGGGCCGATAACTTGATGATCCGGCCTGTGCATGTGTTTTTTTTTCTTTCTACATACTAAACTGCACACATTCGCACAAATTCATGCAGAAGTGGCAGGCAGCAGAGGAAATGATTGATGGCGTTGTCGGGAGCAGTAGCATGTGCCATTTTCTGCGCTAACAGTGCTAAATCACCTGTATGAAGGCTCCTTAAACAGACCATTAACACAACACACAAAAACAATCTGTCCTCTAGGCACAGGCAAGCATAAAGAGTGCCATGTTCCACAACATAAATAAATAATATAATAAATAATTTGTGTGCCTTTGGAATTTGTTTGAATATGTGTGGTTTTTACACACACACACACACACACACACACACACACACACACACACATATATATATATATATATATATATATACACACACCAATCAGGCATAACATTCTGACCACCTCCTTGTTTCTACACTCATTGTCCATTTTACCAGCTCCACTTACTATATAGGAGCACTTTGTAGTTCTACAGTTACAGACTGTAGTCCATCTGTTTCTCTGCATACTTTGTTAGCCCCCTTTTACCCTGTTCTTCAGTGGTCAGGCCCCCCATGGACTCTCACAGAGCAGGTACTATTTGGGTGGTGGATCATTCTCAGCACTGCAGTAACACTGACGTGGTGGTGGTGTGTTAGTGTGTGTGTGAGTGGATCAGACACAGAAGTGCTGCTGCACATGCGAATACATGTGTTATGAAGATCCTACGTAGGTACCTTTCAAATAAAGTCTTACCCAATATTCATTTCCTCCTACCCAGGTGCGTTTTAAATATGACTTGAAAATGAATGATCACAAGCTGGGACTAAACAAAATTGTCACACATGAAATGGAGGAAATGAGCTGAATTTCAGTGAATCATCTGAGCGTTTGAATTTTTCATAAAGGTTAAAGCTGAGTGTTAAAAAGAAAAACTGATGTCTAATTGAATGACAGGATTCTGAAGAAAAGCAGGTGTGCCTGATTTTTTTTTTTTTTCTCAAGCAATAATAAATAAAGATGACTGTTTATCTACTACAGACGGCATTAAAGAAAAAAATTCCACTGATTTTTCTATAATTCTGCAAATCATAAAGATGTAAACAAAGAAGTTCAGAGTAGTTTTCAGGGGTTGTTTACATGTTAACCATCGAATTGTGCAGAAAATTTGAAAAAAATAAGTAAAAGTTGGAAGTGAGCTAAACAAGGTTTCCCTCTGCTGACCAACCTAAGGAAGTACATGATCAACACTAAAATAAAATATATTGAGATATACTGTCAGTGCAGCTCCAAAGTAGTATGTAATGTAAAATATATTGTCCAAAAGTATGTAGCCACCTGCTTCTGAAGTCAAGACTATTAATAGTGAGTTTGTCCTCCTTTGCTGCAGTAACAGCCTCTACTCTTCTGAAAAGGCTTTACACTAGAGGTTGGAACATTGCTGTGAGGATTTGATTGAGCATTAATGAGGTCGGGTACTGATGTTGGATGGTCAGTTCTGGATCACTACAAATCATCCTAAAGGTGTTGGATGGAGCTCCATCACTCCAGAGAACCCAGTTCCGCTGCTTCACAGTCCGATGCTGGGGGGGCTTCATGGGCACTGTCACGTCTGACCGCTCCGGAGTGTCTCATCCTATTGCCAATGCTTTTCTATGAAGAGTGTACAGGCTGTGTTTGTGTAACTAAATATTTGTTTCAGCAGTGAAATTATTCTGCAAAAGTCTATCAGAGTGGTTTGATGAGGAAATGATGCAGTATAGAGACATCAATTCTGATTACAGTGATGGTGATAAAAACCAGGGGTCACAATGTCTCCGACACAAATATAGCCATTTTATTTGCTTTCCAAAATGACCAGTGAATGTACACATCTTCTGAGGTTTTATATGAAATGTTGATGATGGGAAAGTGTGGTGAATCAGAAACAGCAAGTTTTCTTTGGGGACTATTTTAGCTCACAACGTTCTCCATTTACTTTTTCGACCATGAGTGTATTAAAAAAAATGCTTTAGGCCAAAGCTTGTCTTACAAATATCATTAAACAACAATTTAAACAACTAAACACTCTTTAAGTATCTCTAAAATGAGACATTTCACATTAAACCTCTCTGAACGACTGCTTACAAATCAACGTTTGAATTGGAGAAACTGGCAGAATTCCGTAACTGAATTGACTAATTAGAAGGGGTGTCTGATTAGGTTTGGACAGATGAGACATGTAGTCCCAATCTAGGCAAAACAGAAACTTCTGATCATTATTAGTAGTTTTTACAATATATATGTCTTCACACATCATCTATAACCATAAACATATCCTACTTTTATCAGCAGATGGCAGTGGTAGACTAAAAAAAACTCTCCTTATGCTCTGTGGAACCCAGTATTGTAATAATTTCCCAGTAATGTAATATCACCCAGAAAATCTAATTAAAATTTGCACTTAACTTGGTCAAACATGCAATAAATACCTTCCCCAATAATGTTATACATATCTAAACTAATAATATGATAATAAGTATAAGAATAATGTAATACCTTATAACATTATTGGGAATTTGTGGCATTTTCAGCTTGTAAATATAGTAAATTTCTAACAACATAATAAGATATTTATGTGTATATATGCAAACGCTCAGCCCCTCCAAGGCCAAATGAAACACTGTTTCTGAATGATCCTGTGTTTGTTTCAGAAATATTTTTGTATGTATGTCCTTCAAGAACAGTGGTCACCAACCCTGGTCCTGGAGATCTGAAGGTTCCAGCAGAGCTCCAACACAATCTGCCACACCTGCTCCAGCTAATCTACCTGTTACGTTCTCATATGAAATTACAAAAAGAAAAAAGTAAATATTTATTTCTACATACACAAATTTTAAGACACATTGTAATGTCCAGTTATGTCCAGTAATGTCCAGTAGTGACGTAAATGGTAACACTTTCTATGAATGTCACCTTTGTAAGCATCTATAAACACATTTATAACATGTTATAATGTATTCATAAGGCATTATAAACATGGTTAGAAATATTTATAAAAAAGAATTACACTGAATTATACTTTATAGCCATGTTTATTATACATTATGAATTGTTAATATAATGCATTATAAATAATGTTGATAACATGTTATAATGTCAGTGCCAAAGAAGTCAGTCCCAGCTTGGAGAGTGTAAAGTAAAAACAAATACCAAGCTAACGGTGGTGTACATTACCTTTCCCACATTGGGTAAAACACTGATGGCAGCCCTAGTTTAAACTCTGACATTTGAAGCCTGTAATGTGCTTTACTGTGTATGTTTTAGTGTTTCAGTAAATCCTTCAGTAAATACTTCAACTTGAAGCCTCACTCTTAACACTTGAGGAGGCTTTAGTACAGTATGCCTCACTTTACTTAGAGCGGACAAATACGACTTATGAGCTCTTATACTTTGTTATGATCAGTACTTATAATGTATTATGTTAACATTCATAATGCATAATAAACATGGCTATAATGTATAATGCATTTTTATAAATATTTATAGCTATGTTTATAATGTGTTATGCATGCATTATAACATGTTATGAATGCGTTTATAGATGCTTACAAAGGTGACATTCATAGAAAGTGTTACCACATAAATTACACTTTGATTAGTGTTCTAGACTCACGCACTACAAAACGCAATCATTAAACATCTTGGTTTATTGGAAAAAAAGTACAATCTTATGTCTATTTGTAGGTGATGTTCTGTGAATTTGAGGACAATGTTATTTTTTTAGTGATTTCAGAGAAAAAGTAAATTAGTTTTTTTTCCTTTTCCTGTACCAGTTTTTTCCATTACCATTTTGGAGATATGAGGTTTTCTTCTGACAGCAGTGATAGGTAATATGTAATGTAGCTTATATATAGTATGCTGGACACTTAGTATTATATAATTCCCAGTTAAAATAAATACATTAATTAATTAAAATGACGTATTATATTATTTAGGATAGGATAGGACAGGATAGGATTCTGTTCAGCCCTGTTTCTGCAGGACCAAAAACTGACCAAAGCGTCCTTTCTGCCGGTTTAAACATCAAGATCCTCTTACAATAACTGAGACATTTGCTGAAGCAGCAGTTGGTGGGCGAGGGTGCAGCTGTGTGCTTTCTGCAAGATGATTCAGTGTGGCTTCAGATGTTTGCAGTACACAGGTGTTCATTTAGTTGTTTATTCGGTGTGTATCATGCATCATAAACCTTCCTATAGATACATTTATGAATTCATTCATTTTCTTTTTTAATTCAGAGGTTTCGGAAAACATTTACAGCATTCCCCCAGTTACAGCAGTTACAGACAATACGACTGACACAAACACTGAAATACATAGGATTACTTGTAGATATAAATAAAGTAGAACAAAACTAATTCAACAATATACTGATAAGATATATATAAAATAAAATCAACTAAAACTAATTTTGCCATAAATGAAATTTGCACAATTTTCCATGTTCCCATTTTCTATGTTCCAATGGCCAAGACATGTTGAATGTCCAAAAATGTAAAGGAGAAACCTGAACAAGTGTAGATGCGAAATAACATCACAGCTGTGATCTTATTTTGCGTCTACACTTGCTCTTATTCGCAATAACACATGACCTTGAGTGTTCTATTGCTTTTATACAACAGTTAAATAAATAAAGTAATAAATTAATAAACTGGGCCGCGAACGCAGCGTTTAATATGTTTTAATGTTCGCAGTTCCTTCACCAAATTATAGTTCCTTAACAAGCAGCTTGTTGCTACATCAGAGTAACAAACTCGGCTCACTCGCTGCACAGCCGGCAGTTCGTTCTCCAGCTCCTTACACTAAATTCCCAAACTGTCATCACCACTGAGCAGCTTTTCAGTCGGCAGCTGTGACAGAAGAACAGCTAAACAACCTGGAATCAGCCAGAAATGAACCCAATACCATTCACCAAACGTGTAGTCTGATCTTCAGAGTCTGACCAAATCAGACTGAGCCATAAAACTGCCGCAATATCAAGTTTAGCACAGTTTTGTACATTTTTTTCTAGATCAATATTAATTGTTTTGTTCCAGCCAGTCTTTAAAGCATCTTACAGCCCATTTAGTTTGGCGAATGGTGTTGGGTTCATTTCTGGCTGATTCCAGGTTGTTCAGCTGTTCTTCTGTCACAGCTGCCGACTGAAAAGCTGCTCAGTGGTGATGACAGTTTGAGAATTTAGTGTCGTCTCATCTTCAGAGTCTGACCAAATCGGCTGTCGGTCAAATGTGATCTTAAAAGTATCCATTTTCTGTTTGTGCAAAGTAAGAAGTAAAAACGTTCAAATGGCTTGAGCGTCTCCTACAGCTGTCAAAGTCGTTGCTTAGCAACGGCGTCTCAGTGATACAGTTTTTGTGAAAAAAAGGTGATGTTATGGCGAAATAACAGCACGGTTGGAACACTTCTCGACCCATCAGCTTGCATGGCCGGAACTAACTGTTGTATAAATTAAGCAGTTAACATCCTACCATGTAATGTAGCATGTCTGAAAATGCTGATCAGTTCCAACTGACATCAATTGCGGTGAGAGAAGAACAGTAGCAGAAGAACTAGAAACTGCTATATTAGTTATAAATATATATATATATCAATCACTAATATAAGGTAGTGATGGGGAGTCAATTCCAAAAGAGTCGATTCTTTGACTCTAGCATGTCTGGGAGTTGTGGTTGACTCTGAGCGTCAACTCTGCAATAACTGGCTCGAGGGCCAGTTTGTCGAAGGAGTTTGAATAAGAGTTTGAGTTTGTTTAATTCCCAGCTTTAAACAATGCCAGCGTTGCTCCTCAGTCTCTGCAAGCTCTACTCGCAGTTTTTCAGAGAACATTACGTAAATGTATGTAAAGCCAAACAAAGCTGAAAGCTTCTTACTCAGATTTTCTGCTCCACCTTAAATGTTCCAACGGACACATTCTGGCGCCTGCGCACCATAAAGGTAGCTGCTGTCTTTGTTAAAATTAAGTGGAGTCGAGGAGTCAAAATTACAATTTACTTTCTCATAATTATGATTTAGGCCCAATCCCATTTCATCCCTTGCCCCTACCACTTAGCCCTTACCCCTCCGTTTTGCATGTGCACACCTAGGGGTAGGGTGTCCTCCTGATTTTTGTTGAGATAGAGGGGTAGGGTGGAGTGTTGGGGTTACACAGCCCTCCAAACAGAGGTTTTTTAGAGGCACACTCCAAACATAGTGTTATGAGAAAAAAAAGGAAAACTGGCAAGATGGCTGAGCAAGAGACCAACGAAACCCACAAACCTGAGAATTTTCTCTGTTGAAAAATTACGATAACCATTATTTTATCTTAGTTTGATGTGGCTTCAATGTATTATGCTCCTTTTCTTCATAAAAACCATAGAACATTGCAAGTAGTTTGCTGATGTCTCGGTAGCTAGCTAGCTAAATTTGCCATTCCACCTTAAATGCAGCAGTTCTGATGCCTGAATGTAAGTGCTGCACCATTTAAGGTGGAACGGGAAAATTTGAAGCTGGCGAATATCCGTCTCCAGCTGTAGAATTACAGGTGGGCGATAATAACTAATAATAAATAACTGCCCCCCTTTGAAGGCATATTTTTCCCAGTGAGGTTGCAGAACTTTACCCTCCTCTGCTGTCACTGCAGACTGGAAGGGTCGCCTACAGAGCAGCACTAGTAGCCTGTTAATGAAGTAATGTTCTTAACTCAGTTCCAAAAGTTCAAAACTTAAAAACAAGGGGTCTCCTTAGTATCCTGATAATGACTCAGTATCTCATAATAATAACTTATACAATCTTATAATTACAACTTATTTTCCCATAATTATGACTTAATTATCTTGTGATTAAGTATCACATAATAATGACTTAGCATCCCATAATTTTTCTCATTATTATGAGATTGTAAGTCATTATTATGAGATCTTAAATTATATTTATGAGAATCCTTTTCATTGTGACACTGAGCCATTATTGTCACATACTAAATCGTAATTAAGAGACATATTCTCATCATTATTAGATATCAAGTCATATATATAAGTTATTCATTCATAATTATGAGATATTAAGTCATAATTATGAGAACCGTTCCACTATATGGCCTTTTTTTAAGTGGCATTTCAGCTTTAACTTTGCTGCTAGTGCTGTTTTTTATATGATGTACTTTTGTGCATGTTATAGACAACAGTAAGCAAGTCTAATAAAGACTACTCAACAAATCAGTGCAGTTTGAGGTGAATGTATAAAGATTTAGGCAGTCGCTTAGCATGATTTCTGTGAATAAGCTTCTATTATTTGATAGCTACATCAGCCTTGTAGCTCCAGTGCAAAACTAAAAAAGCAAATTTCAGACACCAAACATGTCCTGGCTGACTGACTACGTTGAGAGAAAAGGGGAAAAACTGTGTATATTTAAATTTTGGCCGAAACATCACTTTAATTCTGTCCTTTTCAATAAAGACTAAGAAGGAATTCTGCCACAGAACAAATCAACACAGTGTAGCTTCCAGGCTTAGGGAAAGTGTCTACGTCGAGCTACGACAGAAATGTCTTCAAACAACCCATATATACTGAGACTGGTGGCCCATTTAAGTCTATAGAAAGTGCAGTTTAGTAAGTAAGTCCCATATTCATTCAGCTCTAAAGCTCACGGCCCAGACGGGCGATTTCATCCAGGAGGAAGTCCACGTCTTCTTTCTGCGTGGCTGGGTTGGAGAACACACAGCGGAAGAAATTCACTTTGTCTCCGAGAGGCTGGTAGCCAATCATAGTCACTCCTTCCTCCATCATTTTCGCCTTGATTTTTGGAGCCACCTTAGAGAGAGGGTGATGTGTTTTAGTAATCAAAGAACAGCTGTTGGTGCCCAGTTATGCTCCAGAGGAGATTAGTTCCAGCCTCAATCTAACATACTGGCTTTAAGGAACCCCTGATTAGCTATGCAAAGAGTATGAGCAGCAAATGTAGTGTGATATATTCAAAAAATAAACCAACATATAAAAAAATATATGTAGTGTAGTATATAAGCTAGCATGTATTGGATATATTGGCTGATACATTGACTATATTGTATACAGTAATGCATATAGTATGTAGGCCAATGTCATATTTAGTTAATGTACATTGCAGTATTAGTTCATAATTGGTTAAAAGGGACAAAATGAAAAGTTTAACCATTCCAGCATCTGTCGTAAAAATTCTTACTTACGTCCATCAGGGGTGCCACAATGGTCTCTGAAGTGAGGTTTTCCAGGTTAAAGACAAGGAAAACCTCCTTCTGATGCTGTATCTTGAATGTGGGAGAAACGTTTGAAAACCTACACCTACTTTGTGGTGGATTTTTGGGTGTGGGCTGTTTTGAATTTTAGCTGTTGAATGCAGGAGGAGATCAGATAGCTAACATCACTGCCAGGAAGCTAAATATATTATTTTAGTCATTCAGTTTTTGACCATCATTATGGAGAGCATGATTACTCAAATTGCAGAAACGACTCATAAAATGAGGAGGACAACAAGCTAAAAGCTAATATTAGCAAGGTAGCTACATGGTTTTCTAGATACCTTGTCTCAGTTGGGCTTCTTTTCTTTGGCTGAAAAACTTGTCTATTTGTATATTTTGTGCTGAATAAAGGTAAAAGTGCTTTTTTCTTACAACTGTGTCTGAGGTAAGAGTTACACCAGTGCTAGCTTGGTCGTATTTATTAGCCTATAGGTCAGTCAGGAGTTGTTGATGCCACAGGGATTCCCAATGCATGTATGACGTATTTGTGCAATGCATGCTGGGTATTGTACTGAGAGAACATTCATGAACAACAATATAAAATCATGAATGTTGTTATACTGATGAAGCTGAAGGAAAAATCAAATCAAATCAAATTCAACTTTTAAGACAGAATGCTCTCAATTTTTTCCAATTTTTTCAGTATTTTTGAGTCACCAATGTCTAACAATACTAATTTAGTTGTGCAAGTCACTGTGTCTTAATATCATTGTTTATATCTTGTTTATATCTGTGTAATTTCATGACTAAAATGCAGACATTAGCATTAGCACTAAAAATAAAAGCTTTATCAAACACAAGATCATGGTTGAAACCAAATTCTGCAGGGTGCTAGATGTTTGGACACTGGGTAAGGCTTATATTTCATTATTTTGCAGCTGTTAGCCAGCAAACAGGTTGTGGTTGTTTTTGTTTTGGACATTTCTGATAGTAGGTCAAGTGGCCCTCACCATGTGAAGCTCTCTGTCTCTCTCTGGACCTGGAGGCATGTTCCTCACACGGGTTGGAAGGTACCAGAAGCAGACGTTAGTGTGTTCTGGCTGAAGTGACATTAGATATGAAGTTAGTATGGAAATGGCAGCACAAGTAGAGTAAACAAATGGTCTGAAGACATTGACCCCACTATAGTAAATTATATCTATAATGAATATAATAAATAATCACTCTTGTAATGAAATCTCATACAGTACCGTACCCTTTATATTGTTCCCAGTCAAAATGGCCTTTGAGTGCAAGTTATTGATTTTTAAGAAGATATTTCTGAGGAGCCTGGGTTCGATTCCCGGCCGGGTGACCAGGGTCATTTCTGTGTGGAGTTTGCATGTTCTCCCCGTGTCTGTGTGGGTTTCCTCCGGGTACTCCGGTTTCCTCCCACAGTCCAAAAACATGCAGTCAGGCTGATTGGACATGCTGAATTGCCCCTAGGTGTGATGTGTGTGTGTGTGTGACTGTGTATGTCTGTCTGCCCTGCGATGGACTTGCGACCTGTCCAGGGTGTATCCTGCCTTCCGCCCAATGACAGCTGGGATAGGCTCCAGCACCCCACCGCGACCCAGAAGGATGAGCGGTTTAGATGATGTATGTATGTATGTATATTTCTGAGGAGATTAGATATAATCAACTTGTGCAAGAAGGAGGAAGTTAAAGGACAATTAGTGAAAAAACAAGACTTTCAAAAACCGTAATTCAAAAGAATTCTCCTAACAAAAGTGACTAGAGAACCCAAAATTCTAGAAACACTAGAAAAACTTTCAAAGTGAAGCCAAGAATATGGGTCTAAAAGAACACATAGCTGTTAAGAAGCTGTTACTGAGAAAGGAAAATAGATAAAAGCGACTTAAATAAAGAAGCTGCTGGTGTTCTCAGTACAATGGACTGTCCACTTCAGAGTCCAGTCCTCAACATCACTGAATGTATTAACTTGGATTGCGAGAAGCAGAAAATGAAACCAACTTCTAAGACTGAACTTTGAAGGTGTGGAAAAATATCCCTGCAGATTTCTTTGAAAAACTAAAAGCAAGAATAGAAGCTGTTAAAAGGTAAAAGGTGGACACACTAAATGCTGAAACCATGAATATTGTATATTGTTGAGGCTTCTGTGTAAATTTCTGTTAAGTATATGTTTCTGCTTTTTTCCTGAAACTGCAGAATAAATAACTTGTACTTAATGGCTGTTTTGACTGGAAATTAAATAAATGAAGGATGGTCTACGGCTTTTGCTCATTATTGTATCTCTAACAAGATCACATTATTGGAAAAGTAAAAAAATACAACAACAACAAAAGTGTTCAGAACTTGTATTGGTCCAATCATCATGAAATGTTTACACTGGTATTTTTTTAAGGAGTTTGGAGGTTTTGATAGAACAGCAACAATATGAGTTTGTGTGGTACCTGTGCAAGATCTGGTTGCTTACTTTGCTTTGAAAGACCAACTGGAAGTCCTTTCTGCTCTTTAGCTTGTAGTAAAGGTACTCTGCGTTTTCCAGGCAGTGGTTGACCTGTGATTCGAAACCTTCTGAGCCCTGGAAAGCATTCGTTTAAAAGTGAGTCAGAAACAACTATAAGGACACCTCTCTATAGCAATTGTTAGCTATCCCTCATTGGACCTTGGAGAGAAACACTTACCAAGGCTTGTTATTCAGTAAATACTTCATTGTGGTATGTGCTAAAGTTTGGAGACCCTGCTAAGTTAGTACTTAATAGCACCTCTTTTGCAGATGTCACGTCTTCTAGTCTTGCTTTAGGAATTTTCCCCCAGTATTCCTTTCAGAACACTTGCAGTGCTGCAATAGTCTTGTGCTGTCTTGCATGCTTATCATGCTTATTATTCACAGATTTTCAATAATGTACATATCAGGGGACTGTGAGGGCCATTCCAAAAGCTTTAGCTTGCATTTCTTGAGGTAGTTCATTGTAGATTTTGAGGTGAGTTTTGGATAAATGCCAGTTTCTTTAGCTTTAGTTTCTTGACTGAATGTGTCACATTTGCACTGCCATACTGTACAGTGGGCAAGGTGTTCTTTTCATCACATGCTGCTCCTTTTTTCTGCAAACCTACCCTTTGTAAATGTGGCCAAAGAGTTCCATTTCTTACTTCATTACTCCACAGCACTTGTTTCCAAAATGCCTCTGGCTTGTCTAGATGTTGTTTTGTATACTTCAGATGTTGACGTTTGTGATGAGTTCACAGGTGGGGTTTTCAGTGAATGACCCTTCCATGTAGATCATGTGCAGGCGACACACAACAGCAGAATGGTGCACCACCACTCCTGTGTCAGCTAAGCCTTTCTGCAGTCTTTTGCTGTTATATGGGGGTTTTGCTTTGCCTTTCTAGCTGGCATATGTGCAGTTCAATGTGAGAGGTTTTGTGATCTTCCAGATCTTGCCTTGACTTCCACAATCCCTTTAACAATATGTTTTAATGATATTTATGACAGCTTCCTCTTGCTTTCTATGCGTCATTGATCTTTATTTTCAGATCCTCAGCCAGCTGCCTAGAGGAGCCCATGATTGTGGAATATTAGCACAAGTCTTGAAGAGTCAGAGAAATGTTTGCGCTCTGGAATTGCCATCAGCTGGTAATTCCTAATTACAATTCCTGACCTGCCTAAACAGTCCAAAAGAGTCAATTAAGGCCTAAGTAAATAGTTTGTAACAATTGGAAGGGTGTCCAAACTTTTTTACATGACACAGTTACTATTTTTGTCCTCATTTTTAAGTCAATCATTTATAAATAACTGTACAGGACACATAATCTGACTAACACTTTGCATGCAATTGTAGGTGGAACTGGTAACGTGGTGAGCAGATGTTTCTAATGAAGTGCATTTGAGTTATTGCATGTTTGGTCTGTTTTAGGCAGTCGCTGTATTATCGCATGCACTGTAATTCTGCCACTTTAAATGCAAAGCAGTTCTGTGCTTCTATATGTAAATCACATTAATATAACCCTACTGGGGTCCTATGTAAAACATAGCTATCAGCGCTGAGTAATCAAACTATACTCTTTCACAGAAAACTGCTCGAGGACAATAAACTCTGCGTGAGAAGTGTAAATTAGCATTGAAAACATCAGTGTACTGTCGGCTGCGCCTTCCAGTCTCATTATGTTTTTCTTTCTTCCTCCTCTTAAAGACTCAAAATCGAACCAAACTGGTTGTTTGACAGAATGGCAAAATATGTTGATATTAAAAAAAAATAAAAAAAACATTCAGTGAAGAATGAATCAAAACACATATCCATATGTCCACATATAAGTCCATATGTGCTGACTCTTCTCTAAGCTGATGGTGGTGCACATGACTGTTTCTTGTCCTTTCTAGGTTAAACATGGGCATCTGAACCTTGTAAAAGACATTCCATGTGTTTTATATGAGGCCTGTAACAAAACATTAACATGTGCTCTTCCTTATATGTTGCAGTTTACAGTCATAGTAAAGAGCTATGACATAGAGCTGTCACTGTTTGTCACCCATTGGAAATCAAAACATGAATGGTATGTTGGCAGTTAATCCATATAAGGCCTTCTGTTCTGCTCCTGAAGTCCTAACCAATGGATACCTACCTAGATACTACAGGGAAGATATCTGATTGGTTCATTTCAAAACATAGCAATGAAGTCAGAGAAGTACCACAATAACATTTTTCCCCCCAGAAATCGTTAGGCTTTCTCTGCGGGCCTTGAAGGCTCTGATGTTTGGCCTCTGAAGTACGCCTAGACTTGCCATTGTGCTTCAACAATTTGAGACTATATACAGAATTTAAAAACTTATACCAGACTTTAAAGTGGGACAAGAACTATGTCAACTATTGACATCAATATCTTGATATCATCAACCCTCGCAAAATGAAATAGGCTGCAATACATTCTCTTTTGATTTTCAAGCCTTTTTTCAAAAGCTCAAAAGTTTGCAATCAGTGTTTTTTCAATGATATCAAGTTGTTTGCAGATGCATGTACAAAATGATTCTTTCAGAAATTTCACGGCTTTAAAAAAATATGTAGGAAGCTGTAAACAAAGAAAGACATTTTAGATGCATCCAGAATGATGAACAGAACTGTACATGATTCTAAAATGAAAAAAAAGCTCTATAGCATCACCAATGAAGTTATAATAAAGTTATGATCCAAATATTCAACATATATCAAAATCATCTTAGGGTTGATATCTTGACAAAAAAGTTATATATAGATAATTACAGTGTGTATCATTTAATCTTCTTGCTCTGAAAATACTTGAAATATTGTAGAAATCACCTAAAAATAGCTGTTGGTGTGTAGCTTATAACATTTACTTCAACATTGTATATACTGTACATTGTATAAGTCATTACTGTATAAGATAATAACAAGAATTATTAATGTGACTAGATATTCCACATTTTTGACAACCAGACAACCCTGACTATGAGAGTAAGGACTTTAATGCTAATTTCTACTAACACCCCTATGAGAGTTCAAATAGTATGTTAGTGCTAAGCTAATGGTGGTGCACATTTTATTTTTTCCAATATGTTAAAAAAAGTCCTGATTGGACCATCTTCCACAGAGTGCTTCAAGAATTTAACCCATTTTGTTTCCAACCAAAACTTAACAATGAAAGGAGAGGATTACTAGAATAAACAACAGCAAACTACCTTAGCTTTCCACATGAGCCACAGCTTGAAGATGTCCACATGCCTCCCACACTGGATGCTCTTGTCTCCAGTGTCATAGGACACATCATAGTGTTTATCAGGCTGGAAAAGATACTCGGCACACAGTTGGTTGCACTCCTGAAGCAGACCCTGACAGCAACACAAACAACAGCTTTATCTGCAGCTTTACCCACAGCTGGATCCATATATGTTGTTTTCTTTGCACGCACTTTGAGTTATTGTGATTTCACTGACCTTCTTTCGCACTAGAATAGCTGAACACTGCAAAGGGACGCCCATCATCTTGTGGGGATTCCAGGTGATGGATGAGGCCCTGTAGTGGAATGGAAATTAATGGAATTCCTCACTCCAAAAGCACTAACTTTGCATAAAAATGAATAAAATCTTGTAGATACCAATTACCATGACCACGTTTAGAGTAGCCTTAGGGAAAAAGACTCCCAGGGTAAGACGTCCCACGCTTTCCTCTTTTTTTTCCTACTGATCAATTGATAGCACCAAATTTAATGACTATGGCCTAATTATGAAATCTCGTCTGAATGATGGCATTCCTGGCATTCCTGTCTGACATTGGATAATAGTGATTTACGGATTTATGTTATCACCAAAGTCATATCAAAGTTATCATTATGAGGTGTGTAGAATGAGCAGTACCTTTGGTTTTTTGGGAAAAAGTTTTTGTTCTTTTGAAATGAAAATGGAAATTAGGACATCTAAGACAAAAACTCCACCAGTCAAAGGGCAAAAGGTCTCCTCTAGCATATTACTTCTAAAATACTACTCACTGCCTGGCTGGCTACATGCCAGATATAACGACTGTTAGCAAGAATTGGGTAACATCTTTCCTGGAGTTGACAGATTTACATCCACATCTGATTTGTTTTTTTTAATGTGCACTAATTATTTGTACTTATTAGTTAAATGTTAAATGTTACTGCTTTGTTTCATACTACTACGATTACTACTACTTTTATTAGTGCTATTACTATTATTTCTACAACGTTTACTATTACTACTACTATTACTACTATTATTACCACTGTTAATACTACTTCTAATGTTATTATGACTTTTACTACTATTATTACTAGTACTATTACCACTATTATAACTTTTGCTACTACTATTACTATTACTACTAGTATTAGTACAACTACTATTACTGCTACTATTATTATTACAACTACTACTATTACTATTACTCTTAACATTATTACCATTACGAATATAACTATTAATATCACTACTATCATTATTACTATTCCTACTACTGTTACTATTACTCTTACTCTTAACATTATCGCTAATATTAGTACTTTTGCTACCACCAGTATTATTAGTACTATTCTTACTGCTATTACAATTACTCTTATTATCACTAATATGAATATTACTATAAATATTACTACTATTATTTTCACTAGTACTACTACTATTACTACTGTTACTACTACTACTGTTATTATTACTACTACTATTACTACCGTAACTACTACCATGACTACTACTTCTATGACTATTTCTATTACTGCGACTAATACTACTAGTACTATTACTACTACTTCTATTACTATTTCTATTGCTACTATTACTACTTCTACTACCAATAACAGCAATAATAAAGTTAATATGAATTTACATATTGTAGTATTACAGTAATGTGAATTTACATATTAATTACATTCACAAATAAGCAATTGTGATTAGATTTACTATAATCACAAAAGCTATTTCATTAATAAACGCATTTGAAATTTCAAGTGTTTCTATTTTACTGTTATTAGTGTTTTGCTTACTGAAAAAAAGTGGAATCACTAAGATGTTAACTGATAAAGGCCTCAATGTCATTTTCTATAATATTTTCATTTTGTTATGTTGATTAATAACAGTTTCTTTCTCATTATTAAGCTTTATTGATTACTGCCAATGTTAGCACAGGTTCTCTCTTAAAGGAATAACCTGGCCAGCATAAACAGCATAAAGCATAAACAGCATAAAGCATTGTCTTTCTGGCTATTCGAATACTGCTTCTTTAAAAATGTGGAGGTTTGAGTAGCAAAAATGTTTTAAAAAGCCTATCTCTAGTTAGTGGTGCCACTGAGTTCACTTACCTATCAATGCCCTGCAGTTTCAGCCGGTGCCTCTTAGACAAGAGCAGGCCGCCTCCCCAAGCTGCCTGTAAGAAGATGAAAGCCAGCCTGAAATCTACACTTCATAGTCTTCACATTTGTTATGCATACAGTCTGGCACAGTGTGTATGGATGGAGAGTAATATAGAATGAGTAAATACATCCACATGCATCCACAGGCCAAATCTCTCACAGATGTCTGCTATGTCATTCAGAGGGTCAAAGGCTCCGTACACAGTAGTCCCTGCAGTGGTGTTTACATAGAATGGAACCAGACCCTGTGGACACAAAACAAGGTTATGTTCTCTATTGTGGTTACTACACACTGTCAGAAAAGGTTCTGTGCAGGTACATTTTTCATCCATCAAGGTACAAACAATGTAAATGTACCCTGTAAGGTACAATAATTGTTTTAAGGTCCAATTGTGTACCTTGAAAAAGTTGAAACAATAAAAAAACCTGGAGACAATTTACACCAATCAGGCATAACATTATGACCACCTCCTTGTTTCTACACTCATTGTCCATTAATCAGCTCCACTTACTGTATAGGAGCACTTTATAGTTCTACAGTTACAGACTGTAGTCCATCTGTTTCTCTGCATACTTTGTTAGCCCCCTTTTACCCTGTTCTTCAGTGGTCAGGACCCCCATGGACCCTCACAGAGCAGGTACTATTTGGGTGGTGGATCATTCTCAGCACTGCAGTAACACTGATGTGGTGGTGGTGTGTTAGTGTGTGGTGTGCTGGTATGAGTGGATCAGACACAGCAGTGCTGCTGGAGTTTTTAAACACTGTGTCCACTCACTGTCCACTCTATTAGACACTCCTACCTTGTCAGTCCACCTTGTAGATGTAAAGTCAGAGATGATAGCTGCTGCTGCACAGTTTGTGCCGGTCATCCTCTAGTCCTTCACCAGTGGTCACAGGAAGCTGCCCACAGGACGCTGTTGGCTGGATATTTTTGGTTGGTGGACGATTATCAGTCCAGCAGTGACACTGAGGTGTTTAAAAACTCCAGCAGCACTGCTGTGTCTGATCCACTCAGACCAGCGCAACACACACTAACACACTACCGCAACGTCAGTGTTACTACAGTGCTGAGAATGATCCACCACCCAAATAGTACCTGCTCTGTGAGGGTCCATGGGGGTCCTGACCACTGAAGAACAGGGTAAAAGGGGGCTAACAAAGTATGCAGAGGAACAGATGGACTACAGTCTGTAACTGTAGAACTACAAAGTGCACCTATATAGTAAGTGGAGCTGATAAAATGGACAATGAGCGTAGAAACAAGGAGGTGGTCATAATGTTATGCCTGGTCAGTGTATATATGTATATATATATATACACACTGATCAGGCATAATGTATATATGTAAAATATTAATCATTAGAGACTGGGGGAGTCAAAAGAAAGGAATACAGAAAAAGAAAGAAAAAAAAGAACAAAAAAGATATTAAAACTCAATAACTACCTTATAGTTAGAGATCAAAGCAATACTTCGCTCAAAATACAAATGGCTAACAATAGAATAAAAGGATGAGTCCATTAGCATAACATTAACTGGCACTTCAGATCAGAGGATCATTCTTGTCCTCCCTGTACATTCTGATGTTTTGCCTGCTCCAACAGGCCTCATTCAACTCATCAGCTCATCAGTAAGCACTTCCTGAGTTGAAGTGGTTGCGTTAGCGCAGTATGGAGAACCACTGATCTGAAGTGCCATTTAGCATGATGCTAATGCTTCAGTTTAACTACAAAGTAAGCCATGTTAGCGTCTGGGGCAAAGTAAAGTCAACCTGACGTTTTTTCCACTGCACATTCAAAAACAAGAACAAACCCAAACAGAAATGGTTCCTGTTCTTGTTCTTTTTCAATCATCATAATCACAATTAATAATGTAATTATTATTTTGATCATTTTATGGCACTCTAAAGCATCTTATTTGGCTCATTAGTCACCTCGCATATAACAATATACCACACTATTCTGGGCACACCCACTCACAAAATGTCTACTTTTATACAGAATCAAGAAAAGTTTCATTTTCCCTCTTGAGCTATTTCCTACTAGCTATCTTGCTTATTAATTTGCTATAAAAACAGCATAGACTAGCATCGCTGGTCACAAGCAAAACCAGCATATTGCTGCTGCCGGAAGAAAACCTCGTATCTCCAAAATGGGCCGTTTCTTTTGGTCCGTTCTTCATGAAATTTAAACACAATATAAAGAGCAACAAGCATTTTCAAATTATGTCAAAAATTGAAAAACAACAAAAATGGAGATTTTCTTCTGACAGCAGCAATATGTTGTATTTTGGATGCTGGTGTGCTGGTCAACTAGCATGATCATGCTGGGTGACTAGCTAAACCAGCACCACACCAGCTTATGAATTCCATGCCGGCCTGTGCTGTTTTTTTCAGCAGGGTAGTTAGGATAACACTAGATGTGCTGATATGAAATAACATGTTTGCCACTTAAACTGATGCAAATGTCAACAACTACAGATAATCATGTGTAGAATCAAACAAATATTATATTAACAGAGTTAAATAACTAGTTTGCCTATCTAATAGCATGCTTTTTATGAAGTAATCACTTCGAAAATAACAATTGACACATCAACATATCATTCTACTTGATATTCTAGTGCCTAATGGATATTTGACCCACCTTGGACTCTGCTGTTCTGATACTGGATTCTAGTTCTCTTGGAATCATTTTGCCCCTTACAAAATAAAAAAAGCAACCCATTAGGATTAACACAATGCAGACAACCTCAAAGCTCAGTATGTTACAAACACTGTCCTAATTTTTACCTCTCATCACACTTCACCAAAATAACATTTTCAGAGCCAATCCCGAGGACGGCCGCAGACTTCTTGATAGAATAATGACTCTGGAAATAGGGCAGACATCAAAAATGTTATTCATCTGGGAAATATTAATAATGCCACTTAGAGACCCCCACCTTTCACATCAGAGGGAGCACATTAATGTTGTATAATATTGGAATAAAAGGCACAGATACACAATATGCCTCATTTGGACATCAGCAGGGTAAAGATAATTGCATGGCAGCGATAGCGAGGGAGTGAGCTCACATGTGCAGAGGTGAAGAGGGCGAGAGGCGGCACGGCATGCATCCCTGCAGTTTTCACCCTTGGGAAGAAATGATATCTGGCCAGCAACACACTGTAAAGATTAGACATTGTGCCTCCTGACGAAATAAAATGGGTAAAATAGAAAAGGGGTGAAATAGAAACTTTCCCACAGTGTAGCAAAGTATATCGCTGCTGTTGGAAAAAAAACCTTGTATCTCCAAAATGGAAACTTTACGGGAGAAGGAAAAATCCCATTGTTTTGAAGTAAACCTGTCCCAAAGTCTGAAAATCAGTTTGGAACATTAATAATTGTCACTACTGAAACACATGTTCTGCATTTAAGTGAATGTTTTGTGTTTTAATGTAAACTATTCTGTTTTATGTGTGTATAACTGTGCAAAGCTGTCTTTGCTAGTCATGTACTCACTAACATTTCTGAGTTCAAAATGAACCAAAATTCTGTCTATCAACAGTCATAACCGAAACATTCGGAAAAGTTTCAGCAGTGACAAAATGGAATGTTTAATGATTTGTTTTAATAAAGTAAACATAACTAAGGTATAGGCTCGATCAAACAAAAGAATTTTAGTCTGAAGTTCAAGTCAGTAAAAAGTCTGAATTGGATTTTGAACTACATCTTTTAACCAGTTCGGTAGAGTGATTTTTATACTCACTTAAGTTATCGAAAAAGGTGTTCTGCAACATTAACTTTTTTTATTTAAATATATTGTAATACTACAAGTCTTGGATACCCTGAATGTGAACACCAATTGTAGCCTGACCAATGAGCTTGTCAGATGCTAGATATAGAAAACAGCAGCTGCTCTGTAAAATATTAAAATGTCTGTTGTAAGCTTCAAATAAAACATGGACTGTCTTTAACAAGCTTCAAATGTCTGTGTTGAATTTAGAACAGCCAAAAAATGTTAATGTGAATTGCTGTTAGCTTAGTGCTAACATATTACTAAAATCCCATAGGGATGATAGCTGAAATTGGTACAGGGTTTCCCTCAAATGATCTCAAATTTTAATTAAATGTATAAAAACTAACTAAGTTTTCAGGTTGAAGAATGGCGTTCACTAGAAATGAAAAGGCATTTTGTGTGCTAGAATATGCTCGAACACAGTCAAACGAGAGTGTGCAGCGTGCATTTTCGAGAAAATTCAATAAAAATGCACCAACTGGAAAGCAGATTTGGACATGGCACAAAAAATTCAAAGAGGAAGGCTGTCTGTGGAGGGCTAAGGGATCTGGACCACCACCAGTATCGGAAGATATGACATTTGTGAAGCTGTGAAATCGGTTATAAAATCTACATCCCTCTGAATTTCTTGTTCGAATTTTGAACCAATTGTTCCAATTATGGCCCAAATTAAAGGTGTAGCTCTAATATTCATGGTTCACCACTAATCTATAAAAACAAAAGATGAACAAAAGCACAGCACATAGCTAAAACAGTGGTAGCAGTCATCTTAAAGTCAGGTTTGTCTTGTTTTGATCATTTTTATAGATCAGTATGTCATTCAGTATCAGAAACCCAATAAGCAAAGGTTTAGGCATGCAGTTAGGTTTGTCTGGTGGTTATAGTATATTACTACATTAGCCTCACAGCCCAGGCACAAAACTAAAGACTTTCACAGTGAGGAGAAAAATGTGTGAATTTGATTTTTATCATAACCATCGCTTGAATCTTTGAGTATATTACCTGGGCAGAAGATGCCATCTCCCTCCTTTTCAGACCAGCCAATAATGGAGTGCATTTTCTTGAGGATGACGTCTTCCATGAGGATGAATACTGGTGCAATCTCATAGGTGAACCTGCCAGCACATACATTTATTTGTTAAAAAAAAGCATGTTTATGTACACATTTAAAAGATTATGGTTCTTCAATGGATCTTTAGTAAAGAAAATGGTCTATATAGCACCAAAAAGTGTTTTTTTCCCCTATTATTACGATGTCATGCTTGTTACAATAGAAGAACCCTTTTTGGTTCTATATAAAACCCCTTTCAAAAGGGTTCTGTTTAGAACCATCTACAGCACATTCTCAGTCAATCTGTAGAACCCTTTTACAATGCAAAAAACCCTTTAACCATGCAAAGTTTCTTTTGAGTGGTCGTGGTTCTATATAGAACCATTGGTAGCACTTTCTATGAATGTCACCTTTGTAAGCATCTATAAACACATTCATAACGTGTTATAATGCATTCATAAGACATTATAAACATAGCTATAAATATATTATTATTATACATTATAGCCATGTTTATTATGCATTATGAATTGTTAACATAATACATTATAAGTACTGATCATAACAAATTGTAAGAGCTCATAAGTCGTATTTGTCCGCTCTAAGTAAAGTGAAGCGTACTGTACTAAAGCCTCCTCCAGTGTTAAGACTGAGGCTTCAAGTTGAAGTATTTACTGAAGGATTTACTGAAACACTAAAACATTCACAATAAAGCTCATTACAGGCTTCAAATGTCAGAGTTTAAACTAGTGCTGCCATCAGTGTTTTACCCAATGTGGGAAAGGTAATGTACACCACCGTTAGCTTGGTATTTGTCTTTACTTTGCAGTCTCCAAGCTGGGACTGACTTCTTTGGCACTTACAGTATAACATATTATTAAAACTATTTATAATGCATTATATTAACAATTCATAATGTATAATAAACATGGCTATAAAGTGTAATTCAGTGTAATTCTTTTTTATAAATATTTATAACCACATTTATAATGCCTTATGAATACATTATAACATGTTATAAATGTGTTTATAGATGCTTACAAATGCGACATTCATAGAAAGTGTTAACGAACCATTTTCTATACTAAAGAGCCCTTGAAGAACCATCATTTTTAAGTGTGTAGTCTACAGATATATGCTGAATGTAGTTAGCATTTGCCTAATATTCATTGATGATTGCTACCTTTAACTACCTTTAGCTCATTTTACGTCAGTTTTGATTTGATCTAAACTATTTCAAGCACCAGACAGAAAGACAAGACATAGACCACCTGCTCAAATGGTGTAAAACAAGCCTTGTGTTGAAACATGTACTGACATGTTTGTGTTCGCAGTTGATGTGACCCATTCCCCTGCTAGTCCAATGACGTCCAGTCCAGTTGACAGCTGGTTAAAGAAGCGTGGGTGACCTGGTGGTTAAGAACAATAAGGTCAAGACAGGCCTCTAAGTTTCAGTCTAACAAAGGAAACTTTAAAGAGTACAAGTGGTACATTTTCCTTGTACTTTGTTTTATTTTTTTTCTCTGTAATTCATTTTTACATTTCCAACCTTTCTTTATCCCCAAGAATTAAGCAGGCATTTTTGTTACTGTGCCTTGAAGACTGACATATGTAAATCACTTCTATTCTGATTGGCTGGTTTGTATTGTGCCTCACTCAGAAAGCAAGGTGGGCTGAAACATTGAACAAGCTGTGCTGCTCCTTTCAGATGTGTAGAAGGCTGAAGTGATGCATCCTGACAGCTAAGAACAGCACAACGTTTGACCGCTTTTTTGTCCACATCTTTCACTGCAATAACTCTGCTGCAAACTGTCTGCAGTAACATCACTCTGCATCACTTCAATGTCAATAGGTGGGCCTAAACTGCAATAGACTGAATGAGCATCACGTGACATCACAACCATGATTAATTCAAAACAAGACGATTTTGCATCTTTTCTATATTTTCCATATTTGGACTGTATGGACTAGTAAGTGAATGGTGTGTTTGTTTACACAATACATCCACCTTTTTAAAATAAAATAAACAAGCAAAACTGGATTTCTGTGATATGAGCCTTTGAAGCAGTCGTGTAATTAAAGGGAAATTTCTGCATAAGTAAATTATTAAGACGTAAGCAAAGTAATTTGGAGTGGTTTAATGTGAAATGCTTCATTCTAGAGAAACTTGTTCACAGTGGTGGTGATAGGAACCAGACGTCCAAAGCCATCTCACAGAATGTTAGTACAAGAAGTGGTTAGATATATATTGCTCAGTGTCAGACACATTGTTTTAAGAGGAAAGGTTTCGGCCTAAAACATACTTTAAAAACAAAATGTGGGGTGGAGAGATACAAACAGGGTGTTACAAGGCAAAATAGTCCCTAAAGGAAATTTATTTTTTCTTTACTTATTTTTATTTACTATAATTTTACCATTATTAACATTACAATATAGAACTCAGAAGACATGTGCAGTTTCTCTGGTCATTTGGGATTGTAAATAAAATGGATATGTTTGTGCTGTGAACATCACAACCTCTGGTTCCTGTCATCACCACTGTAATGTAATCACAGTTGATTAGTCTCTCTAGAATGAAGAGTTTGTTTACATCTGCAGAGATTGTGGTCAGTGATATTCCCCTTTTAACTATTATTATTATTATTATTATTATTATGCTGCATGTTAATGCTAACCAGTCTTGACTCCATATTTCAGGGTGTCCCGACAGTCTACTAGCAGCTGCTCCAGGTTGTCGGGCTGGTCCGGGAGCTCCAGGCTGAAGCCCTCTAGACCTTCCTTCAGCTGGTGGGGATGGTGGAAGTCCAGCACTTTGGAGCTGCGGTTCGAGGACTTGCTGATGTACGCCAGCAGAATGTTGAGCAGCTCCTGCAGGAAATGCTTGGTCACCTCCTCCCCGTTCTCTGCAGGAAGAAGATCTAGACAAAGAAAAGCACAGATTACATTTGATTCTCAGTGTTTATAATGAATCTATTTCCATTTAGAATATTCCAAGTGTTTGCTGTGTCTGTTTGCAGACTGATGAAGACTTAAAGCCAATGTTTGTGCCATGTACTCCCCCCCTGTGGTTTTCATAATAAAGGAAGAAGATCAGGAGCCATATTACAGAAATGTAATCTGTTTAGTCACCATGACAACTTCAGTTAGGATTGAATTTAGGTCAGTAGCTATTACAGAACGGCATTTCTGAAGTAATTGTGTTCTAATGCTGCGTTCGACTAGATCATTATGGCTGCCAAATCATTATGGCTCCTCGCACAGTCAATAGTAATAAAGCACCACTTCTTTCATTATCATATTATAATGATCGTTAAATGTCATTTTTTTCCCCATAAGAATGAATAGTGGGCATCCCACATATATCACAATGATTCAAGTACACTAGCAGCACCTTATTAATCATATGGGATGCTATGGCAACCACATAACAAGCACCTAACTACACCATAGCATCCACCTAGCAACATGCAAGCAACCACCTATCAACACCCTAGCAACTAGGGGTGGGTAAAAATTGATTCTTAGATGCATCGCGATGCAGATGTGGATGATTCTGAATCGATTCACAAATGTCAAAAATTGATTTTCTAAATTTAAATTTTTAACTTAATGTTGACAAAATGCAAAAGGCGGAACTTGCAAGTGTGGAAGTGCAGCGCCCGGACACTTTGTGACGTGCACATAACACAACTGGATGAGTGAGAAATCCGACCGGCACCCTCTGCATTAAAAGCTAGATTAGGTCAGGAGTCGACAACCCAAATGTTAAGAAGAGCCATTTTGCCCTTTCAACAAAAATCAAACAACCTTGGGAGCCATAATATTTAATGTCCAGTATGTCTCAGTGTCCTAGTATAGGCTAAAAAATATAAACGAAAATGCAGGCTCAGCTACTTTGCTCTGCTTTAAGCTTTAGTTACAGCCGCTTTCCTCCCATCTCCACCAGAAAACTTTTCCTCAAAAGTAGAAGAGTTTCTTGTAAAATGTCTCTAAACGCTCGACTGTTTTACGAGGCTGAAGTCACTTCTCATTCGCCAGCTTCTTGTTCGAATTTTCCTGTTCCACCTTAAATTCTGGCGCCAGAATGTAAATGCAGCACCATTTAAGGTGGAACGGGAAAATTTGAAAGAGAAGCTGACCTCATCTTCGCAACTTTTTACTGTTTGACAGTCTCTCGTGGGAGGTTTAACGTTCCAGGAAACCAACTGCGCTGCTTATAAATGTGAATAAGTTCATTCGTCTCCAAATGTTCGTCTTAAATCTCTCTCTTTGCCTTTTCGTTAGCTACTAGCTCGGCAAGACTGCGTTGCTATGTGACCCGAAGTCTGCATGCCAGTTCTCAGAACCAGGGCTTTCACGCTATGTTGCACACTTTGGAGCTGAGATACAGCGTCTAGTCCCGAAGATATTTTACTGACACAGCGACTCCCCCCTCCCCCACTCTCTACAACGAGACCAAAACAGAAGTTACAAAATCAAAAAAATACATAAAAGAAAATGGGTAGGATGGCTGTAACCTGTTCTGTGTGGACATCCATTGCCACTGGATCTTTTCTCACCGTAACGGCGCATTTTATAACAGATGAGTGGCAGCCAGTGTCTCATGTGCTCCAATCAAGAGCAGTGAATGAGAGCCTTCCAGTTCACTTACCTCATCACTTCCGTTTGTTTTATTAATAAAAGATATTGGAAGTAAATTCATTATGGATCATTACAAATACTTAGCTTTAAAAGTATCAAGTCCTCACACACTGAGAAAATTGAAATCCTGTATAGAAAAAAAGATACATCGATAATCGTTTTAGAATCGCATCTCTGAATTGTAATCGAATCGTGAGGTGCCTAAAGATTTCCACCACTACTAGCAACTACTTCGAACATTATAGTACACACTTGGCAACACCCTAGCAACCAGCTTGGATACTATAGCAACCACCTAGCATCATACTAGCAACCACCTAGCAACACCCTAGCAACTACTTGGAACATCATAGCTAACACCTGGCAACACCCTTGCAGTCAGCTGGGATACCATTGCAATGACCTGAAAGAACCTAGCAACCATTTAGCAACACCCTAGCAACACCCTAACAACCAGCTTGATTACCATGGCAACAACTTAGCAACACAGTACGATCCACCCGGAATACAATAGCAACTACTATGCAACAAACTAGCAACCATGTAAAATACCATTGTAACCACCTAGCAACACCCTAACAACCATCCTGGAAGCTGTGCAATCACTCTTCATTCTCTTTAATAAATGTACTTTTCTAGTGTTAAGTCATATTTGCTTTAGACCAGCCTACAGACATAGCAACTGGTTAAATGTATAACACTGACTGTATTTACATGCAAATATTTTTGCCAATCCAATTGAATACATTCCAATTACAGATTAAGACTGAGGTGTTTATATGAACTCAACTCAACAATCTGATGGAAAATCTCCACTAACATACATATTACAAGCAATCTGATCCAAATTTAGAGTACCACTTATTGTAGACGTTACCATGACAATGAGCATCACGTTGAGTCCAGTCAGAGTGAGTTGAGCAGCAGTGAGCAGTGCTTGTGTTTTTAATTGCTTTAAAATGATGTCAGACTCAGGAAAACATCCTTCACATGTCCTTATTAAAGAAGGCCGAGAGGAAGACGTCGCATTCTGAGACACATAAGATGGACGCCCGTCACACCGCCGTCTTTCAAAGCTCAAAGCATAAACTTTGACAGCAGTACATTCATTTAAGGTGGGGTGGGACAATTCAAACAAGACGCTGGTGAATGAGAAGCGACTTCAGCCTCGTAAAAAAAACGTTGACAGACATTTTACAAGAAAATCTACTTTCGTGGAAAAGTTTCCTGATTGAGATGCGAGAAAAGCAGCTACAGCTGATCTAAAGGTTAAAGCAGAGCAAAGTAATTCTGTGTTTTCATTTATATTATATTTTTAGCCTATACTGTCAGCACATACTGAGACATATTTACAGCCATGATGGTAGAACGAATGTAAAATGTTGTGCCTCCCAAGGTGGTTTCATTTTTGTTGAAAGGATAAAATGGCTCTTCTTAACATTTTGGTTGCTGACCCCTGAGCTAAGCCTACTAATAAGGGGTGATCAGCGCGTGGGACCAGCGTGGGACCAGCGTGTGACCGTTTGCTCAAACTGTCCGTGGCCCAGTCAGGATTACCACCAGCCCAGTTAACGACCGCGTTCTGTGGTTCAGATTTTGAGTGGATTGCCTGAATCCTGTAGCAAAATTGTAGCAAAAATTATCTCTATAGCTACACAAAAATTTTTACGGGGCTACAGCTGTTCACTACATTTCATAAATCTGTAGCAGCTGCAGCTATTAGCTACAAAAAACTGTAGTTAACTACAAAAAGTAGTGCGCTACTTAGCTACTCCCCCCATCCCTGACCTTAAATGAGGCAAATGAGGCCTGCAGCTCTTTAAGCGTTCATCTGGGTTCTTTTGTGACCTCCTGGATGAGTTGTCGATGAGCTCTTGGTTAAACATTGGAAGGCCACTCCTGAGAAAGTTCACCACTGTAAGCTGAAGTAATTTTCAGCACAATCTCAGCTAATACAATGTCATTCAATAAATATTTCTACACAACATACTCATGAATTTGCCCATAAAACCACAGTAGCACAAATAGAGCTTTTTTCAGTTGTTATTGAAAAAACAGTGAAACCATGTAATTGAAGGAAAATTTGGTGACACGTCCTATGGATACACAAGCATTTATGAGCCGTTATATAGCATACATAATACCCCAACCAATAAAAAGCGAACACATCCAATTTGCATGCATGAGACGCCAGCTGGAACACAGCCAAAACCGTGTGTCACGCATTTGCCAGTATCACAGCATGATATGGACTTCATTACCCAGAACTCTCAGGAGGATCACATGACTGGGCCACTTCCCTCTGACTTGGAGAATGCTACGGACTCCAATACCCACAATCCTCAGGGGGATCACATGACTTCTGAGCATATCTCACGCTCCTATCAGCGCTCTCGTTCTCCTGAGTATTAACTATGTGCAGCTGTGTTTTAGATCATATGATCAGGACAGCATAGTTTATAAGGCCGGGCTTTAGTGAAGTTCAGTGTGAGGTATTGCTTCTTTACGAACTTACTGAGCGTTATTTCTGATCTTTTGTCTGCTGTGTATTTGACCTTTTGTTTTGCTTTCTCGACTCTGCCTTTAGCCTTACCCCTTTTTTTGGATACTGTTGCCCGTTATTTTGCTGTGTTTTTGACCTTCTGGACTGTTTTTCGACCTGCCCTTTTGTCTTGCCCCTTGGTTTCGTTCATATATGATCATGGTTGTGTTTTGTATATGCTGTTTGGTTTTGACCCATGCTTGTTTTTTGACTCCGCTTTTGCTTAACTCCATTAAACTACCTTTCGCCCTTTTACACCGCGAGTGTCTGGATTCTGTTGCATTGGCACACCGTGAACAAATGATGGGGTCAGAGCAAAACAGTAAAAGCACCCAGATCTGCTTATCTCTGACGTGACATTCCATCTTAGCTAAGCTTTAATAGTGCTTTGCAGTAGTTTATGTCCTTGCACTTTTTTTGAAAGTGATATTTCAGTGAAGATTTTCCTCGTGCCTCAAACATAGTCAGTCAGTCAAAATAGAGTATGGTGCAAAGGTCAAGGACCACCTTTCATTTAGTTAATGTCTAATCAAAACAGCCATTAATTGCTAGTTATTCATTTTCCAGCATCAGGAAAAGACAGAAATTGTTTAATTGCTTTCAGTTAAAAAAAAAAAATCTGCAGGGATATTTTTCCACACCTCCAGGACAAGTTCAGTCTTAAAAGTTGGTTGCACTTCCCAATCCTAGAAATTCCAAACACATTCAGTGATGCTGAAATCTGGGCTATGGGGTGGTCAGTCCGTTGTTCTGAGAACACCAAGGAAACAACTCCAGATATTTATATATATATCTTGTATCTTTGTATCTTTTATATATACCCGTAACTCCATGATCTGATTAACTAGAACACTGTTGGGTCTCTGTGTGTGTATCTCAGTGGTACTTCTTCATGGTCTTAATGAGTTTTTGCTGTTGAATCTTGATTCTTGCTCATGTTTATAGAGACTTTTCTTTTCGAGTCTTGGTTCCACTGAGTATTTCATACTGATGTTCTTAGAGAGTTTTTCTTCTCAAGTCCAGTTTTCTTTCAGTGATTCTTTTTCATGCTCTTAAAGAGTTTACCTTCTGAGTTCTCTCAGTGTTTTTTTCTGGTTCTCTTAAGTTTTCCTTTTGAGTCGTGTTACTTCCTTATGTTCTTGGGAAGTTTCTCCTTTTGAATCTTGGTTCCTCCCTCATTGGTTCTTCTTAATGTTCTTAGGAAGTTTCTCCTTTTGAGTCTTGGTTCCTCCCTCTGTGGTTCTTCTTCATATTCTTAGGACGTTTCCCCTTTTGAGTTTTACATCCTTGGAATCAGCGCAACTTTAGCTAATAAAGTGGCAATCAGGAAAGTAACACTTCCCATGAATACTGTATTCACAATACATCATAAATGCATTTATGAGGCAATATATAGCTTACACAACACTCCAACAGGGATGGAAGTAACAAATTAAAATTACTCTCATTACTGTAACGAAGTTTATTTTTTGTGGATGTATACTTTTTTGAGTATTTTTTAAAAACTGTAGTTTTACTTTTACTTAAGTATTTTTATTGTGAGGTATTGTACTTCATTACAATTCGAAATGCCTCCATTCCAGAGTTAAAAAAAGATATACAGTTTTTTTTTTTGAGTTAAAAAAAGTCTCCATGAACTATGCACCAGGAAATGACATGATCTACGGCAAGACAGCAAGCTGGATGCTCATTCCATGTCAGGCGGGTAAAATGAAATGCTGCAGATGTGAACTGGAGTTTAAAAAATGGAGACACAAGAACTAAATACAGACCTAAATGAATCTGAATCACATCCAGCTGAGGCTGAAGTTGAAGAAAATCCTTGGCCACATTTAAGGGACAAATTCAACGTCAAGAGCAAGAAAGGTGACAGCGTCATTATGCAGTGTCAACTTTGTTTACCCAGAAATGTGGAGATTACCGCTTACAAGAACTCTGCACCCAACCTGTGCAAACATGTGCAGGTAAGTTAATTATCTGTAGCCACCGAATTTCAGATTTATCTGTAGTAATGAGCTTTGAGTAAGTAACTTTGCTGATGTTGGTTCACAGGGTATTGGTAGCAAAACTTGGTTAAAACTATAGAACTGGTGTTCTAGGAAAAGCTAGCTTTCAAAAGCTAACGTTTTGTGTTTTTAAGCTACACCCATGCCAGACACATTAGCTACGATTCTCGCTCGGTTAATGCTAACGTTTATTTGATCTCAGACCTGATAGAGGTTGTGCTGTGAAGGAGCACAAATGATGGGAATCAACATTTTTATTCGACCTAATCTTTCCTGTTATAGTGAACGCTGTCATGTTGCGTTTTTTACTTAAAGGGGCAAAAGTAATTTATTGTAATTCTTCTGTTATCGTTTCCGTCCTAAAGATAACATGGTACAAAAATTCATTAGCTTGGCTATCCATCAGCTGAGGTGGCATTATAATGTTGCTCAATATCTTTCAGGCAGAAATGTATGATAAGACAAAATGAAAGTTATATATGCACCCTTCGTGTACCATGTTTATAAATTACAATATGAAAATCAGATGGTATCAATTGTTTATAATGTAATTACTATAACAATGTGCTTTTCAAACAAATAATTTTATTTTTAGGCACATCTGTAAGCAAGGAATGTACTTTATCAAAAGTCAATACTAAGTTTTGTATGAATGTAATAAACTCCAGCTGTATGATAAAGGCACATTGCTTATATTCATTCACACTGATGGTTTTGTTTACAGAGGAAACATCCTTTTAAGCTAAAGGCCTACAGTGGCCTTGTAGCAGCACGAAAGCGAACCCTGGAAGACCATGGACCAGCAAATGTCCCAAGCAAGCAAACAAAGATATCTGATGTGATTGAAGTTAGTGCTTCCAGACGTGTGCCACAGCAGTGAGTTGACAAGCTTATGATCCGCTTTATTTGTGAGGGTCTTCAATCCATTTTCTGTTGTTGAAGAACCTGCATTTAAAAATCTTTTGTCAACGCTGAATGCAAGGTCCTTTCTAGACCCGCTCTTCAAACTAAAATACAGGAAGCTGCAACTCAAATGAAGGTAAATTTAATATCACATCTTAGAACAGTTACCTATGTTGCCACCACCACTGATTGCTGGACAGTGCACCACAGAAGTTATATTGGTGTCACTGCTCATTGGATAGATGAAGAAACATTGGAAACAAGATCTGCTGCACTTGCCTGCAAGAGGTTGAGAGGGTCCCACACCTTTGATGTTCTAGCCAGTGCCCTTAATGACATTCACTCTCAGTACAAGATAAGAGAGAAGGTGGTGAGAACCACGACTGACAATGGTTCGAACTTTATTAAAGCATTCAATGTGTTTGGCAGTCAGGATCCATCTGAGGAGGCGGAGTTGGAGAAAGATTCTTCTGAAGAGCTCCAGACAGACTACCTGGACACATTCAGCATCTTGGACGAAGACAGTGGTCTTGAATACCAGCTTCCCCAACATCAAAGATGCGCAGCCCACCTGTTAAACTTAGTTGCCACGACAGATGCTGCCCAGGCAGAAGAAAAGAATGGTACATACAAACGGCTATCGCGTGCAGCCTTTGGAAAATGCCAAGCATTGTGGAACAAAACAGGCCGGTCATATATAGCCGCAGAAATTGTTGAAGATGAATGCAAGCTCCAGCTCATCCGGCCAAATCAAACTCGGTGGAACTCTGTATATATGGCTGTAGAGAGAATCTTACGGATCTTGCAGCAGGAGGGGGAAGTCGGTGAAAAGTTTGGTGTGACAATGTGAGTATTGTTTAAAATTTCTGCTTTAAGCTCATCTCTGTTCCTTTCCTCTGCATCTCCCTTTAATGACTACAAAGACGTTAAATGGTAAACTCAGTAGGGGATATTGGCTTTAATTTTGATTCACCTGGGTTTATGCAACCTGCAAAATGAACTGTCTGGTACATTACTGAATTCGTCGGTATTTGCTACTCTTTTTACCAGCCTCATTAAAATCAAATGCTAAATATGGTAGCTGGCTAAACTATTTTACTGGCTTCTAAACAAAATCACCTGCTTTTGGTTGGTGATGGGCGTTAATTTCCCACCTTGCATTAGTGTTAATGAATAAAACGTGTTTCATTGTCTTTTTACCTACTTGAAAATTTCCATATTAAAAGATTCCTGCAAACATACCTTAACATTTGCTATGTGCTGTACAGGCTGAGTCCAGCTGAAATCGCCTTCTTGAATGAGTATTGTATTGCCATGAAGCCTGTGGTGACGGCTTTAAACATCCTTCAGTCTGAGACAAGTGCATACATGGGAAGGCTACTTCCTGTGATCTTCCAGCTACAAGCAAAGCTCAGAAGGATGGAAGCTTCCTCCAAGATGTGTCTGCCACTCATCAGAGCCATTCAGGATGGTGTCCAGAAGCGCTTTGGTGGGATGGTGGAGGACCCTGAGCTAATAGCTGCAGGAATCCTTCTGCCAAAGTTGAAGACCACTTGGACTGAGAATGCTGAGGTCATAGAGGCAGGTATGGGCACATTAAGAGTCGGCATGCAGTTGTCAAATTTAACATAGAAATCCTCTGACTGTAGACAAACAAGAACTTGTAGGATATGCTCATAACAGTATTACTAATAATAGTAAAACGAAAGCAACAAAGGTTTTTATTAACATATTGACCACTTGCATCTTTACACAATGCTAAGAAAGACTATGGAATTAATCAAAATGTATAGCGGCTAGTAGGTTTTGCTATCACTTTAATACAGAACTTCCCCAAATTTCTAAGTATAATAAAAAGCAAATTGAAAAAAAAAATGGAGGTAACTAAAAATGACTCTGAGTCCTGTGTGCTCTACATGTCATCTTGCATTCGTGCAATATCATAGGCATCATGATTTTGACTACATATCTACTGTAGGGGAAACATTTTTGTTGGGATGTTAGGCCCATGAAGAATTATGTTTCAACATAAGTCATTGTATTTGTCACATTTGTTGTTATACAGGTTTAGCCTACGTGAAAACTCTCCTTGAACAAATGACTCAGGGTGACAGTTGGGCAGCATCAGATGAAGATGATTTCTTCTCTTCAATGAAATCCAGAAGGACACAGAGTACAGGGGAGCTTGACGGATACCTTGATTGTGTCTCGGACAAGATGGACCTACTAAACTCATTTCCGTACATCAGAAAACTGTCCCTAAAACTCAATACTGGCCTGCTTGCATCTGCCGCCTGCGAGCGTCTGTTCAGCTGTGCTGGACTGGTGTTCACTGCAAAGCGAGCAAGACTGAGCTGTGCTAACTTTGAAAACCAGCTCCTGCTCAAACTGAACAGTAAATTCACGGAGTAATAATCTACAAAAATTCCACAATTGTGGATTTTTTGTGTGTGAACAGGTGTGCTGATTTCACCCATCTAAATGTTTTTTGTTTTTTTTTTCTGCAGGTCAATCAGTCCTCTCACATGCAGTATATATACTACATACTTGTTTGGTTGCATATTGTAGCAGAACCTCTTTTAGTTATATGGGGTACCAGAGTTTTTCTCATTCTATGGAAACAAAGAAGGGAAATTTTAGTTTTTTTATTTTTTTTTTTATTTTTTTTTTTATTCAATTCCTTTTTTCCATGCCATTCATTGCTAGTGTTTGGAAAAACTATTAATGTGGTCACCCATTGACATGTTTGATTATTTGTTAGCATATTTTGTATAATTTTATTTCAGTTTAATTGTATTTTTTATTTATGTATTTATTTATTTAACACTTTATATATATATTTTTTATTTTTATTCCATTTAAAATTATTTATGCATTGTTTATTTCATGGTTTAATTTAATTTGTGAATGCACTTAATTTTGTAAAGGTGATCTGAAATTAAAAATGTTATATACATGCTATTGTCCTGTATGCATTGCCTGGGAAGTGTCCTAGATGACCATGTATCTGCCAACCATACAGTTTAAAAGTAACTTTTACTCAAAGTACATTTTAAATAAGTTACTTTTTACTTTTTTTGAGTGGATTTTTACACAAGTAATTTTACTTATACTTGAGTACAATTTCACCATAGTAACAGTATTTTTACTTGAGTAAAATAATTTAGTACTCTTTACACCTCTGCACTCCAACCACTACAAAGCAAGTGTATCCCACTAGCAACTTTGCATAAAACATTTGCATAAATGAGACGGCAGATCGAACACATTCAAAAACATGAAGAAATTATGGTGTCACAGCAAAACAGTAAGAGTATGTAGACTTGCTTATCTTTGATGTGGTGTTCCATCTTAGATAAGCTTTGATACTGTTTTGTATGTAGTTTATATTACTTTTGAGTCTTGGTTCCTTGGTTCCTCGGGTGTTCTTCTTCATGTTCTTAGGAAATTTCCCCTTTTGAGTCTTGCTGTCTCTCAGTGCTTTTTTTCTCATGCTCTTAGGGAGTTTTCCCTTTTGAGTCCTGGTTCCTTTTATGGCCTCTTCTGCATTCTCTTGGGAAGTTTCTCCTTTTAAGTCTTGGTTCTTCTTAGAGGTTCTCCATAATGCGTTTAGGGAGTTTTCCCTTTGAGTCCTGGTTCCTTTCGTGGGCTCTTCCGTATTCTCTTGAAGTTGCCAGCTTTGAGTCTTGGTTCCTGACAGTGGTTCTCCGTCATGCATGAGTTTTCCCTTTTATGTTTCTTTTGTGGGTTCTTCTGCATTCTCTTGGGAAGTTTTTCCATCTTAGTCTAGGTTCCTCCCTGAGTGGTTCTTCTTCACCATCTTAGGGAGTTTTTCCTTTTGAGTGTTCTTCTTCATATTCTTGGCAAGTTTACCCTTTTGAGTCTCGGTTCCTTTTGGTGGTTCCTCTGCATTCCTCCCTCAATGGTTTTTCCTTTTAAGTCTTGGTTCCTCTCTGTGTTTTTTTCTGATACTCTCAGGGAGTTTGTCTGTGGTTCTCCCTCAAGCTCTTGGGGAGTCTTTCTTTTGAGTCTTGGTTCCTCTCTCAGTAGTTCTTCTTCATGCTCTTAGAGAGTTTTTCCTTTTGGGTCTTTGTTCCTCTCAGCTTTTTTTCCTCATGTTCTTAGAAAGTTTCCCCTTTTGAGTCTTGGTTCCTCTCATTGTTCTTCCTCGTGTTCTTTGTACAAATTTTCTTCCGAGTTTTTGTTCCTCTCAGCGTCTCTCCCTTATAAACTTAGGGAGCCTTTCCTGACACCATCTCCCTCGGCAATGCTGTATCTGCATTTCTGGAAAGCAGCTTTGGGACACTGTTTGATGCAGAAAGCGCTATACATATAAAATTTAAATGAACTGAATTAGAGACCAGAAGTTGGTGGAAAGTGCTGCCAATCTCTGTAATGCACCCACACACAATGCAGTGTTGTTTATTATTAAAAGTGACTCAGCAATAAAAGCTTCTGAAGTGCAAGTGCTGGTTAAAAAGGAGAAGAAGCAGCAGAGGAATTGTCTTTGGTAGTTCACCATAAATGTATGTTTTTATTTGTACTATGCTAACTAGATTTTCAATAGCCTGTAAAGTACGTTTTTGGAGCAACTGGGCATGAACAGAAAAATTACTGAGAGAGTTGATAAGGCCTGCTCTTTGGTTTCTGAGTGGACTGAACAACTATTTACAGAGAAACCAGCCCAGCAAAAAGTTATTTCTCTGTCAAAACTATGAAGTATCGTCAGTGTTTATGTAGCGTGTCCAAATGATTTATGTGAATCCTCCTGCAACCTTGTGAAGTATCTCTATTGGGAACAACTGCGTGTCTCTGAGTTAGGACAAGCGTAATTACGGCGGAGGAGAGGGATTTCTGGGCAGATGTGTGTTCTGTTTTGCTGCTGAATGCTGAATAGGAAAGGCTTTGAGATTTCAACACCTTTTCATCTCAGAGTTTGGCACAGTGCCTCACCTTTGCTATGGACGCTGCTGAAGTCACTGGCTGAGTGCTGTCCATCGGGTTCATCAGCATTTGCAAATGAACCTCCGTCCTGTTTGCTCCAGTTTATCAGCTGACTGACATCCTGCTTGATTTCCATTGAGTTCACTGAAATCTGCATACAAACATACAGACACACACCACACACTGTAGTCCTATAGCATGTGTAGCATAACCTATACAGTACTGTTAAAGTAACTCTTACCCCCCCATCACTTATTTAACCTCCAGACAAAAGGATATTATTTACAATTTACTCATTTTCAGGAGATACTTCTGATTAGATTAGATATTTAACTGACTCATGGCTTGACTTAGACTCATCCTTATCAAACTCACGGCTCTACTCAGACTCTCCTTTAACTGACTTGAGGCTCTACTCAGACTCGCCCTTAACTGACTCACGGCTTGACTTGGACACCCCCTTAACTAATTTGCAGCTCGACTCAGACTTGTCCCTAACTGACTTGAGGCTTGACTCAGACTCGCCCTTAACTGACTCACGGCTTGACTTGGACACCCCCTTAACTAATTTGCAGCTCGACTCAGACTTGTCCCTAACTGACTCGTGGGTTGACTCGGACACTCCCTTAACTGACTCGTGGGTTGACTCGGACACTCCCTTAACTGACTTGCGGCTCGACTCAGACTTGTCCTTAACTGACTTATGTCTCAACTCAGACTCATACTTAATAAGCTGACAGCTTAATTCTTAACTCACTTGTGGTTTGACTCAGACTTGTCTTTAACTGACTTGCAACTGAATTCGGACTCACTCTTAACTGGTTTGTGACTTGACTTGGACTTGCCCTTAACTGAATCACGACTCAACTCGTACTCACTCTTAACTGACTCATAATTCGACTTAGACTCACCCTTAACTGACTCACAACTAAACTTGACCATAACTGACTATTAAATTGATTTATTCTTGTGCTTAATTAACTCATGACTTGAACTCACCCCTAACTGACTTGTGATTTGACTCAAACTCGCCCATAACTGACCTGCCCTTAAAAGACTCATGACTCTAATGAACTCACACTTAACCGACTCATGATCTGACTTAGACTTGGACAGAACAAAATACTACATGCAGTAAATGCAGTGTTGAGACAAGCAAAGGTGACTTGAAATGTCTGCTACCATGTAATTTGGATAGCAAGTACGCTATGCTAACCAACTGCTCTGAGCTGTTTCCTTTCAGCACTGAATGTACTGCGTATAGAGCTTCATTACTGTCCTTTAACCTGAGGGGTTTTCTTTAATGAAAGGCTCATCATTTAAGGCCGTGTCAAACCTGACAGGTTAACAGTAGGAGTGCCTGTAGCTAAAATGGGACTAAAACTAAAATAATCTACTAAAAACTCAAAACGCAACTCACATTCACACCCCAGAGACTCGAGATTTGACTCAGAATCCATGAACATCTCTGGTAAGAGCACACAGTAAAAAAGTAAAAAGCAGTTTGGTTCAACCTAAGACACTCCAAATCTACTCCTGATTGGTCACTGTTCTGGCTCTTGGCCCTACCCCCTCCTTACTACCTGTACCTATATCTTGTTTATTATCTGTGTGTAAATAGCACTTCCTTTAATATGCGATCTGAAGTGTCGACAGGGTTCATTTGCATTCCTTGGTCTTGGTAATAGTACTAGTTCAACTGTTTTCAACCGTTTAAATTTGCAGCTCCATTTTCCCTTTATTACCTAGTCTTCTTGTGGATTTCTCTAATAAAGGTGGTACTAATCATCATAGAGCATTGACATTTCAACTGTATGTGTAAAGCCCACTCATAAACACATTTTTCAAAAGGGGTCCATGATACATTTTGCAATGAGACCCATCAAATGTCCTAAGCTAGATTACATTGTTGTAGCTAACTGAAACCAGACAGAGAAAGAATTTGCCAACATGCTAATGCTAGTTCATAACTGATATGTGACTTGACTTGGACTTGCCCTTACCTGAATCATGAGTCAACTCATACTCACTCTTAACTGACTCACAAGTAAACTCGGACCTTAACTGACTCAGGACTTGAACTCACCCCTAACTGACTTGTGATTTGACTCACGCTTAACTAACTTGCAGTTCAACACAGACTGTCACACACTGCATGATACGTTTTGCAATAAGACCCAACAAATGTCCTACCAAGCTAGATTATGTTGTTATAGCAAACTGAAACCAGACAGACTGGAAATAACAAAGAATTTACCAACATGCTAATGCTAGTTTGATACTATAGCAATAATCTACACTCAGTCTGTCCGCATAGTATGACTTTTTACACTTTTCACACAAAAAAATAGAAAAAAGTTACTAAAAATGTTTGTGGGTGGAGCATGAAAAGGTCTGCAACTCCCATCTTACATATCGCTGCTGTTGGAACAAAATCTCTATTTATGTCATAATTTAAAAATACCTGTTGCCCTTTACATTGTATGTAAATTCATGAGGAATGGACCAAAAGAACTGGCAAAAATTATCCTTGGAAAAAAGTCTGGTTCCATTGATTTACATTAAAAGTGAAGTAGGTTTTTTCCTTCTCCTGTGAAGTTACCATTTCGGAGATACGAGGTTTTGTTTTGACAGCAGTGACATGCAAATGATTAAAACATTTCGAGCATTTCTCAGCTGTAACTGCTATAGGGGAATATTTTAGGACAAAATCCAGTTTTTAATTTCAGAAATGAAAAAAAAAAAACTTTTCCTGTGAGAATCAAATCAAAGATGTGATTTGAGGAATCTTGACAGCCCATCCTGAGCACATGAATGGAGTTTTCCTCTGACTTTAAAGTGCAGGTTATGCCATGTTCCTCGCCAGTGCTTCGACAGCACTGTAGCCCTGACACTCTTTTTAATTAAATGGAACTATTAACGTTCACATTTATACCTGATCACAGAGTGGCTTTCCAGTGAAGACACTCTGAAGCCAGCTATTCTGGTCTTAAAGGTGCTAGATGATATTTGTTGGTATAAAAGATAAGATAAGATAAGATAAGATAAGATAAGATAATTCTTTATTATTTATCACACTGGGGAAATTCAAAGGGAGAGCAAGGCACTCAAGAAAAGAAGCAATAAGAAGAGCATTAACAAAGTAATTAACCTTGATAATTACTTAACAAGGTTACATTTAGTACTATATAAACAATAATAAAATACTAAACATAAATAAATTGAGATAAAAATCTAAATATAAACTCTATCCTTCACATAAAAAATTTTATATATATATATATATATATATATATATATATATATATATAATTATATATATATATATATATAAATTTTGGATTGCCTTCAAATTCTAATTGATTAAATTACCTGATAATAGTAAGCTAAGGGAACAAGAATCTGTCCTCTACTCTGTCAACTCATTGTTTGAATTACATAATTACATAATTTTACAGCAGCTCAGTACTTAACTTTTTTACAGTGTTTAAAATGTAATTTGAATGTCAAAGTAATTAAATTGTAACTACTGTGTAATTAACTTGTAATTACATGATTATATCTAATTGTACAGCAAAATGGCAGTAATAGCGCAAGAGCTTACTCCTCCTGGGTTTTAAGAAACATCAGTAAGTGAATGCTCAGGCTTAGCCCACATCCTGCTGAAGGACAAATAAGGAATTCTAAGAATCAGAGGAATAAATACATAAACATGGAACTAAATCAGCGAGATCTGTGTGCCACTTACCTTGTTAGCTGAAAGTACCTGCTGATGCTGCCTCCACTTTTAGAAGTAATCATGTCTATCTGTGGTTACACCTTTATGTGTTTTCATCTGGGACGAACCTGAGACATCAGCCAGCAGCAGAACGGGGTGTGGCCTACACCTGGTATGTGACGCTCAAACAGGTTCTGATGTAAGATTGAACACATCCCCAGCCTGTGCATCGTTTTATCCTTTTGTTTGCACGGGGGGTTTGTGTACATATTCTGCCCTTCATCACCACAGACAGATGACTAAGAGCAATGAAAAGGGAGCTTAGCTGAAAGTCAAAAGATGCTTTTATCAGCTTTGTTATTCCCTGGTAGGATCAAAGTGTTCTACTCTATTCATTACAGAACATTATTTCTTGCATATTTTACACTCTATTTCCTGAAGAAAAGAGTTCAAAAAGCATTTACGGATGTGTTTAAAAGGGCTAGGAGTGGTGTATTGACTCTGGCCAACCAAGCTGAGAACAATGAAATATCAAAAATAAAAAAAATGCAAAGTAAACAGCAACAGCACATGAGAAATAAACATTATTTTGGCACACATTAGCCTATACATATTTATGAATTTGTTTTAGAGCACTAGAAGACGTGCGTTGACTCTGAGCAACCAGCCAACATCAAAACAACTGTGACGAAACAATACATGTTAAGACACACTTAAGAATTTCTGTCTGTTGTGCAATAATGTACCATGTTCAAGCTGGTATTATACTTTAACGGTTTGTACAGTTTTATACAGCATCCAGTGTTAAATTCTGTGAAAACAATTACAGGTAGATTATACTGTATTAACCACTTTCACTGTAAAACATAACAACTGCACTAACTTTTTTTTGTTTATCCATTTGTTAAAATTACTAACGCAAATCTATTAACACACACTATTTCTTATATAATCCCGAGTTACTAAAGTAAATCTAGTTGAGATAAATTAATTTGGGTAAGTCCTACACACTGAAGAGTCTTTTGCCCAAAAAGCTTCCCAGCATTCTTAGCCGTTTTGCTGGGCTCTGTTAATTAACTCTTATTTTTTTCATTAGTTCTCATTGCATAATGTTATTTTTGTCAAAGCACATGCTCATGCTAGAACTTCAAGTCGGATACATTTTATGTATTTTTGTTATTCTCACCATGATGTTTTATGTCCAGGTTTATCAGTTCAGCCTGTAGCCAGGAATGCTATTGGTCAGTGAATAACAACCCCCGAGCAGTTTCTGAAAAGATTGGCAAGATACATAAAGTAAGATGAGTTCTCAGAAATGTCTGACTCTTGTTTAATCCATTTCTTCATAACTGTATGAAGAAATGGATAAGATAATATGCAGCCATTGCACACACCACCATTTGTTCATTACTGTATTAAACAATCAAATAAAACTAGAAACGCGCATTTCCAGAAGGAAACACAGAATGGTTGACCAGGGTATATTTTGGTTTGTCCATCTGAATTCACATGCCCAAATTATAAGGCAAATTATTCAGTTTACAATGAATGTAAATTTAAATTTTTTTTGATTATTTATTTATTTTTTTGTAAAAAGCTCCCCTCAAATTAACAGAACATGTGTTGTATGATCATACACATATTGCTATATGCTTACAATTTACTGCTGAAAGCCAAAAATCTTAGACGCTCTTTGTATTTTTTTATGAAAATAATTTTTACAGAGCAGATCACTGAAGAGACGCCACCTGTTTATAGTTTATAGCCCAGATTTGTGGAAAAATGGGTCAACTTTCAGAGTTCAGCTTCTTTTAGTATAAGGGTTTAAAATTACATCACCCATCTATTTGACGGGAAAGAAGACACTTACAGCCTCATACGACCCCCACCTTTTGAACATAGCTTAAAAAATATGAAAGTTATGAAGAATATGACGAAGTGCGTTTTGGAATCACCGGTATTCTCAAAGAGTTGAAAAAGGTTAAATGGTTCCCACTTCCTGCTAGGTTGTTGCTAGGTACCTTAGCATGCTATCCTAGGTGGTTGCTATGGTGTTGCTAGGCAATTGCTATGGTATCCCATGTGGTTGCTAAATTGTTGCTAGGCAGCTGCCTTGGTGTATAGGGTGTTTATGTAGTTGTTTGTAAGGAGTTGCAAAGTGCTGGCTACATGTTGTTGAAATTGAATGTGAGTCTATGAGAGGAACGAGAGATAAAAAAATGACAGATAGAGGAGTGTGGGTCAGTATGACTGTGGATTAGAACTTGAGGACCTGCCCTTAGTAAGTACATGCATTTTGGTGTCTGTTGAGCAAAGGAAAAACCTGGGCTGGGGTTTGGGTGAAAATAAATGGGACTCTATGAGAGGAACAAGGGATGAAAAAATGACACATAGAGGAGTGCGGGTCAGTATGGCTGTGCAGTACAGTTTGAGGTCCAACCCTTAGTGATTTCAATTAGTTTGGTGGCTGTAGGGCAAGGAAGTAACAGAGTTTGTGTGGTGGAGAAAATGAATGGGAGAAATGAGGGATGGAAAAAAATGACAAACAGATCAACATTTAATTTGCGCTTGGGGGGCCTGCTCTGAGATAGGATGTGTAAACGATGTCTTTTGGTCTAGCAGGAGTACCGTAGATGTTTGTGTAATTTTTCCACTACATTCATTCCTGTGGGAAAAAAATTTCGGAATTTAACGAAGTTTGTATGAAATCCTTGCATCCCATCAAAAAGCTGTATACAAGCCCGAATCACACAATCAGATTGGACAATCTGGAAGTGAAACAGTGTTGATATTTTGAAAACTGTGGAACGAGTTTCGCACAAAAATCAGACAGAAAAATAAAAATAAAAGAGAAGAATAATATAAAATGAAAAACAATATAGTTGTGTCATGCACAAACATCATCATCATCATCATCATCACTTTTATAGTGCCTTTCCCATGCTCAAGGATGCTTTACAATCAATACATAATCAACAATACATAATACAGAACTCACACACACACACACACACACACACTCCACGGTTCCCACAGCTAGCGGAAGAAATTTCAGTGACCACAGCACAGAGTCACTCAGCTAGCTAGCCCAGAAAGAGTCGTTCGCAGCGGGGGAAAGTCTCATGCATCACACAGGAGGCCGGACTGGGAAGCCTGAAAGACTGAAGATGTCCCTTTGCCACAAAGGGGTAGCATTTTCCTGCAGCCGAACACCACCAGTCCAGGCAGCCTCATAGCTGCAATGCAGCGTTACCCAAGCAGCTGACCCAAGAGGCCTTGTGGCTGCGGCGTAGCGCTGCTCATGCAGCCGAACACTACCGGTCCAGGCAGCCTCACAGCTGTGGTACAGCATTAACTAAGCAGCCAGCCCAGGTCATGCGATGCCACGTCGATCAGTCCAGAGAGCCCTGCAGCCGCGATGCAGCGTCACCCAAACAGCCAGTCCAATAAGCCCCCGAGCCACAGTTGGAAAACCGCTCTCAGCCACTATCTCAGTGGATATGATGGTAAACATCAAAACAAACAATACTAAGCTAACAGAAAACCGATATAAAGCGGCAGCCATATAGCGCCAGTGTACTTTCAGCAGAACACGCACGCACACAAACATAATAATGGGGTTGTTTCACAGTTGATATCGATGCTTTGCATATGGATAAATATTTGCAACAAAGCACAATTAAATGAGAGGTTGACCTAGCTAGGATGAGTAAAATTAACCTAAGTAAACAGAGAGCAAACAGAAAAAACATAACTGGAAAAAAAGAGTACTGCCAGTTAAGTTAACCCCTTAACAGGCCGGCGGACCCAAAGTTTTATTGCATACTTTTATTACCTAAGAATAGCTCAACCAGTTTGCATTGAAGTCCTTGTAGTTACTAAATTATAAGCCTTAGTATGTAATAAGCCTGGGGATGTTAAGGGGTTAACTTTATATGCTAAAGAAGTGTGGATGACTGATAAATAGAAAGTACCTATAGCTAAATTCTAATGTTATTCAACAATAAGTCTACATTTTGCGATATGTTTGCACATTTTTAAAGTGAATTCAACTCATTTTATAGTGTGGATGCTGTAACTTTACTGAAATAATATTGTAACAATGCATTAAAACAAACAGCAAGACTCACCACCAAAAGTACATTTCTGAAGCAGAAATGAATCATCATCTCCACTGAAATCTAAGCTTTCCAGTTTTCCATTGTATAAATGGTAAAGGTTTAGCTGAGCTGCATAATAACTATGAATCAGGATTAATGCAACAAGTTTATTCTTAATAAGTGATAAAGTTAGTAAACATTAGCCTGGCTAGCTAACAAGCTAACTATGTAATAGCATATTAGCTTACCTAGCACAACTAAACACAAAAAAAAACAAAACAAAAAAAAACCTGGGATATCCAAGCAAGTTCTTGAGTCATAAATGTCATTATATATCAGACTTTAATGTAGAAACTTTCACTTTGTAAGTATACATTATTTTTGTAAGTATATAATTATCATTGCTAATAATGCTAATTTCAGCTAGCTATGGGTTTCGGTCTCTGTGGGATTTGTGGTAACAGGTTAGCACCTAGCTAACGGTGGTGTAGATTCACATTTACACTGATGCATGAAATATATTTTTACTTTGTATTTTGGAGTTTTTAGAAGGATACTCTAGTAAATACATCTAAAAGCTTAACTTTGAGTACTATTGGAGGATCCTGTTAGCTTGCTAGCCTTTGAAAAAATAGCTGTTGGTATTTTTAAAAAATGAATGACGTATTTGATCCTTTTCCAAGAATATTTGACTTTTTAAAATGTAAATCAGATGCAATTTAAAGGCAGTTTCAAAACTGCTGTTATATGTAATATTATTTCATAATGTATGTATGTATCAAATGTTTATAACTGTTTGTACTGCATTTAATAATTCAATTACTGTAAACAAACATCACAGTTTGAGTGAGGTACTTAACTACCTGGCAACTCTGCTTGTATTAAGTTATTGTAAATTTACAGTGCAACAGTAACATTACAGTTACACACTGGAGAAATATTAGTCCTGTTTATCTATTATTAAACAAACATTGATTACCAGCCTGAAAATGCCAAATTTGAATGTTTACCTTTCCAGCATACCTGGTGAATAAAACTGTAGCTTTGAACAATTCCAATAAAAATGTGGTTCTTGAATCATGTGACCCTTTTGATACAATAACTATGTTTACTGTTCCTTATAGTTGTGATACTTACAGGGCCTACATTCTACATGTTTCTTGTATTTAACCTTTTCTTTGAGATCTGTTTATGATGTTTGTGTGGATTATGTAACTAAAACAGTCTAAATTAATTTCTACAGGACCGTCTTCCAACCTTAAGTTACCCTGCATACACATGGGCAGCAACTTTTTGCCTCGTCACCCCAATTGCTGATCCCTCATCGTCTGTGGGCATTTCTGAACTCCAACTGACCCTTGGTTGCCATGGTTTCACTGACGCCAAGCACAAATCAGATGCGTTCCTGCTAAAATTAAAAATTCTGGTGAGAAATCGCTTGTGTGCTTATTTTTATTTGAACTGTGTGGTCTTTGCGATCACAGTTTATTTGGAGCAAAAGCACTGCCACCATTATTCCTTCTCTAGTAGGAACATTATCTAGGAACTAAAAATTGAGAGTACTCTTTCATAGTAGCGGAGATAAAGCGCATAATATGCTGCTGAATGCTCAATTCCTATTGGTAATCGCAACTTTGTCGCATCGCCGATTCCACCCACTTCGTGTCACCAACGTTCGCGCTGCCTCCTGTCACCAGAAATCGCCAGCTCTCTTTGAAAACGAATAACCTCCGTTCGCCTTGTCTCGTCGCATCATTGCCAGTGTGAATGCAGGATTAGAATGAAAAGCTGTTTTGGTTACTGTGCCTTTAAGACTGATCTATGTAAATGAGTTCTGATTGGCTGTTCTGTATTGTGCCTTTTTCACAAAACAGTCTGGTCTGAAACGTGCTTGATAACGTCAGTGTGAATGGGTGGTGCTAAACTGCTCTAGGTTGAATAGGTGGATATATTTGCATTGTTTTTTGAGACATCACAAAAACAGCATATTTAAAACAGGCCGTTTTTACAGCTTAGTTTCCGTGTATGGGAACAAATTGTACTTTTTGAATGTTTTCCAATGTTTGCACATTATATGAAACTGTTCTATGTCATAAAAGCAAGGAAATTTGGGTTTTCCATGACATTTAATACATAATCATTAGATGCAGGTGTCATAGTTGAAGAACTGGCCTACAGGTATCATTTTACTTGCAAATGTTTCAAAGCATCACATAGCTGTAAGGAAAATTTCAGTGCAGAACCAAACATATGCATCACTTGACTGTTGCTGTATTTGAGCGCAAGATAACACAGTGATACCTTAGCTGGCATTAGCATACGTCTTGGGTGATCCAATTACAAGTGCACAGCAAAAAGCACAGGTGTGAATGGGTCCAACGTGTATTGATCCAATCTCTCAAACCACTTTCGGAGGTGATCCGATCTCCAACAATATGTTGATTTAAATCAATCTGAGTTAAAGTCTTCAGCCCATGCTCAAATGCATCTGGAATCAGTCCCAGCACACCTGTTAAACCATTAGAATCACTTACACTGTGATATCAACCCTTCAGGAAAACACTAACCCTGATTTATCAGCATTCATCAGTCCACTGGCGTGATAAGGTTGGCACCCTGCTGACTGTATGCCACTGCTGGTCCACCCTCGGACCACTCAAATTACGGTCCTGCCTTCAATGTTTAAATAGTTTTTAAACTCCTCAGACAGATTTTAAGAGCACACAGCCGTTTATTTTGGAAAATAAACAAATGAGAGAAAAAATAATCATTGGGCCTAACATAAAATTATATTTTTTTAAATATGGTCGCAAAGCGTCGCTGTTCAGAGAAAAACATATATATCCGTTTATTTTATACATTTCTATTATATTCATGCACAGCTGACATCCTTAACATTGTGTGAAATTTTCATGCTGAATGGGCCAAAAGAAATGTTCCAAAATTGCTTGGAATAAAATGTCTTTACATTAACTTAAATTAATCGTAAAGAACATTTTTACCCTCTCCTGTAAAAAGTGACTGTCTTGGAGATACTTGTGTTTCTTTGTACAGTGATGAAATACTGCGCTAGACTGGTTTCAGCTGTAATCAGCTTTTTTATTTTACTATTAAAATCATTTACTAAACTAATCAACAAAGGATATCTAAAGAAAAAAGAAGGAAAAATTACGTAAATTGGGCCAGTGGTGGAAAATGAGTGATGAAAAGTGGAATTTTGTCTGATACGCTGCTTGAGCAGCAGTGGGCTGCCCGGAAAACGCTGAGCAAAAAAAAAAACAGTGGGCTGCCGGCTTTGCCATCAGTGGGCCAACAGTGGCCTGCAATCTGGATAATAGCATTAGTGACTATTAGAAACCGCCAGGAACTATGAGTCTGGTATATGAGTCTGAGTTTAGTCTTGAGTCTGTAGTAGAGAATTTTAGCTTAGTCTTGTTAGCTACATGCATTGTACTGTACAAAAGCACTAATGAGAACCTCTCAGGTTTAACATGGCTTCAAACAACAAGCCTTTTGTTATGCAAATTATTCCATCTGAAGGACAAAACTAAAGCAAAACACAGACAAAAGAACTTGAAATGGTATGTCTGTATGCTGGAACAACAGCTAATCCATCTTCAGTCAGTTTTAAAGGATTGTGATGTGTAACTTACTAAACCTTCAGCTAGATTAGCTGACAACTTCAGCTATACCAGCTATTGCACTAGCTAGCATAGTTGCTATTCAACAATTTAAGTTGGCTAGCATGTAGTTTGAATAGCAAGTATGCTAGCTAGCATAATAGCCAATCTAGCTGAGGTTTTGGCAAAAGTTGATGTTTTGGCAAACCAACTTGAAACAGTTGGATAGCATGAAGTGCTAGATAGCCCAACAGCTAATTTAGCTACTGTCCGCTAAAGTTGTGAGCTAATCTAGTTGAAGTGTTGGTCAGTTAGATTACATTTGTTTAAAACTTTAGCTATTGCGCTAGCTAGTTAGAATACATGCTACATGAACTATTGACGAATCACTTGTTTCAAGTTGTGTTGTGCTTCAGTTCTGTCCATCAAACTGGACAAGGTTTTTCCTATGATAAAGAGATAATTGGCATTGCAGTAATGACCCTGCATGACTCGCAAAACTGACACTTGAAATTTCACGTGTAAAGTTGGAAATGAACGGTTTTATTCATTTCCTGCTTTAGGTTGAGGGTCTTGGGTTGAGTTTAGTCAGTTGCGTTCATGTTTTTTCTCAGGCTGAAATTTCAAGTTTGAAGGCGAAACACTCAATTCTCATTTCAGGGTGAGTCCATCATGCGACTTGAGTTTGACTTGAGTCTGAGTCACTTGTTTTTTTTATGGATGTTAATATCAGGTGTAAGCAGGGCCAGGGATCCAAACATCCAGGGTCAAGTTCCACCAGAAAACAACTTCCGCTATTAAGGAACTTACATAAACATAAAAAAGTGAAAAGAAATGTAAAATGACAGGAACAGAACACAGTCCAGTTACTGAAATGGTCTGAGAACAGGCTACAACAGACAGAGGAACAGTGAATGTGTTATTATCTGGACAGATCGATATTGCGTTAGTGACCTACATGGCCCAGTGCTGAATCGGCAGCCATGGTAACTTCACTGAAAGGAGATGTCCATTCTGTTCCCTTAACTCCATACATTTATTCCTCAAATTGGTAAAAGCTCTGGATAATAGATGGGCATGGTTTTAGGAGAGAGAGAGAGAGAGAGAGAGAGAGAGAGAGAGAGAGAGAGAGAGAGAGAGAGAGAGAGAGAGAGAGAGAGAGAGAGTATGGTGACCTGTCTGTCAGATGGGGAGAAAATTGTGGGAAAAAAGAACAATGAATACATTGTAATTTCTGTATTAAGGTCTGACTAACCTGAAGCATGTTTAGTGTCGGGTGTAGGCAGAACACACCGGTTCATCCTGTTCCTTTCGTCTGTCATAACAAGTAGATTGAACAGACACAAGTGACAAAAATCATGGAGCAACCTAAAGCACCTTTGATCCCAATGAGATGAAATGAGTAAAAATTGTATAAGCAGAAAAATGTGTCAGTAATAAAGGGAGAACATCAATATATTAACATGCTTCATTAGTCATAACACTATTGTTGCTATTGTTACAATATAAGTTTGCAACAATAGAAGAACCTTTATGGTGCTATGAAGAACCCTTTTCAAAAAGAACCATCTACAGCACATTCTCACATTATCACTGTGAACAACCATTTAAGGATGCAAAAAACCCTTTAACCATTTAAAGGGTTCTTTGAGTGTTCATGGTTCTATATAGTACCATTTTCTTTACTAAAGAACCCTTGTAGAACCATCATATACTAACTGACTTGAAATTGTTGTCAGCTGAAGGTTTAGTAATTTACAGGTTCCTTTAAAATGTATTAAAACCTAAGATGGATTATATTTAAAACTTAGTGTATTTTCATGTTATGAATGTTGTATATTTTAATTTCTTATTACAACAACAATAAAATTATACCAGTCCCACTTTGCATTCAGTGTCTCTAATCACTGTGTAGTTACACCTTAACAATACATGTAACAACAGGTGATGTATTCACTGATTCAGATGGATTACAGTAGTGCAGCTTATTAAAATATACAAGAGTCAACCTCAGTTTAAACTCATGTAACTACACAAGTGTCTATTTTGTCTTGTGTAATTACACTTGTGTAATAAGATGGACGTATTTTTCCAGCAGGACAGTTCTGACTGTAATGGATGTGTAATAACCAACATTGAGTATTTGCAGTGCATCTGCACAGGAAATGCCTACTTTCTTAACATTTAGCTGTAGCAGTACATGTGTGCTGTGACATAGCAACCAAGTTTGAATAAAAAACTTCTTGTAAAAAAAACATATATCCTGTGTTGTAATACTTTCTTTAAATATTGTGATATTACCCTAAACTATGTTGTAATGTGACAATATTTTCAGCAGAAGATCACTATTTGTCTTTATGTAGGTACTGTGAAATCATAGACTGATATTAAATATAATAGGATTTGGTCATTGATTACTGTATTACAGCATAAATATTGCACAGCAACTATGTAAAAGTTATACTTTAGAATAACAGCTCCTGTGCAGTTGCTATGTAGTTACAGTGTAATTACAGATTCCAGACACTGCTTTTGGAGAAAAGTAACGGAAAAACAGCAGTTCTTACAAATGTAATTACCCTAAACTGATTACCACTATTATTATTATTATTATTATTATTATTATTATTATTATAGATGGACTGTGAAGGCCATCAGCTTGCACCTCTTGAGATAGTCAATTGTGGATTTTGAGGTGTGTTTAGCATCATTATCCTGTTATAGAAGGCATCCTCTTTTCATCTTCAGCTTCTTTACAGATGATGTGATGTTTGCTTCCAGAATTTGATGGTATTTAATTTGATCTATTCTTCCCTCCACTAGTGAAATGATCCCCGTTCCTCTGGCTGCAACATAAGCCCAGAGCATGATTGATCGACCCCTGTGCTTAACAGTTGGAGAGAGGGCTTCTTTCATGAAATTGTGCACCCTTTTTTCTCCAAACATACCTTTATTCATTGTGGCCAAAAAGTTCTTCAGTAGTCCACAGGATTTGTTTCCAAAATGCAAACTTTTGATGCTGAATTTTGTGGTGAGGATGCAGGAAATGTTTTCTTCTGATTTCAGTGAAGGTCATATTTGTGCAGGTGGCGCTGCACAGTAAAACAATGCACCACCACTCTAGAATCTGCTAAATCTTCCTGAAGGTCTTTTGCAGTCAACTGGGTGTTTGAAGGTTTTCTTGTGTCTTCCACACTTCAACGTCACCTCCATCATTCCTGTTGATTCCCATTTCTTAATTACATTATAAACTGCGGAAACAGCTACCTGAAAATGCTTTGCTATCTTCTGCTGCTTGTTTGGACATAGATTACTTTAATTTCCAGAGTGCTAGGCAGCTGCAAAATGGAGCCCATGGCTGATGATTATTGGGACAATGTTTAAGGAGTCAGAGTATTCTTAAAGCTTTGCAATTGGCATTACTTGGCCTTACCTATGATGACTGTGAACAAGCCATGGGCCTTATAAGCTAACTGAGGTCTGAGATCTCGGCAACAGTTATCTGAGATTTTCACTTTATGCCTTTGGAGATCAGTTCACCTTCTACTCCCTTAATTACTGACAGTAACTAAAATTTTGCCCAGGGATGCCCAATTTTTGGTTGCAAGCCTCTGTAGGAGGTATGTATGTATACCAGATTCCATTACATGCTTTTTTAAACTCTTTTTAAGATTGCTGACTGGACTTGTCATTGTTTCCAAAGCACAGTATGCTGAGTTCAATGAGTTTCCACTGTTTCCAAAGCACAATAGGAGGTCAAACTCACCAGATCTCGACCACACCTGCAAAACTACATCACAATGCAGGCCTACTGTGACATGCCTTGAAGGCAGTGTTATAAGGTAGAGGTCCATGAAGAAATGGTTGGCTGCGTTTGGCGTGGAAGAACTGGACAGGCCTGCAGAGAGCCCAGACCTGAATACCTTTAGGATGAACTGTAATGTCGACTGTGAGTCTGAGCTCATGTTGATACTCTTGGTTTTGAATTGAGATGTTCAACAAGCATAGACATGATGAGTTTTATACTTTCTGTACTCTTTATCTGTCACAACATGACTAGGATTACTGTAGATATGCACACTGTGTTTGTATACACAGTGCCTAACCACACCCAAACAGGAGGTTTTGATTATGAAGCAGAGAAAGTTATGAACATTGGTGAACATATTATTAAAAAATATAATTATTCTAATTTTGGCTGGCAGTAAATTCAATGTGGTTAATATTTACATATTATCACTTGCCATTTCTACATTTTCTATAGCACTCAAATTTCTTTGTTTGACCAAACAGATGCCCAAAACTGTCCAGCAACACTCGGAATCACTGGGAGAGGGACTAAGCCTTCCTCAATGAGAGCACCCGGGCCAGCTGTTCTCTCACAGACTAATGACTAAACCTGGGACATAAACTCAAGACTCAGACCAATGATAGTCCACTGTTGTTTATAAGCAACAAAAAAATGAGAAATACACAATTTCCCCCTTACCCTAAATGTAATGTTTAGTGTTTGGGGCTCGCTTCTTCAGTTCTGCACTGGAACTATGAGGCTAGTGTAGCTAACATGTCAATTTCGCATTGTGCAAACTGTATTTCTAATCCATCACACACTTGCCTCAAACTGTATCAAGAAGTGAAGTAATATTAAACATACTTATGGGCCATTTTATGCAAACTCACAAAATCACAGCTCAAATATTGACTTTAACTGTTTACTGAATGATTGAACAGAGCAAAAACACTCCTTTGGCTCGGAGACCCTCGATATCATGTTTACTTTATTAAAACAAATGACTGAACATTTCATTTTGTCACTGACAAAACAATCAGAGCACTACCAAAACTTTACCAAATGTTTCAGTAATGACTGTTTCAGTAGTGACAATTTTAGCTAATTTTGAGCAGAACTCAAAAATGCCAGTACATGACTAGCAAACACAGCTTTAAACAGCTGTGCACACAAAAAATCATAATATGTTTATTGAAACATAAAAAAGTGTACATTATTGCAGGAAATATGTGTTTTAGCAGTGACAATTCTTAATGTTACACACTGATTTGGGACTTTGGGACACATTTACTTCAAAACAACTGCTCACTTTGTGGCCATGAGGGACAGGGATGCAGACTCACTTCCTGCTTTAAAATGCAGGGGTGTGGCTAAAACATTGCTCAGCCTGTGGACTAAAACTCTGTATTTCAGCAGTGACATGAAAATGTGCAACACATTTAAGTTTTTATATAAAAGAATTACAATGAATTGAAATATTTCAACTTAATTTTATTAAATTTTAATTTTTTTCACAAATTGAAATGTAGGGGTTAGGGTTTGGGACAGACACCTCCCAAAAAAGTACCATATAAATGATTATTGCACATCATCATCACTGTCCAAAGAAAGTTTCCAAACTGGCAACTTTACAGGAGAAGGAAAAAAAAAATCTTTAGTTTTAATGTAAGTTTAATTAGAGATTTTATTCCAAGCAATTTGAAACATTTCTTTTGGTCTGTTTATCATGAAATTTTCATGCAATGTGAAAGCCAGATGCTAAAAATATAGAATTTACAGTGTGATTCAAGAAGATTCATCCGATTTCGAAATGATTTATTTCACCTGTAAATCACTACAGATCAATGCAGTAAACTGTAAATGGTTTAAGTGAGCATAAAGTTTGTTATGTAATTTTACAAGTGCTCAATATGAACCTCCTCCGGCTGTACAGACAACATCAGCACCATAGTCAAATTCATCCCATACTGGATTGAGCATGTCGGGTGTCGCTGCACTCACAGCTCTTTAATGCGATTTCAGAGATCATCCAGTGTTGTGGAACCAACGATGAACGCTCTGAGCTGTTGGAGGTTCACTGTCCACGAAAATCACGTTGCACAGTTATGACGGATTCACTCTTATTGAAGTGGAGAACGCAGAACACTTTCGGCTCAGGGGTCGCCACCTCCTCACAAACTGAAGGGAGCCATCCTCTGGTGACAGTCAGAAACTCTATGACCCCCTTTTTCAATTAGTATGTGATTGGTTCCTAGGCGCCTCATGGTTGTAAAAATACGGCACTTTGAAATAGGATGAATCTTTTGAATCACCCTGTATTAAGGTTTAGCTTTAAATAGATCATAATACAATCCGTGCCAATAAAGTTTTTAATACTTAATTGTTTTCCAAATAGTTTTTTTTTTTACTATGGGGTCACAGTTTGAACTAATTTGTTAGAATGGTCCATATATGTTAACAACATCTGTTTTAATTGGTCAAATTGTGCCATGTCTGATCTAAAGCAGTGCTGAAACTGGGCTGTAACTTCAACAGGTGTGGGTGGCCTAAATTGTGATTAGGTATCAGAAAAACAACAAATCTGAAACAGCATATTTTTATAGCTTGGATTTCATATATGGACCAAATGATCAGGCGAAAGGAACATGAACGAGGTTTATATACAACACTGAATTGTTTTATTCTAAAAACATTAAGCACATTGGTATTTCTATTCTTTAGGCTCTGGGCAACTTTGCTCCCAAACTTTTTACACTTTGTTTTCACAGTATACTATCTTCCTAATGAATTTGCATTCCAAATTCCAAAATTCCAAATTCTAAACACTTAATCCAATTGGTTCTTTCTTTCAACAAGCAGGGAAGGCACTTGGAATCAAGTCTGCCCACGTACTTGGCAGAAGCGACGGGACACTCATTGCATTGACAATGCCAAGTGACGATGCGCTAGTCACATTTTCTCCCTGCTGGCGCAGTGACGACTTAGAGCCGTGTGATCAATGAGGCTGAGAGACAGGGAGAGAGAGATAGAGAGTTGGGACAGTCAATGCACAGTCCTCGTTAAGCAACAGTGACAACAAAGTGATTTATCAAATGCAAAACCTGTTGCGAAGGACAAATTGACTTAGCCGGCAATTAGATAGCTCTAACAGCTCTAACACATAGTGCTCATGAAGGATAATGGTAAAGATGCACATAACATATATGTACACCGATCAGCCACAACATTAGCAGGTACTATTTGGGTGGTGGATCATTCTCAGCACTGCAGTAACACTGACGTGGTGGTGGTGTGTTAGTGTGTGTTGCGCTGGTACGAGTGGATCAGACAGCAGTGCTTTTGGAGTTTTTAAACACCTCAGTGTCACTGCTGGACTGAGAATAGTCCACCAACCAAAAATATCCAGCCAACAGCATCCTGTGGGCAGCGTCCTGTGACCACTGATGAAGGATGATCCACTCAGACGAGCACAACACACACTAACACACCACCACCATCATTGCAAACAAGTATCTCCAAAGTGGTAACTTTACAGGAGAGAGTAAAAATGTTCTTTATTTTTAGTGTCAGTCAATATAAAGATATTTTATTCCAAGTAAGTCCATTCATGCAGAAAACTAAAAATAAAAAAAAAGGTGATACATGTTTTTGTTATATATATATATATATACACACATACATGTAAGACCCATTCTTGGTGAATGGTGAAATTAACGTGCTTTCATCCCTTTTAAAACAGACTCTGACTGGATGCTGGATTTAGAGGAGGAGTCAGTGATCAGAGTGCAGAATAGTGGCTGAGGGGGGAAAGTGAATGTTACTTGCCGGTCTGCCAAGAGATGCTCAGGTCTTTACCTTGGATTCCAGCATGTCGTGCTTTTTTTTTCTGCTGTGTTCAGCACTTCAGATTCCAGCATGTTTTAATTCTCGCTACTTGGACCAGCTCCTACTTCTTCCTTCAGCCTCTGACTGCATCGTGTTGCTCCATTGCTCTGTCACTTTGTCATGCTTAAGGAAGATACAGCTTTAAATAAAAAGATGCAAACTGAAAAGATGAAAACTTGCCAGTGGTGGTGACCGCTGCAGATCAGATGTGGATTCAGAGCACAGCCTGTTTTCTCATTGTGAAGGAAAAACGATTTGGCTTAACTGCCCTACCAACGGGATGAAGCTGCTAGCTTGCTGAGGAGTGCTGGGACCACACGCACACAGTGAGGTGAGGAGATCAATGCCATCCTCTTGATGCAACTGGATGCTCTGCAAAGATAACGGTCAACTTCCTTTGAACTCATATTAAGATTTACAATTAGCTACACAGCTTGACCGCCAGATCCCAACAGGTTTCTAGACCACCACTTTTATTTGGTGCTTCCCAGCATGCTCTCATGCACACTCTTAAAAAAGATGGTTCTTTAGTAAAGACAATGGAGAATGTGTTGTTGAAAGCTTGACATTGTAACAATAGAAGAACCCTTTTTGGTGCTATATAGCAATTTTTTTTTAAAAAAGGGTTCTATTTAGAACCATACACTCTCAAAAAAGTTGATTCTTTAAGGGTCCTTTTGTAATGAAAATGGTTCTATGTAGAAACATGAACATTCAAAGAACGCTTTGCATCATTAAAGGGTTTTCGCATCATCTTCAGATTGAATGAGAATGTGATGTAGATAGAACCTTTTTGAAAAGGGTTCTATATAGCACCCAAAAGGGTTCTTCTATTGTTATGATGTCAAGCTTGTGACAATAGAAGAACCCTTTTCAAAAGGTACTCTATAGAACCATTTACAGCAACATTCTTAAGATCCCTTTCATTACACAAACACTCTCTGAGTGTTCATGCTTCTATATGGAACAATTCTCTTTACTAAAGAACCCTTGCAGAACCATCTTTTTTAAAAGTGCATGCAATACATTCTCTCTATCAATCTGAAGAACCATTTCTTTGTGCACAAAACATGTTGAGCATGCTACTGTTTCTCTGAGTGTTCATGGATCTATATAGAACCATTGTCTTTACGAAAGGACCTTCAAAGGACTTTTTTAAGAGTGCAGTAAATATTCAGACATTTGTTTTTGCTAAATAATATACTTCTCATGCTTAAAGTCACATCAGATTTACATACATAGCACCGTTTTATTTAATACGAAGATTTTCTGAAGAAATAAGTGTTTTATAAGAATAAACAATGACTTTTAAAGAATGATAGAGGAAAAAGTTATTGGCTGTTATTGGCAATCGCTGCTTCGAGATGTCTGTGGTAAGCAGTAGTTTGCTTTCTGCAGCATTGTGCCTCAATTTAGTCCCATTCCTCCTGGCAAATCATCTCCAATTCCTCAAGTGACACTGATGGACTCACAGGTCTTGAGTCACTTTAGCTGTATGTTTAGGAATTTTAAACATTCATCTTTTCCCCTAATTCAGTTTCTTGACTAATTAGATAAACTTTCCTCTTATATGTCCTGGTACATCTCTCCATCCATGCTTCCTTTGATGATGTGTAATGGCCCAGTACTGCATATTCTGATGCTCCCACCTTCATGCTTCACTGTGGGTCTGGTATTCTTAGGATAATACATGCAACCATGGTGCGAAACACAGGCATCCTGGAGGGTGCTTGTGGGTCTAAACTTGTTTTGAAGTTCTGCAGACCATTAGGGAAAAATAGGCGGTCGAATACAAATTCAGGGAAATTCAGGTCGTTGTTTAGCCTGCTTCACTCACAATCTGTGAGTTTCTGTCTTTGTTATTCTCAACTAACTAGTGATGCTGCACTGCTCTGCGTCAGGGCGGCACTGTAGCACATTGGTTCACCCACTTGGTACCTCTGCAAAATGTTACGATATGCCATAGCATATCTGTGAATCTGAAAACCTGCCCAGTTTCACAGTTTGGTGAAAAGAGTGGATTGTTTCTCATTTATGAAACCGAAGACAAAAGAGGAGACGAGTGAGACCTCAGTTAATGCGAGGACGAGTGCATTACTAAACCAGTATAGAGCACTTCCAAAAGAACAATTGTTCAACCAAACGTGTTTTTGCCACTGAAGCTACCATTAGCACCACTGTGGCGAGTGAGTTAGCAGCCATTCAACGCTGGAGAAGCCAGCAAACGTGGGACCCCCCCGAATACCAGGGGGTATTTCACAAACTGCCTGCAACCCATATGTCTCCAAACACGAGGAGCTGAATTATTGCCAAAAAGTTCCACTTTTGTTTCATCTGACCAGAGTTCATTGTTCCGAAAGAGTTCTGCTTTGTCTAAATGCTCAGTGTTAAACTGAGTGGCTGATAGCTTATTTTCTTAACTAGAACTAGGCTGGTCAGCTTGCTAACAGGCTAAAAGGTAGCAAACATGTTAAACAACTCCATCGTTAATATCACAGGCTTGAATTAACTTACTTCCGATATGATTCACTGTAAAATGGCAGTAAAAAAAGTCTAAAGAATGTCATTTGAATGACTTACACACTTCAAATGTTCGTGTTTTAGTAAGAAGTAGCATCAAATCCAAATGGCTCCATACTCCCGAAATAGTGTGCCAGCTATGAAAGTTTAGAAATTGTAGCCGCCACAGACAAATAATGCATCATTTATTGAGTATGGATGTGGCTGAGTCCCAAATGACTATTTCTTAGCTATATCCAGTATTAAAATTCCTTCATAGTGCACTATGTAGGGAAGAACAGCCTTCCCCATGATAAAATCGCAGTGAAGTGTGGCCTCTTGTCGCTTATTGCTTTATTGTTTGATGTGTAATTGTTGTTCCTGCTGCTTTTAGGTCATCCTGCAACTCTTTTTGAGTGAATGTTGGCTTCTTTCTTACCTTCGTTGTCATTAGTTTGTGAATATGCTGTGAAAGCTTGTGTGGTTAACGTGTCCAGGTGCTGGAATTGGAAGTGCAAGGATTAGTTATGGTTTCCATGACTTTTCTCCTGGCATATTATTGAACTAACTGTACTGACAGGGATTAGGTCTTCATAATGGCTCGGTATCTTTTTCTCATTAGTGTGTTGTTTAATAATGTTGTCCCTGAGAACTTTAAGAAGCTCCTTCACCTTCACCATGATTGCTAATTGTTGCTTAAAATTTTCTCAACCAACAGCAACGTCTTTTATTAAAACACCAGCTGCGATCTGCTCAAGAACTTTTTTTGCAGAGTTAATGTCTAGAACCTTTAATGTAACCTTTACATTTATATCATTTTAATAGTGTCTCAATATATTTTCCAGCCTTCCAATCAGTTCTTTTGGTAACATTTTACTCGTAGGGCGTCTACATAACACATTCATAACAACTTACTTACATAAACACTTCATAACATGTTTGTGAATATTTAAATCAACATTTTAAAATTATACATGTTTTACATGATAAAATAATATGGACTACTACGTCATTTTACTGAGATACATTTTTCAAGATAAAAGTCCTCATTTTTTATTTTGAAAAAACATGTTTTTTTCAGTAAAACGCCTAATTTCTGGCAAAATAAAAATAATCTCACTTTTAATTATTTGTTGCTTTACGTGACACTTTACTATATGCACAGTAAATTACTCATTAATATGCTGTAATCATTCGACTGAATCTTACTATGGTGGTGGGACTTACTGCATGATGAAATTTTACAGAGCCATAAAACTCATTAATTCCCTGTAGATGCTGAATAGTCACATAAATGTAGACTACTTTGCATTGCAATTTAAAGATCCACATACCATGCACTTCAGTCTGGTTGACTTCCATCACTTTTGAGGTAAAGCCAAAACATAATTTATTTATCTTTGGGATAACAGTACAAAATTTAGCCTCAAAAATTGTCAATTTAAATGGGACAAACAATGCACAATTATACTTGTGCCTTCTCCAGTACCACAAGTGAGTAATAACATCACTAACAGTGCTAGAATTTAACCCCAAAGGGCTTCACTTAGGATAAATGACATTTTCCTCAACAATATATAGACTGTTGAATTAACCCTTTGGAACAATAAAATGTAGAAGGCAGAAAGTAAAATGGAGATAGAATAATAAACTTTAAAATAAAAATGCTTAATAATAAATAAATAATTAAAAAGAAGTTGAAAGTATAGGCAAAAAGTGTCAAAGCAACTAATGAAGGGGTAAAGCAAGGTCATTTTATTTTGAAATGAGGCTTTTCACTGAAAATAATAGTGTTTTTCGAGATTAAAAATGAGAACTTTTATTTTGAAAATTGTCTGTCAGTAAAATGGCACAGTAGTCCATATTAATGTCATGTAAAACATGTATGCTTTATGAATGTCGATTGAAACTGTCATGAACATGTTATAAAGTGTTTATGTAAGATGTTATGAATGTGTTATGTAGACACCCTTCAAGTGTTACCAATTTTTTCATTTTTTTACAATCTTTTTTAACATATCTTTCTTTTTTGTTCATGTTTATTAGTAGAAATGTTGTGTGTAAATGTGAAGTATATTAAATGATAAAAACAAAGGTGTCTGAATACCTTATTCCCCTCACTGTACACATTAACTAGATTAAGTTCCTTGCAGGCTTCTTGACCATTTGGAACTAGCTTTATTTGGCTCCACCTATTACGTTCTCCATTTATCATCAGTTGTTGTGATAGACTTCTAAAACAAATCATTTTATTTCAGCAATCTTTACCCAGGTGAACTGAATCCATCTGTTAATCAATGTTAATGTCATTTGTGTCCTTTCTACTGTAGTTACATTGACTGATGAACCCCAGAAGAGGACAAATTCTCCTTTCTGAGTCTTGGTTCCCCTAAAGATCCTTTCCAGTGCCCTTAGGGACCTTTTCCTGCCACTATTGCCCCCTTCAGCTTGGGGTCTGGAAAGCCCATTTGTATAAAGGTTCCTTGGGACAAAACCTCTCAAAAAGGTTATACAAATAAACAGAATTGAAGATGAACATCTCACAACATCATGGGCTCCACCATGCCCACAGGAACCACAGCCTGGGTGCAATGCCTGGAAGCAAGGCTGAGAGGGCATCCACCTCGGGTTGCTACGAACAACTACTGGTCCCCACCGAAGTCTTCCTCATCCTAGGACTGGTCAGCCTGTTGGAGAACGTTCTAGTGATAGCAGCCATCATCAAGAACAAGAACTTCCATTCACCCATGTACTTCTTCATCTGCAGCCTGGCGGCAGCCGACCTGCTGGTCAGTGTCTCCAATGCCACAGAGACAGTGGTCATGGCCCTTATCACTGGTGGCAACCTGAGCATCTCCGGGGGTGTCGCCAAGACCATGGACAATGTGTTCGACTCAATGATTTGCAGCTCCCTCTTGGCATCCATCTGGAGCTTGCTTGCCATAGCAATTGACCGCTACATCACTATCTTTTATGGACTTCGCTACCACAACATTATGACCCAGAAGCGGGCAGCCACAGTCATTGCTTCCATCTGGACCTTCTGCACGGCATCCGGTGTGCTCTTCATTGTCTACTCAGAAGATCCCACAGTCCTAATTTGCCTCATCAGCATGTTCTTTGCCATGCTGGCACTCATGGCTTCACTCTACGTCCACATGTTCCTCCTGGCCAGGCTCCACATGAAGCGAATTGCCGCCCTGCCTGGCAACGGGCCCGTCCCACAGGCAGCCAACATGAAGGGGGCTGTGACCCTCACTATCCTTCTAGGCGTTTTCGTGGTGTGCTGGGCGCCCTTCTTCCTGCACCTCATCCTCATGATCTCCTGTCCCAGAAACCCTTACTGCATCTGCTTCATGTCTCACTTCAACATGTATCTCATTCTCATAATGTGCAACTCGGTCATCGACCCACTCATTTATGCCTTCCGCAGCCAAGAGATGAGGAAGACCTTCAGGGAGATCTGCTGTGGCTGGGCCTTGGGCCTGAGTTGTGGATGGACCTGTGGCAGCTATGGACTCTCCTCTGATTGTGTGTGAGCAATGTTCATCCATGAAACATCAAAGTGCAACAAATGTATCAGATCAGCTAAAACATGTTTGATGTCTGAAGTTTGCTTCTTTAATTTTACACTGAAGTACAAGGCTAATGTAGCTAACAAGTAGCAGAAGCTTCTATTCAGTAATTTTCATTGTGCAAACTGCTTACCTAAATTATCACACCTGTGAAAAGGTACTGTTGTCTATAATAAAGGACATAAGGATAGGCCTCTGGAAGACTACTGCTACAGCTTTTGGTAGTACAATGTAGTTTTGTCCCATTTTGTAGTTCATAATATGTAATACAGTGTCAGAACCCACATAAAAATGTCTATATGAGCTTACTTAATGCTTACAGTTTGCAAGGCTGTATGTAAACTTTTTGAGCAGATAGAACTGGTGCTAGAAAAGTTGCAAGAATTCAAATATTGCAGCAATAACTAAATAATAAAAACTGCCAAACTCACACATGAACCCACACCAGAAGGAATTGAGTACAATTACTTCACTGATATCAAAATGAGAAGCAAAATTGTTTATTATTTGATACTAAGACAATATTCTTTTATACATTTTAACGTAACTTAAACTTCAGTTAATTCTGATCTAGGCTAAAGATAGCAAAGGCAGTAAGCATGAGCATTTTTAGGCTAATTTTTTTCAGCAGGTAAAATGCCAGATTGTAGCTTTATGATTGGTATTACTGCCCCGAACTAAACAAATTGTGGCCAGTTTGTACTTTACAAGGCACTTTGTTTACAGGCATTTAGGCTTGTTCTATAGTGTTGGAAATACCCGATGGACTACAACTACCATAAACACTAAAATGTTTTGCTGTTCAAATAACTATGTTGGATGGTTTGGGCCATAGAGGAATGTTTGCACTGAATAAGTGACTACAATTAACACAATTACTGCAATTTGACATTGATGTAGTTTGTATGATGAGGTATTCCATTACTTGCCAGCTACATTACCCTCATAGTGAACCTCAAAAATATATATATCCAGGCTGATCCACTACTATTTGGGGTATGAAAAAACTGTGAATTTTATTTTTTTGGTAAATTATCGCTGATGCTGAGTATGAATTGAAGTGCTTGCAAAGCCTCTTTGCATTTTATGTCTTATCACAGCAGTAAATCTGAAAAGACTTTTAATACTCCGCCATGTTGCTTCAACAGGGAGGTGATGGTTGCTGTAAAACAGGTTCTATACTGTATTTTTAGATGATAGCATGACAATATAGAGCACTGGAGGCTGAATGTTAAAAAGATAAATGCAGTTCCAGCCTGTCAGATATGGCTGTCTGGAAAGAGCCATCAATATTGAAGTAGTAATGTAATGAGTTAATTAGTGTTAATGACAAAGGTGGTCAGAAGAGGATGAGGGTCATCTTCATATGAAACAGCAAACACAGTGCCTGAATATATAAACCTCTGATTAGATCTTTGTTGGTTATGTGTTCTTTGTCCTTGTAATGTTATGTGATGTTTATACTGTAATGAGAAAAATGAAAGTATTTCAAATGTGGTGCCAAATTGTATACATCTATGTATATCATATATTCTTCACCATCAATAGGTAATCTGCATAATTAGCTCCTTGTTGTTTTCTTTGATGTTGCCTTGAATGGATCAATCCAGTTGGTGTCAAGAAAAAAAGCAGCATGGTTACAGCCAATATGTGTCCTAGTATTTTGCATTTATAAATGTTTATAAGGTCAAACACTGTAGGCACCTATTGATTTCAGACTATACAGCACTGGGGGGCTCATTTATAAGGTAAAAATAAACCCCCATGCTCATCTGATTCCAATTCTGGCTTGAAGGCAAGCCCTGTTTATCGTATTGTGTCTTGCAGCATAATGTATGATGTGTCTTGTAACATAACAAGAATAATAGAGTACCAACAAACTAAGGGATAATCCTTTATATTCATATTTATCATCTGATAAAAAGCACTGCAAAAATCCCTTGTCTTGTTTTCTCTCAGTGCCTCCCCAAACCCCTTCACTCCTTATGTCTTTAAAAGGTCTTATCTTTCTTTGCCATGTGTCAGCTGGACTATTTGTATTCCATTCTCTAGTCTTGTATTCAGACCATACAACTTCAATGCCGGAGTTGGGTTTGTTACTTAGTCACTAGAGCTGCAAAAATAAGCATATATAATTATATTATATCAGTATCGCAATATGAGTGTCTATGACAAATACATCATTAGTGACTCTGCTGGCAGTAAAGATCAAATTATATTACAGTGATAGTTACATTGTTGAGAATGTAGTGTCGAACATTAGTCCAGAGCAGAGGGTCGCTCCTGTGAGCTGGCTTGATCATTAATCTCCCATACTGAGAGCAAGCAAGTGACTTCTCCACTCTGCTATAGAGCCAGTTACAAATTACACACATGTGCACAGCTGATAAAGTACTCTATCATTAACTAAATCACTTGTAGTAATACTTCAAACTGATGATTATTTTCACTGTCAGAGTTGGGTGTAAACTGTCTGAAGTGATATTGGTTACTGTTATATGAAACCTGCATCAGAATAAGAAGTTTTTAAGCAGGTACATGTGTATATATATATATATACATATAAAAAAGGTCATCACCTGGATTTAACTAAGCAAATAGGTAAGAGCCTCTCATTGGATAATTACTGCATGGGTGATTATGTTTCAGCTGGCAACAAGTTATTTAACCCTAACTGATACAGTGAGTAGCTTCTCATTTGTTAAACAACCATGTCGAAAGACAACCTGTGGTCGTGGAAAAGATGTTAATCTGTTTCAGAAGGGTCAAATTATTGGCATGCATCAAGCAGAGAAAACATCTAAGGAGATTGCCGAAACTCCTAAAATCGGGTTAAGAACTGTCCAACGCATTATTAAAAAGTGGAAGCACAGTGGGGAAACATCATCTTTGAGGAAGGAAAGTGGTTGGAAAAAAATCTTGAATGATCGTGATCGGCGATCACTTAAACGTTTGGTGAAATCAAACCGTAGAAAAACAACAGTAGAACTCAGGGATATGTTTAATAGTGAAAGTAAGAGCATTTCCACACGCACAATGTGAAGGGAACTCAAGGGATTGGGACTAAACAGCTGTGTAGCCTTAAGAAAACCACTTATCAGTGAGGCTAACCAGCAAAAACGGCTTCAATTTGCTAGGGAGCATAAAGATTGGACTCCGGAGCAATGGAAGAAGGTCACGTGGTCTGATGAGTCCAGATTTACCCTGTTCCAGAGTGATGGGCGCATCAGGGTAAGAACAGGGGCGGCTGAAGTGATGCACCCATCATGCCTAGTGCCTACCGTACAAGCCTGTGGGGGCAGTGCTATGATCTGGGGTTGCTGCAGTTGGTCAGGTCTAGGTTCAACAACGTTACCTGCCCAAAGAATGAGGTCAGCTGACTACCTGAATATACTGAACGACCAGGTTATTCCATCAATGGATTTTTTCTTCCTTGATGGCACGGGCATATTCCAAGATGACAATGCCAGGATTCATCAGGCTCAAATTGTGAAAGAGTGGTTCAGGGAGCATGAGACATCATTTTCACACATGGACTGGCCACCACAGAGTCCAGACCTGAACTCCATTGAGAATCTTTGGGATGTGCTGGAGAAGACTTTGCGCAGTGGTCCAAATCTCCCATCATCAATACAAGATCTTGGGGAAAATTTAATGCAACTCTGGACAGAAATAAATGTTGTGACATTGCAGAAGCTTGTGGAAACAATGCCACATCGAATGCGTGCCGTAATCAAAGCTAAAGGCAGTCCAACAAAATATTAGAGTGTGTGACCTTTTTTTTGGCCAGGCAGTGTGTATATATATATTATATATATATACCGTGTAACAGTGTAACAGTCAGAGACTGCCTTTAATTTATTTATTAAAAAGCCACTAAGAATTTTTGGAGAAATTTACATAAACTATATTGTTGTTGGCAAAAGAAAAACAAGTATCTTTACAGATAGAGGGCAAAAATGTTCTTAACGTTTTATGTGAGTTAATGCAAAGAGTTTTTATTCCAATTCTATAGCATTTCTAGTCGTCCATTCATCATAAATTGGTTAGTATAGTGTAGTGGGTAACACTGCAACGCTGTAGACTGGGAATCAGTTCTCTGGGCAGGCACCCTACACTATACCAATAAGAGTCCTTGGGCAAGACTCCTAACACTACCCTCCCCTTCCTGTGTAATATTATCAAATTGTAAGTTGGTCTAGATAACGTAAATGACATTTCCAGGCAATGTACAGCTATTGAGCTTAGATGATGCAGAAAAACTAACATTTTTGGACAGTGACAACATCCACTTCTATAAATAAGGGGAAAATCAAAGGAGTTTCAAAAACCTGGAGTTTCCAAAAGTAGAATTAAATGGTGAAAGGATATCGACAAATGTGACTCCTAACAACCATGTAAGACCTGGCAGACCACCAAAACTGTCCCCATTAGATAAATGGCACTTTTTTATCTTTTCCATCTATCCTTCCACTGTGTTCTCAAAACTAGAGTGACCACACCAGTGTCCAGACATCACCACCACTGAATGAGATTGGGATCATTTGGATTTTGAGAAATGGAAAGTGCAGCCATCGTCTAAGACTGAACTTTAAAGGTATGGAAAAATAACCCTGCTAATTTCTTGATTTCTTTGAAAAGCTGAAAGCAGGTCTCCCTAAAAGAATGGAAGCTGTAATAAAGGCAAATTGTGTACACATTAATACTGAAACATCGATATGTTTAGTTATTGATGCTTCTGTGCTATTTTCTTAAATAAATAAATAAATAAATGTTATACTGTTCTACTATTTTTGTGACACTATAGAAATAAATGTTACATTTCTCCCGTTAATGTAGATAGGTGAAGACAAAATTTATATATTTTATAAACATGTAAGTATCAGTATCTGCATCATCTATGATAGCCAACTCCCATATCAATGCATCAGTAATTTTAAGTATATTATCATGGCAGATTTTGTACATAATTTGCCAGTGCAGTGAAACAATATAATATTTGTAAAGATCCCTTTATATAAGCTTTCTGCTTATACAAGCTTTTCTATACATCTATAAATGGATTGGAATATTCTCATTACAATCTTATATTGAGAAATATAAGATTGATTGTCTTCATTTCAGCGCAGAATTTACTTAGTTAATGATAACAGTATTGACTTTTTACATCATTTAACCAGCTTTTACTCTTAAGCCTCATTAAACAATACTATACATTATGTACTTGGCACAGACTGTACTGTTAGCTATTCTTGTGGCAGTCAGGGCAGCATCTCAGCACACAACAACTGATTAAGGGTCCTCACAGTAACAAAATCAGATTCTTCAGTTGAGAGTGAGTCCAGGAAACACAGACAACAGGATCCAATTTTTATGCATTTATTTTTAGCATGTTTCTTTCAATTTACTTCATTATTTTCCAGCAGCGCTCATCTCAGAAGCCACATGAGCAGCAGCAAACCTCACTGAAAAGCATGAATGTATGAATGTCTTGTTGAAAAAGGAGGTACAGGATATGTGGTCAGTGAAGGAGACCAAATAATTTCCAAAATGAAGGACTTCATCTTATCAACAATATAATCGCTGCTGTCGGAAGAACATCTTGAATCCACATTGTTGACGTTTTTCAGGTTTTGACATTATTTGAAACTGCCTGTGGCCCTTTACATTGTGTGTACATTTTATGATGAATGGAAAAAGAAATGGACCAAAATGACTTGGAAAAATGTCTGGTTCCATTGACGTACATTAAAAGTACACAACTAAATATGGTCTTGATTTTTAATATTTCATGAAGCTTCCATTCTTTTCAGGAGACTTGCTTTCAGTTTTTCAAAGAAATTTGCAGGGATATTTTTTCCACACCTCTCAAGTTCAGTCTTAGATGTTGGTTACATTTTCTAATTCTCAAAGTCCAAGTATTCCCTAACACATTCAGTGATGTTGAGGTCTGGACTCTGGGGTGGTCAGTCCATTGTTCTGAGGACAGCAATAGCTTCGGAAGATTCTTCTTTTCTTCTTTTTCTTTTTTGTCTGTTTGGTTTTCTTACAGTCATACACTTTTTTGTACTAAATATGTACAAAACACAAGTATGCATATAACTGCACATCACAACCAGCTCTGCAGGCATTCATGGCACACGCTGAAGGCAAAGGTTCTAACTATCAGCTGTTCATCAATCTGCCTGCTCAGCCCAATGCTACCCACCATTCTCTACATGACCTGACCTGACCTGACCTGACCTCGCCACTGAACACTGTGATAAACATCACACAAACCAAAGGCCAAAGCTACAACTTTCAAATCAACATGGGTCACCTTAGGCTGACCTTAGGCTTGTGATATTGCATCTAGCAAGTTCATTAGAAACATTTGCCCAATAGTTGCGTAGTTAGAGTTCAGACTTGGTTTTGTAATTGATTATTACATTATTAGTGTTGAGCCTTCTGTTTAAACCTTAAGGTCAAACTTGGTCAAAAAATAAGTGCAAAAAAAAAAACCTGTTACAATTTCTGCCAACGCTCAGGACTTGATTTGAGGGGCATGTGAAGGGATGGCATCGGTTAAAAATGTTGACAAAAAAACACCCTCTTGCAAAACAACCCCCCCCTTTCCATACCTTTTGGACTAATGTGATGTGACATAAGATCTCTATAACCAATATTTTCACTCCATGGCAGCATGACAGTTATGATCAGAGCAGAGCAAGCACATACAGAGGACGTAGTTATGAAAAATGCTTTATTTTTCATCAGCTATGCTGTAGAATGTTTGGTACAGCCTGTGTACCCATCGGCAGGATCGCCAGGTTTACAGTTCTTCCATCAACCAGGTCTAGTTTGAAAAAACAGATGAGGAAGCAAAGTATGACATTTTAGGATCTGGTGTGTAGCTTTGTAAGCAAACTTTGGTCTGGAGAGTTTTGCTAGATCTGGCGACCCTCCCTGTCCACTCCTGGGAATACTAAAAATACAGCAAGAAAAACAGTTAAGATAACCAGCATTAACCAATGACCATTAACCAGTTTTAAGTTAATAAAACTGAAAAACTGGAGTTTCTAATCTTCTGAGATTATCGTAATATTTATTGAAATAAAATGCAAAAAATAAATGCCACTCTGCCAACTGCATCTCCAGAATGAGAAAGGCTAAACTAACCTTGTGACACATTACGGCTTGTAGAGTTGCTAATGTTACAGTGGTATATGTTAACATTATGACTGACATTCTAAATATTGTTGGTAATTGCTATAGATAGTTTTGTTAGAGGAAAAAAATATGGTTTTTATATAAAATAGTTGTCACTTGAACAGGAAATTCTTTTTGGCTGTTCTAGATTAAACACAAACATTTGAAGCTTGTAAACTATTATTGGGCTATGGCTCATATTCACAGTCTGTGTTGTATCTGGGGCTTCCAGAAGGTTTAGAGTGAGGTGGTCCAACCAATTAGAAATCAAAATGTGAAAAGTTGATTACATTCTCAATTCCTAATTATGTTAGCAGTTAATCTGACATGTTAGGTCTTCAGTTCAGCTCCTGAAGGCCTAACCAATAGGAGAGCTCAATTTGCTTTATCTACCTTAATATCAAACAAAAAAAAAGTCTTGAATTGGACATTTTTTTTCCATTGGTTGTTTCAAGAATTTAACCATTTTGCTTCCAACCAAAACTTAACCATAAAATTAGATTAGTGCTACAATAATTGCAGAGTTTAAATACAACACGCATAATGATTCTACTAAATAAAATCCAATTAATTAATTAATTCCAGACAGTTTTTCTTTATCTCACAAGAAACATTAGGCCTTCTCTGAAGGCTTAGAAGGTCCTGATTGTGGTCATTGTGACTGTTTACCAAACTCCTCTTTTTATTCCTCTTAAATGTACTATGTAAATATAAAAAGTCTGAATTTAAATTAAATCCATTAAAAGATATGAAAGTCAATCAAGTTGAATTTGTTTACTCACTCAAAACAGATGTGTTAAAAACATGTCACTTTAAATTCAGTCCTTAGTAAGTTGTTGAGCCATCACGAGTCACCGGAACAGCTTCAGTGCACTTTGGCACAGATATTCTCTGTACTGGAGGGATGGAACACTGTTCTCCCCTCATTTTGTGTTTTGATGGTGGTGATGCAGAACACTGTCTGATCCAAAATCCCCCAATCAATTGGTTGGAGATCAGATGACTCTGAAGGCCATTGTGCATGACTAACATCATTTTTATACTCAGTTCAGTGACCCCAAATGCCCTGTAAATGGCAGCATATAAGTCCACACCCATAAAGATAGAAATGTTTTGTCATAGTACAATGGTGAAAGTGGACCAAAGCATAACAAGTCCACCAGACCCCCTGACTCTAGGGGTCAAGCATTGAGGCCTGTCCTGTACTCTTGGTGTGTGCATATGCACTCTCCCACCTCCAGAGAATATGGTAAAAGGTGACTGTACTGCTTTTTCGACAGCTCTGTACACCATTTAAGTCCTAGAAATGAAAACTTCTAGATGGTGAAGTTAACCAAATTAGGTTCTGAAAAGTGAGGTTCAAAGGGGAAACCAAGGAAAAGGTCAAGAGTCAAGGCTGTTAAAGGCAAAAAATCTAATTTTAGTCCAGATTTTGCTTATTTTGTTCAGCAAGTCTAACATTGGTAACAAACATTAGAACAGAATAGCTTCATAAACTATTCTAGTAGTTTATAGTTTTGATGATGTATTTTTACAAAAATTGTTTGGGCTAACTGGGTGACTATTGGGTTCTAGTGTTTGTTAGCAACATTAGCCTTACACCTCCAGTTCTAAATTAATACATAATTCTAAATTAATTTAATTAATAATTAAATTAATTTGGGCTCCAAACATGTCTTGTCTAGTAAGGGGAAAACTAGATAAAACTGTGGCAGAGTTAACCATGCTAACAAACACCAGAACTCAATAGTCACCCAAACAGCCCAAATTGCATCTGTAAAATACATCATCAAAACTTCTTTCTACCCACTCAATCTACATCCAGGTCTTCAGTAAGACTGTAGAGACTAAAGAGGTTTAGGACAAAATACGATTTACTGTGAACTGTAAAAATGAACTAAACTACACGCAATTACTGTAGCCTTGTAAGACGTGGTAATCCATTTTTGTCCTGTGTGGTGGACAGGAGTCCACAAAGGATATTTCAAAAAGGATATAAGCTATAGTGGTGAAACCCCATGTAGAGGACATCCTGGCCTTTCTAATGATATATCATTTTTTGGGGTGTGTCATTCGCAACAGGAGTTCTGCCTTTTCAAAATGTCTGCCATCTCAGCAACCACATTTTATGGGTGCAAGAGAGGCTAGTAGTTTAAAAATATGCTTTTTTGATGTTTCTAAAGCCTATAGTTTACAGGTTTTAGGTAGAAAAATGTTTTAGCTCATTTTCAGAGCAATTTTTTAATGATATGCATAAAAGTTTAACCCCTTAAAAGGCCAGGGCCCACCGGTGAGCCCAAAGTTTAATTACATCCTTCAGTACCACTTTAGAATAAGATTACTTTTATAAGGCATTTATGCATGATTTAGTATTAGTTTGTTAATGGTTATTAGTTAGGTCATAAACACTTTAAATACCATTAATAAGCAGTTATAACACATTAATAAATGTGATGGAAAAGACAAAACGAGAGCAGTAAACATAAAAATCTGAGGTTTAACAGTATAAATGAATGTGGGTTAACCATTAAGCAAACAGGTCAGTGTTGCCCTTTTTATTTGTGTTTTAACTGCTCATTAATGATTTTAATTAATAATCAGTAATAAACTTTATCACTAATAATCACTAAAAACTCTTGTTTTAAAGTGGTACGCACACTATAACTTAAGAATAGCTTAGCCAGTTTGCATTGAAATCCCTGTAGTTACTGAATAATAAGCCTTAGTATGTAATCAGCCTGGGACTTTAAGGGGTTAACCACCTTACAGTACAGGTTTTTTATGTCCTCTGTTTTTACATGAAATTCATGGCATCACAGGTGACAGGAAATTGAGGCAGAGAAAATGAAAGGATGATCACACTGTTGATCCAGTTTGGGTTTGAAACAACAACAAGTTACAACAAGCTTAGCAGTTAAATACATTACTGTGATGTTACTGTATCTATTTTTTTCTTTTTGGTCCTTATTTTTTTTTGCACCGCTAGTTTTTAAGTTTTACTTTTACTGCTAAATGGACAGCTAAAATAAGTGTATGCAGGCATTTAAGCTCAGGATTGAAGCTTTATTTAATTTCCTAATTTATTAGAAAATCTCCTTTTACAAAATTGTATATTTAAAAATTAAAACATTATATAAAAATGAATTCTCTTTCCTCTCCATTTATACCTAAGATTGGAACCGTTTGCTGCTATATGTCATCACCCAAAGCCGTACTGACTGGGTGCCCTGGAATTACTTTGAGGAGTACATTGATGATCAGGACTTTGAAGATTGATGACAAGGATTTTGAAGTTGTTGCTGATGTTCCAGCAGGGTTTTAGTCTAATGTAGTACAGGAAACAAGAAATATGATATCAACATAATTACTATGCAACATCCTGTTGTCCACTATAAAGGACATTGCATAAAAAAAATAAATAAAAAGTGTTTTTGAAATGAAATCTGTCACTGTGACAAGTTTTTTGTGACTTTTTTTTAGCTTATTTTATCTTAAATTTACTAAGGAATCTGATCCAAGATCAGTCTGGCTGTGTGAATACCAACTTATGATGGCTGCCTGGCTTGATTTTTGCTCATTTTTATAGGTCACACTAAGCCATACTGTACTTTAGACCACATCAAGTCTGCGATCTGTGTTTTGGTGATATATTTTTACAGAAAAGATTTGGGCTATTTGGGTGACTATTGAGTTCGAGTGTTAATTAGCAAAGTTAACGTTATAGCTCCAATTCTAAATCAAAGACACAAAATTTGTACTCCAATCACATCTTGGCCTGTCGATAACATTTGGGGTGAGTGGAAAATTGGGTAAATTTGCAGCAAAGCTCCCACTGCTAACAAACACTGGAACTCAATAGACACCCATATAGCCCAAATCATATTTGTAAAAATACCTCATCAAAGCTTCTTTCAACTTGTTACTTTCGAAAACTGGGCAAATTGGATTTTTCAAATTTTGAATGCTTTTCAAATTAATTCCCAACAAAGAAATCATCTCACCACAAAGCCCGGGGCAGTCAGAGGCAGCGTTCACTACAACCTAGCCAACACTTGATGGTGGACAGTAAGTACAAGCAATGCTTTTAAAGTCATAATGCGGTTTAGAGCTGGACACATCAGGACCGTCAATTATTTTGCACTCCTGTATGATCTGCCCACCCAACCTCGTCATGCTACTGTAAGTGATTTGCTGTAAGTGCTGTAGATTACATTGTTTCTGTAGTGCATGGCAACCTTTTATGTGTACAGAAAGCACAGAAAGCTCTGTGTATTACTGAGTCACCTACACAAAAAGCCATTTTTAAGTTGATGGAAGGATGGAGGGAGGTGCAGTAATAGGATGGCATGTTTAAAAGGTCCATTAGCTGATGCAGTTGCACATTTTTGCACGTAATTGGTGCACGTGTTCTTTGAGGGGCTCTTTGCTTTGAACTTTTGGGGTTTGATGAGGGCTGACAATTGACAGAAAGTGCCATTCATCACTGTGATGTACAGTATATGTATGATGTGAAGTATACAGGACCAGTTGTCATGGTAATATTAAAATAATAATAAAAAAAATACAAAAAATTAATAAAGAGATCAAAAAAGTAGAGACCTGCTGACATTTCTTGAAATTACCCTAGTTGTAGCTTAGTGATTTGGGCTAAGTACTGAACAGTTGCTTGTGGTCTGAGACCACATTTCATTTATTTAATTTCTAGTCAAAACAGTCAGTAAATTCATCATTTTCAGCATCAGGAAAAAAAAGAACAGAAAATATATATTGAACAGAACATCACACTGAAGCCTCAACAACTATACATGATTTCAGTTTTTTAGTTTTTAGTGTCCACACTTTGTTTTTATTATAGCTTCCATTCTTTTCAGGTGACTTGCTTTCAGTTTTTCAAAGAAATCTGCAGCCGCCAATCCACATCTCCAAAGTTCAGTCTTAGAAGTTGGTTGCATTTTCTTCTCAAAATCCAAATAACCCCAAACACATTCAGTGATTTCAGGTCTGGACGCTAAGGTGGTCAGTGCATTGTTCTGAGAACAGTAGCATTTTCATTTGATGTTTGCCTTTTTTGATTCCTTTGTAAGAGCTTCTTGACAGCTAAAACATCCTTTCAGACCCATAGCACTGAGTCGTCTTCTCACAGTGGAAGGATGGACAGAAACACCTGTGGATGTTTTCACATCTGAAGCAGCTTGATTTTCTCCTCTCTCTCAGAGATGAAAGTTTTAAGTACTTTTAAGTGTTTTTGGTGGTTTGCCCAGTATTGCACAGTTGTTAGGAGTCCCATTTTCTCTAGAACTTTTTAATAATTTTTCGATCTCCAATTTTGGAAACTTCTTTGCACTTATTTTGTCCGTTCCCCTGTGTGTCTTATATCTAATCTCCTGAGTACTATCTCCTGAAAAAATGAATAACTTGCACTTGCAGTTTTTTTTTTTTTGGAAATTAAATAAATGAAAGGGTGGTCTCTGACTTTTGCACAGTACTATACAAAAAGCTTTAGAGGCCACAGACAATAATTGTACTGGAGGGCTTCAGTCTTGGCCAACTGAGCACTGCTTGTCTACTCTTGAACAAGGTGCTTACACCCAAATGGCTTCAGAAGAACATCCACTTTAAGCTCAGTCCCCTCCCTTATGGTGCGACTATAAGCAAGAACAGGTGTGCATTGCACCTTGCAAAGTAATTAAAAATAAACAAAGCAAGAAAAGTGCTAAGATTGCTTGTTCTAAAGCTCATTTCTAAATAGGCTCTTCAAAAATGCTTGTGGTCTGGCTCTTCTTTTGATTTTAGATTTCTTTTGGATCATCAGTGGCAAACCTTGATGTACCCTTTGCCCGTCAACTGGGCCCCTGATGGCAGTTGCGAAAGGGGTGGGGCCCAAGCTGCACACACCAGGGGCAGTGTGAGTCCCTTTAGCCCCATCATCACTCTTTAGCTTGGCTGCCGGGATCGAACGTGAGGTTTAGTGGCCTCGCTGCAGGAGGCAGAGCCCTGTGGCAGAGTTCGAAATTCATGTCCCACCTTTTTTTTGCGGCCCATGGCTGCCATTGGGGCCCAGAGTACACTTGAGTATTCGGTTCAGGCCATAAATATCAAAACGTGAAAAGCCCACATCTACGACAATGCTAATTTGTGCTATAGTGCTTCCAATTGTAACTCTAAGCTAATGCTGGTGCATGTTCTGGATTTAACGTTAAAGACACTTTAAGCTTGTAAAAGACATTCCATATGTTTTATTTGAAGCTTGTTGCAGACTTATGTGTATAACGATGTTAATTAATCCTGGCATAGAGCTGCCACCACTCCTTTCGGTTTCTAACCACTGACTAAAACCTTGTTAAACTATCCCCTTGTATTCACAGTCAGTGACATATTTTGGACTTTCAGAAGGTCTAGAGCGATGATTATCCCCATAACAGGTCCCATCCATTAAAATATCAAAATGTGATTAATGTGGCTAATTCCACCGTCAGTTCCTCATTATGTCGACAGTTCATCTAATAGGTGAGTCCAGCTCCTGAAGGCCTAATAACCTAGCTTTTCTACCATCAATGGGAGAAATATTCTGATTCTAAGCCCTTTTACTCCCTACCAAATTCTAACACCGAAATATGAGTGTTACTACAGTACGTTCAGAGTTTAAGCATAATAACAATGGTGATTCTGCTAAGTAAAAACGAACTAGAAATGATTTTTTTCAGTTCACAGAAATCATTAGGACTTTCTGAAGGCCTTAAGGGTTCCCCTTTGGTGATTGTGCAAGAAGCCGAGTTTGTATCTTCAGCCTCCTTTTCAAATTCAGACATTTATCCTAGTGCCATTTCATTTTTCCAAGTGGAACTTGCTATTGGCAAAGCAGATTATAGATTATATGTTGTTAAAGAAAATTCTGCAGACTACAGAAAAAAATATTATCATTATTTTCAGTTTTTAGCTTTAGGGGGCTTAGTGACATTTGGTTTTCACTACTCTAAAGTCGATGGCAACCCTGCTGTAATATATTGCCTGAATTGATTAAAAGCTAAGGCCATTAACCTTACTAACTGCTGATGATAACAAAAGCGTATTGTAAATCGATATTAATTATTCCAAACTCATGGCTTATTCTAGAGAGATTCTGTTGAAAGGGCAGATTCGAAACTTTTAGTCTACATCCCATTAGTGTTTGTCAGTAGAAGTGGTGATACAGTATTTGTTGTCATTTCATGATCGATTGTTATAGAATGCAAATTGTCCATAATTTATTGTGTAACTCACTATAATTAAATATATAACTATGCAATTACATTTAAGCAGCATACATACATCATCTAAACCACTTATCCTTCTGGGTCACGGTGGGGTGCTGGAGCCTATCCCAGCTGTCATTGGGCAGAAGGCAGGATACACCCTGGACAGGTCGCCAGTCCATCGCAGGGCAGACAGACAGACATATATATACAATCACACACACATTCACACCTAGGGGCAATTCAGCATGTCCAATTGGCCTGACTGCATGTCTTTGGACTGTGGGAGGAAACCCACACAGACACGGGGAGAACATGCAAACTCCACACATAAAGGACCCCGGTCGCCCAGCCAGGAATCGAACCCAGGCCCTTCTTGCTGTGAGGCGACAGCGCTACCCACTGCGCCTCCGTGCCGCCCACATTTAAGCAGCATAGCAAAACAAAAGTAATAACTCTTAACAATGCCACTGTAAACAGTGTACTGCTCACAAGTTGTCCCCAGACATGCCATATCATTACGATATCACGTCAGGCCCTGCAAAACTAGACTTCTATGGAATAACATGCTTCAGGGTATTACACAAACCCATAGGGCTGCTATAATAAATTCAATATGATGATTAACATGACAGGAATTTCCAGGGCTGCTGCTGGTTAACAGATCAGAACCTTCATTAGTCAACACAGTGATTGCATTGTGGATAGAAAGAGTTGCGTGTGATCAGACATTCTTATGATGTAGCCACAACTAGAGATTGCAGAGGAAAAGGAAACAGAAAGGTGACTTTTAAAACAGAAAAGAAACGAGGGCAGAAACGATGTAAATGAGAACAAAGAAAGGTACTAAGACTCATTGTGCAGCTTGTCATCACAGTCTGTCACCTGGTGTGATGTTAAGTGGTGAGATTGGGGCTTCTGAGTGAACAATTTAAAGCCACTTTCCTCTAATAGTTTAAGGGAAAACGAGTGCTGGGTTGTAATGGACTATTTAATCTGGATTACAAAATCTGACAAAGACTGTGTATTTGCAGTTGCAGTATTTTCAAAGTGCTGAGGAAATATATGTAATCATCTTTGCACATAACGTAAAGGAATGAATGCATAATGTGTGCACAATTTTAATAAATTACTCTATTAATTGTTAATTTTGTGAGAATGTGTATAAACTGTATTTATGTATGAAACCAATTTCAAAAAAAGTTGGGACAGTAGGAAAAATATAATATAACATTTTATGACCACATGGGATTTGTAATAGTTTGAAAAATGCTTGTTAGTAAACACAGTTCGTCACGCATCTACAAATGCAAGTTAAGACTCTACTATGCCATGTATCAACAATATCCTGAAACACTGCCGACTTCTCTGGGCTAAAGCTCATCTGAGACATTTCAAAATGTTTTTGGAAATAATGGACATTGTGTTCTTTGGGCCAAAGCAGAAAAGGACTATTATGATTGTTAACAACGCAAAGTTCAAAAGTGTTAGTGGGTAAATTGCACATGCTCAGGGGGACATATGCATTTCGGAGCAACATATGTTGCCATCTAGACAATGTCATTTTCAGGGATGTCTCTAGTTGGTTCAGCAAGACAATGCCAAGCCAGATTCTGCAACAGTGTGGCTTAACCCTTCTGTTAGGTTCAACTGTAGGGAACAGCAATAATGTTTCTGGGTCAAGTTGACCTGATATATGTTAAACGATGTGAAAGTATTAAAAACAATTAATTTTCTCCAGAAACGTTATCTTCACCTTAATTAATATCAAGTTAATTAATTTAGCATAATCAAGTTTTTCACCCATTGCAGATCATTGTTTACTTATAATAATTCATTTGTTTTTTTTATTAAAGTCATTTTCAAACTTTTTTTCTGTACATTGGCAAAAAACTAGACATTCAACACATTTGTTTATTCTTATTTGGACCTTTTCAACAGTTTGACATTTTCTGTCATAGGGCCATGGAGATTAAAACAAACACAACTCTCTTCTGCTCCAGGTTAAATTGACCCTTTCAACTCAAACCACACTAAATGATCCATAAGTCCAGCAGAAAAGGTTCCATGCTCCAAAAATGACTTAAAATATTTTTTTCTATATTTTTAAACTTTGAAACGGGTCGATTTGACCCAGAACATAACAGGAGGGTAAAGAGAGTGCAGGTGCTAGACTGGCCTGCCTGCAGTTATGACCCATCTCCCAAGTAGCGTAATATGAAGCACAATACATGACAACAGAGACCTCAGACTGTTTAGCAGCTGAAGTGTTATATTAAGCAAGAATGAAAATTAAAAAAAAATTAAATTAAAAATGTTGGATGATTAGTTCCAGAGGTACTGGATGGAGCTGCATTACACCAGAGAACGCAGTTCCTCCAGCTTTATCCCCCTCTGGGCAACGCCTGGCATTGGGCATGGTGCTCATTTGCAGCTGTTCCAGAGCTACTAACAATGCGTTTCTATGGAGATTATACAAGTGGTCTGATCACAAAAGAACAGCTGTGTGAGCAATGGGTGCGCCCTAAACTACCCAGATTCACTAATTACATTGGGTACCTAGATACTCTTGGGCATATAGTGTAGATTTCATAAAATGTTTGGTTGGTTCATTCAAATTTTCTGCGCACCCTCACTTCTCGCCAAATGATGGGCAGCTAAATATTTCACCGGCCCCTTAATGGAGCTTCTTACCTATTGTACCCTCCACATTCAAGTGAGCATCAGAAGTAGAATGAACTCATTATACCAGTTCCACTAAACGTTGAGACCTAATTTCAATTACGGCCGGAAGATAACTCAGCTCCTGGGTTAGGATGATATTCACCGTCACGCTGTCTCAGCAAGAGGGTGGTCCAATTCTATTTTCGTCTCATGTGATTAATTAGAAGCCAATAGTGAGTGAGATTTGAATAAAATTCAGCCATTAGAGTGTGACTGTCTCTGGGAATGGAGTGTTCCAGGCCTTTATCAGCCGCCTGCCTGCCTGCATTTCATTGACATTCATTGCAAATGAGCACATTGACACAGGCTCTTCCGCACAAGACCCACCGGCAGAGCACACCGGCGAACCTGCTGTTCTGAACCAGGGCCTGCGTCACATCGTTTCCCATTAAGGAAGAAAAGAAAGTAGTCACATACAGTGGAAACATCAAACTGCTCTTCCAGATATTCACCACGTTTCATCTTGCAGTTGTTGTTTTCCAGAAATAACTAGATTGAATATGTTTTATGAAAAGTGACAAGTAGGAGAACATGCTTGAATGGAGCAATCGCAGCAACTAGGAGCTTACAACAAACAAAGCAATGCAGGAACTCGAACTGAAGGTTAAACAAGTGCTGAAGTGGTTAGTATGTAGTTTCCAATGGGAGGGAATTAATGTCTTTTGTATCTAGTGCCTTTCACAATCACAAGGTCGCTTCACAATACAATACAGGGAAATCCCACAGCAGATTGGTGTAATTAAAATATTTAGGAAGATCCAGTCACTTATAAACCCTTATTTATTTAGCACTGGAGCTGCACTATACATGTATGTTTTGGTAAATTTATCATAAGTAGCATTTCTGAGTCAGGAGAACAAAAATATGTTAAAATATTGTGTGCGTGCTGCTTTGAGTCACCCTGTAAAGCTGGAAATAGTTATTTAAAAGCCAGAGGTGCAGAGTTGCATTCTGTGGGAGTTTTTCATACCATGTCATACATCTTTATGTATTGACGTCACACGGCACAGGCTCACAAAGAAATATGTGCCAGTAATGTCCCAGTGTAAAGAATAAAGAATATAATATAAACGACACTGCAGACTTACTCTGCTCTGCTTCAAGCTTTAGCTCAGCTGTAGCCACTTTTCTCGCATCTCTGGCAGGAAACTTTTACACAAAAGTAGTTTTTTTAAGGCTGAAGTCGCTTCTCATTCGCCAGCTTCTTGTTTGAATTTTCCCGTTCCACCTTAAATGGTGCCTGAGGTGCCAGAATGTAACTGCAGCACCATTTAAGGTGGATTGGGAAAACTTCAGCCTCGCGACTTTTTAGTATTTGACAGTTTCTCATTGCAGATTAAACATATCATGAAACCAGATGGAGTGATTATAATTGCAAATAAGTCCATCGTCTCCAAATTATCGATGTTCGTCTTGAATCTTTTTGTTAGCTACTAGCTAGGTGAGATTGTTGCAGCGTTGCTATGGTGACCATCACTGTGCACGCCAATCTTCAGGATTAAAGGGTAAATGAGCAGTTCTACATTAACTCCAGCATTTAAGAGCACTGATTGTTAAAACTGTGTTAGAATGATCAGCAGAGCTTTATTTTACTGCAAAGGAGGATTATTTTATTTTTACCTAAAAATCGAATTCTGCTGTACGGCAGTAAAATGGAGATGTCGCATGTTGCCGACCCCAGGTTTAGCCACTAAACTGTGTTTTGACATGGCTACACAATAGCAGAACTGGACAATCCTACTTTCACACCTTTACTAAATCTTCAAATATACTAACATTGACCCCAAAGACCACCGATGTGTCCAAAATGTGTACAGGACATGGAAAACATTTCATCATGTTCATTTTATGTTTACCCAGTTGTCCCCCTTAAATTAGTCTTTAAATATAAAGCAACAAAAAGTATGTCAATCATTTCTTTAGAGATGTAAAACATCGAATAGGGTCAAATTGGCAACCACAAATAATAGGAGAGATCAGAAGTAGAAGCTACATGTTAGCATCCTTATACTGAGGCTAGGCAGAGAATGTTCAGAGTGGAAACTGGCAAGGGAAGGTCTGGTTGTCAGTCATAACTATCGAACCCGAATGAGGTGAGCCGTCTTGAAAAGTTTCTATACCAATTAAAAATATTTCCACAACTTTCAAAGTTCAAGCCTGGAACATTTATTTTTAGGAAAGCACACGAAAGGCTTGTTGTCCCATCTGTATTATGACCATCAGTACCTGGAGCCGTTGGTTAGGGAAGAAGGTGGGCTCATTTGGGCCAACCTCCTTGTCAGAAGACAGACCCTTATTCTCCCACCAAGCTGGACTAATTATCCACATCCATGGCCATTTGTTGCTCGGCTGCACATTCACCCACTAGCTCGTCAACACTGTTGCGCTGGCAATCCACATAACACCAGGAGCAGCCCTGGGCTCCCCCTGATGCATGTCTTTGATAGATCAAGAGAACTGCTGGACATGGAAAAAATAGTATTGCAATTATATTTATACATATTGTGATTGTAGCATTATGATTAAATGCTTCAGCTAATCAGTAACGTGACATGGCTAATGTTTAGCCTGCATTATTTGGGGGGGGACTGAACCCCTCCTATTTCTAATTTAACTCCTTATAAATGAGAGCTTCTTCTGTTTTTTGCTGTCCCCACCACCACCCCATCTCATCCCTGTTCCTCAGTCCTACCACAGCTCAAAAGGACCTTAGATGCTTCCACTGGTGGGTCCCAACCAAAAAGACTATCCAGGCATACTAGCCTGAGTCAGAGACTTCTGAGAGAGACAGAGAGAGAGAGAGAGAGAGAGAGAGAGAGAGAGAGAGAGAGAGAGAGAGAGAGAGAGAGAGAGTGAGAGAGACAGAGCTCACTTCTGTCTGGTGAGAGCAATGTTGTCGTCATGGCACAGCCCAAGGCAATCAGCATACCTGTCAATGCGTCGGATCTCACCGACACAAAAGCATACTCACGAAAGGGCTGCTTCTTCTACTTGGTGTGGGACGGATCCATATCCACCACTGTAAGCAACAAGAAAGTCCTTTGCAGCTTGTTCGAATGCTGGCCACTGAAGAGAGCAAACAGATACAGCTATGTTACCTACAAGCTACTATTCGGACACACGTTGGCCAAATGAGTTTGCTTTTTGAGGCAGCTAAACACTTTTTTTTCTGAAAAGAATGACCTGTGCTACTGACAGAATCCTCTTATTCAAGAAACCGTGTAGAAAATAACCCCTGTAAATGGTTAAATATCCTAAGGCATAAAACATTATGAAAATGACCTAACATGAAATTACACGCAAGCCTCAACAACTAAATATAATTTTACATTTTTAAGCATTTAGTGTCTCTTTGGGGGAGACTTGCTTTCAGTTATTCAAACAAACATGCAAGGATATTTTTTCTCACCTCCAAAGTTCAGTCTTAGAAGTTGGTTGCATTTTCTGCTTCTCGTGATTCAGATGATCCCATACACATTCAAGATGTTGAGGTCTGGCCTCTGGCCAGTCCATTGTTCTGAGATGTTCTTCTCTCTCTCAAAGATAAAAGCTTTAAGAACTGTTTATCTGGTGGGGTTGGGAAACGCTTTCTCCTTCCTTATGCAAGTGGTTTCTCTCATCTCTAATCGACTCAGAAATATCTCCCTAAAAATGAACTTGGACTTGCTGTTATGACTGGAAATTGAGTAAAATGAAGGGTGGTCTCAGACTTCTGCACAGTGCTGTATGTACAGTACATCCTTTACAACTCATACTGGAATGCACTGCTGTGTAATGTGTTTAGGGCTGTGTTATATGTCAGTATATTCATATCATGTGTGCCTGTACTGTGTTTGTGTTTAGAACATTCTATTCTGCCTATTTTTGTTTATCTCTACATGGTCATATCTGTCACAACAGTCACTTGCCATGTATAGGCTGAGCCTAATCATGTCATCAGTCCAGCTATAAAACTGCATCGGTCCATTGTTTTATGGGCTGGCTAGGTGTCTGGTACCTACGTGCAAGAAATAAACTTCAATTTTCCAGACGTATGGCCAGCTCCCTGGTTTGGGACGAGGTTTGGATTCTAAAATGCTCACATCACTCCTGTTCTGAAAGAACTGAACTGGCTACATGTATCATTTAGGATGGACTTTAAAGTTCTTCTACTTGTTTTTAAGGCTCAAAATAACCCTGTACCCAGCTACAGATTGTCTGTGATGATAGTGATGAGGATGATGATGATGATTTTGAATTAATACTCATAGGTTCTTCTGTCTGTGGAGCATTCGAGCTGCCACTGGTATGAAAATTGCTACATAAATAAAATATGTTAGAATTAGACATCATTATCTGGCTTTTGCTTTTACTAACCGGATGGGTGGGTATGTTAGCCTTAAGGAAAAAAACATCAGAAACTTGCTAGCTGACAGAATAATTTATGGACTGACAAAACTAGTTGAACTTCCTCAGTTTGTTTGGCACAAAAGATCTACATGGCACCACCCAGCATTACGCTGCACGGATGTTTCTCATTGGCTGTGATTGCAGTTCCATCTAGACCAGAGGGTAAAAGAGACACTGTGGAGAGGAGAAAATTACAGGATGAAAACCTGCAGTGCCCTGCAAGAAAATTGAACCTTGAAAGGAAATTCACAAAATTATACAAAATGAGCTTGAATAATAATATATTCTGGGGCACAATGGTCAGAGCCTTGTCCTCCATTTGATTGAAATTATGAGATTTGATTACTCATTTTTTTGATGACATTACATTACATTTAGGCAGGGATCTAACTGGACTTGAGTATACTGATGGCAAAATGGTGACAAGGGTAGTTTTTACGAACTTCAGAGTACAAATTACAAAAAATAAATGTTACCATCTGCATAATTGCATTTGTTATTACTGCTGACCATTTAGGCATTTGTACAGAAAAGCAAAGAGCTACTGAATAGAGCATAATTATCTCAATGATTGCATTTCCAAGGTCAGAGAGGACCAAGAAAAACAGGACTGAACTACAGATTAGGGGCTGCTTTGTATATATATATATATATATATATATATATATATATATATATATATATTAGTTATTTCTCCAGCAAACAATGATTTTCCTGGATTAACGTGTACATCATGACTAGTTGGAGCGAAAGGCTTGAAGTAAACTCCCAGAGGCTCAGTTCGTGGAAAAGCTCTAGCCAAGGCGATCTAACTGCATTGCTCTCAATGGCAGGTGGCAATAATGTGACCATGAAGTTGCTAAGCAACTGGACATAACATAACTTGCTTTACAAGGCTGCAAGCATGGCCTTGGTTGGGTGTCATCAACTCATACTGGACTGAACCACAGACTGAGTTTATTCATCCCAGCATGATTAGACTGAAAGCAAGTGTCAAACCCGGAGCCCCACTTTCTTCCCTCGACCAGAATCAATACACATACAAACTCCTCTGTAACACAAACATGCCTGTGCGGAAATGTTAAAACAATGAATTCCAATACGGTGGCAGAGATGGCAAAACACAACAAATTAGCCCCACAGATTAGATTTTTGCCATTTCAAGCACCTCATAATGCTCGCAATTAAGTCTAGTTCCAGTGTGCAAACTGAAAGTCTAGTTCTAATCTTTTTTAACAGACTGTTGGGACATGGGACAATGAGAGGCAAAGCACATACAATACAATAAACCTCAAAAGCAAAAGTGGAGGCAAGACAATTCAGGTGCTGAAGCTGTTCTTGTGTCTTATGGTGGCTTAACACCTTAGCAAGACACTTTTTGTTGGTTTTCCTTTAAATCGGCACCAGTTTCACTTAAGCAAGTCTCTCTGGAAAAGAATAAATGTCGATGCATAATCATGCTTTAATTTAGGTTGATGTGTTGTATGACTGCAAAAATTACATGAAAACTAATAATTTAATTTTATTCTACAAATTCACAGATATTTACACGAGGTATAACATTTTTCAGGCAGTATCCAGTTTCCCACACGTTTTTCCTGCATTTTTTTCCAGCAGAAGCCAAACAGATGCAAACTGTTGATGCATGAGAAATATGTGCTTCTCCATTTCCCATATTTTCAAGATAACACATTAAGCAGCCTGATATATCAAATCCAGTAGCGTAGGTCCATTTATCTAAAAAACACTCGCAACAAACACGTACACACAGTTCCCACCCCACTGCTCACTCGATTCAAAAAACAGCACTGGAGACCACTTAAGTTGAATATAAATATGCTCTCATGTTCAGGAGAGCTGTGATGTGCTTTCCTCAGGAGCTGATTCATACTCCTTATGAACGTCTAAAGAGCCAAACAGGGTTTCAAGAATGTTCAACATGTTGCTCTGAATGGAGTCCACCTGTTCAGCAGGGCAGTATTCATCCAAACTGGATCTGTGGGAGAGAAGAAAAAAAGCACAACCTATTGTAAGGCTTTGCAGCGCTAATGGTATCTAAGGTAGGGATGTGCATTCAGACTAACTGTAATACTTGAACAGCCGTAAGATTTCATGAAAGGATGTCAGCTTAACCATATGGAAGTAAAAGAAGAACAGTAAAAAAAATAATTATTACATAAACCGTCTACAAGGAAAATAATATAAAGGGTTGCTAAAATTAAATTCAATGCTTTATAATATCTTTTTTACTACCTTAACAAAACAAAAATATAATTTTACCACACAACAGCACACATAATCAAATACAGCATACCAGTTGGTGAAAAAAGCATGGAACTTTGCTTTGAGAATGCCTGATCCTAAGCACAGGCTTCATCAGTGTATTTGAGTTATCAGTTTTGCAGCCCTCCAGTTCCTCCAATCTATAATGCCAGTATTTAGTGGGATGGCAACAGTAGTGGAAGAGCAGCCTCAGTGCCACCTCAGTGTCACTGCTGGACTGAGAACTGTCCACCAACCGAAAATATCCAGCCAACAGCGTCCTGGGACAGGTGAGCTATCATCTCTGACTTTACATCTACAGGGTGGACCAACTGTGTCTAATAGAGCGGACAGTGAGTGGACGCAGTGTTTAAAAACTCCAGCAGCACTGCTGTGTCTGATCCACCCGTACCAGCACAACACACACTAACACACCACCACCACGTCAGTGTCACTGCAGTGCTGATAATGATCCACCACCCAAATAATACCTGCTCTGTGGTGGTCCTGTGGGCCATTGAAGAACAGGGTAACAAAGTATGTAGTGAAACAGATGGACTACAGTCTGTAACTGTAGAACTACAAAGTGCTCCTATGCGGTATATATAAAACAACAATTAAAAGCTATTTAGTCAAGCTTAGTACATTTTAATTTGAAATCAGATTTTACCTAAATTAAATATTTAAAAAGTAAGACTGTATGAATATCAGGACTTGTAAGTTAGTTAGGACAGATAGAGTTAATATCGGCTGGTACTTGAGGATCGGTTATTGGCATCAGCAGGAAAAAAGTGGTATCTGAACAATAAAAATGAAGCAGCACACAGATGAATACATTTGAAACTGTAGCTTATTATTTAATAGTAGCCAAGGGACAGTGGTACCTTTACAGGTTGGATGATTAATGGGAGCTGCCCCTTTTTAAATGAGCTAACCAAGCTAACCAGTGTCACTCTGGATGCTGGTGAGGACAATGAGACAACATGTTTGTTCGTCAGTGAAAAATCTTTGCACTCTTTTTGAATTTACATCAGGCACATCCTTAACGATGCATCCGTGGCAACATGCTTACCTTCAGGCATTCATATTTCAAAGTAGCAACATTTGGTCACAAATATATGCAAACGTGCCAACCTATATGCATTTTGCGCAGCAGGTACGCACTTTGACATCAAAAGCACGCTGGTACGATTTGTTACTCCAAACTACGCAAAAAGCTGGTGATGCCTGTGAGCTCAACTGTCAATGTGCAGTACTTAAGTCTGATGCTGCGTTCACATGTTCGCATTGAAAGAATTGTCATACTGCCCCTCACAGCCGTACACGGCCGACAGCAAAGGTTGCCGTGGTGACCGCGAAGCAAAAATGGCTGATTACCAGAAGAGAGCTTTAGAGGTATAGATTGTTTATTTAAGGTGGAGAAGGTCAGGAAGATGCTCCGCACTTTTATTTTTGTTATGCAACACCTGGATTTCAACAATCATAGACTTGGTGTCCAGGGTTTATTCCACTGCTGCAGTTGATGGCAAACGTTGGGAAAATTGAACTCCTGGCAGAGCGTATTGCTCACCGCTGTGGACACTGTGTCTGTGGATTGTTGATGCTTGCAGAGGCAGCCTTTCCTGTTGCGTCTCTAATAAAAACAATGGAATATCTGGTTTGTCATCATCGTCTACTGCAAACATGTGAAGGCAGCATAACAGCAAGAGGCAGCAGTGTACAGCCTTTTAGAAAAACAAAATAAGAAAAGGTCGACCAATCATAGTGCTGGGCTCATTCTCCAAATAACAAGCGGGGATGACAAATACGTAAGGTCAATCATTTTAAGAGACTGCAAATCAACAGCAACAAAAACAGTCGCTCCCCCTCCTCACTCCATCTGGCCGGATGCACAAGGGTGGACAGTGCTCGTTGACAGTGAATGTATTGTTTTCTTCATAGCTGATTTATATGTTGAACAACTAAACTTGATAATATAGCAGTGAATGGGAAAATGACTGGTTGCTAAGCGAAGTGGTGCGAAAGCATCTTAACTAAGCATTAAACTATCGTGCTACTCAAAATATCTTCCTAAGGTTGGCAGGTCTGTATAAGCTAAACTGTCACCTTGAAAGCCTGTAAATTTTTCTTGTCTTCACGTGACGAACCGCACACAATGTCCAAATAGTGATTTCAGTGTTACAATACTGGTACCTCGGATTGCTTCTTGAGTACTCGGGTACTCGTACACATCCTGTAATCTGAATCTGCCGATAAATAGGACCACCGCCCAATTTTACAGCTTCTGCTTTCAAAGCAACCCCCAGAAAAGTCTACAAACTCTACCAGAGCATGAAGAAGCACAGCAAGACACAGACATCACTAAGGCAAGCTGCTGAAATGTGATACACTAATTAAGAACTAAAAATAAACTTGTCGGCACAGGCGGCCATCCTGCTCAAAGTGTTCTTTCTGCCTGCGCAGTTTAGCTCTGAGCTTAAAAAGTATCTGATCCAGCCTCAATACCTGATCGGCCTTTAGTATTCAAGATTTTGTATCCTTTTTACATTTTTGCCCATGTTCTTTTACTAAAATATCCCGTACGCACTGTGCATAAATCAGTCAACTATTAGGAATCCCCACTAATAAAGAAAAGCAATGAATTTGATACTAATAAATACAGACATGACATTCCGCTTCCTAGCAGTAGTGTTAGCTATCTGGCTTCCTTCCACATTACTTTCTCCCAACATTAAGACACGGATCATCTGATGGGGTTGTCTTAGTCTTTAAACTGGAAGAATTTCTCACTCTTTCTTGAAGTGTAGATGCTGCTTTACCTTGATATGGTGACTATAGTGGGTTTGGGCAGAGCCTCCAGCACAAGCTGCACAGCAAGCAGGAGCTGCTGGATCTCCTCTTCACTGCTAATGTGGTGTGGAAGCTCAGAGTAATCACAGGTCAGCCCTGCCTGATGCACCTGCGGAGAAGCCCCAGCAAAGACCCTCACTCTCACTTCTAGCACCAGCAAAATGGGAATAAAAATCTTTCTAAATACAATTGTATCTATTAGTACAAAATTACTGACAGGAAAAGACAAAAATAATGACACTTAAATAAAATTCTAGGTCCCAAATCGCTTACACAACTTGCAATACCTGTTCTTACCTGATTTAAAAGTTTCTTACTCGTAGCTCAATGAAACAAGCAGAAAAATCTGTGGAAAGTGTAGATTCTGAACCTTCAATCCCTACATTTGTGCTTTTAAGTAAAGTAGGTAGTAGATGTCAGTATACTGGTTGAACCTTTTCCTCGTAAGAAGTTTTCCATTACAATAGTACCAGTACGCCAAAAACAAGTGCTGGTAACGCTATGTAGAAGCAGTGTACACCACTCTAATGTTAGCTTTAGCTGAGTAGCTGAGGGGCATTTCAGTCACGTTTCAAATGAGAATGAAAACGCAGCAGACCCCTGATCACGTCCCGCTGTCTAGTCTGTTCAGTAGCTCACTTTGTTTTTCAGGCTAGCAGACATAAAGGAATGACCAGTCTTTTTGGGTTAGCCTAAGCCCAAATGGGTCATCAGACATGGTCAGCTGGGCGCAACAAGCTGTGACCCAGCTAGTACTGACATTGCACGCGACACGAGGCAATAGATGCTTCTTATCCAAAATTTCAGTTCAGCCCTAAATGGTGCAGCATCTACATTCAGCTGCCTATACTGGGGCCAGATTGTAACTGTTACTCCATTTAAAGAGGAACAAAAAGTCAAAAAAATAGCTGCAGAGTAAGAAACCAGCTTCAGCCTTGTAGAAATTAAGAAATGAAATAAGAACACCACTTTTGCTGGGCCCAGGGGGGCTAAACTTACAAAGAAATACTAACACAGATTTATCTATTCATTGTTCATTATTTCCTTTCACAATTTTACCCAAAAAAATTAAATACATTAAAATAAATCCACTTTGGTTGGTGAAAATGCTTACTGAAACATGCAGGAACATCATTAACTTACAAAAATAGGTTTACTTACAAATCTATGTTTGATTATAACTTATTATGAATGTTATCACTGTCTTGTTTTGCAAAGAAAAAACATCCTTTTTCATTATACGGTTGCCATGATTTTGTATTGTGACATCGAAACAAAAGAAACCAGTACGATTAGTACAGATTAAAACCTGTCAACATGGAATGTAGAGTCAAATGTAACAGTAATTATAATGTAATTATGTAATTCATTATGTAACTCTGTAACTATGTAATTCATTATGTAATTCATTATGTAATTATATATAAACAATTACACAACGTGAAGCAAATGTGTTGCAAAATGACATAAGTGTAGATTTTTAAGGATTATAGAAAAAAGGTTTAGCTACCATTTCATAGTCTGGTGATTTGTTTCGGTTCTTCAGGCTAGACACGAGTTTGGCCAGAGATCCCATCCTGCAGAAGCAAATGGCACGCCAACATTACTGCCAACCCTTTTCCAAACCGTCTGTGTGTGAAGAAGACTGTGTTCAAACATTTCTGCTAGATAGCAGCGTGCAATCACAAAGCACACAGGGTGTGTGTACCCAGGGTTTGCAGCCCAGCGGTCTATGGTGTTCTGGCTGTCGTCCTCTAGCAGGTCAGCAAAGGCAGCTTCCAGATCCTCCAACTGCCGAGTGCGTCTCTCCACGCAGTCAAGCAGCTCCTCCTTACAATGAGAGAGGAAAACCACAAACATAGTTATTCACAGAGGTGGCGAGAACAACAAGCTTGCGATGCACAAGCACAAAAAAAATGCACCACTTATTTATCTGCTCTGTAGACTTAGAAACAAACATAGCCAAAATTAGAGACGCGTGACACGCAAATTATCACTGACATACTACTGACTTTTCAATAATCATATGACATTTTTGAATATTTCATACTGTCAACAGTTCTACTGCAGCGTCATTAGTAACTGTTATGACAAAAGACTCTTTTATATTCTCAGATATTTTTAGCATTTGAGAGTCGGCCTTAAATGTATTTGCTATTTTATTTTATAGGCAACAGTTCTCACAAGTTTGTCATCACACTGTTTACTGTGTCTGATGTCACGTTTTTCTTTCTCATTTTACTCTTATGACATACTAAACACTTTGAGCAGGTGCTAGAAAAGTTACGTGTTGCAGCACAAATTAAAATATTGCAGAACTAAGGTATAAAACTATGCCATAACAATTCTACAAAGTATTAATCGCAAATTGTGGAACAATCTGTTATTGTAACAGCAAAAAAAAACCAGAAGCAGCATGTAAAAGCTTTGAATTCACTTCCCACATAGCAAATATTACTTAGACAAACTCTACGCATTTAGACATTTGAAAAATTTTAAGCCTGTTAAAGACATTCAAATGGCATATTCAACACAGTGAATTCTTCAGTAAAGCCTAACTGAATATTATTGGAGGAGCCTGTTAGCCTGCTCGCTGTCTGCCGAGCTGGTTCAGCCTAGACGTCGTTTACCAAAGCGCTTTACTTCACATACACTTTTTCTTCATTTACACATAATTTGTAATAGCAAACGTTTATTTTTATGTCATATATGCACATATTTGTATCTACAAATGTGCGTATTTGTGAGATCCTGCTGGTGTGGGTTTCCTCTTTTTCAGCGATGCACATAAAAGCGAGTTATATCACCAATATATGGAGGATCTGCAACCTTCCAAACACAGTTTTATTATGAGCAGCAGATACCCTGGTCATCATTCAAATTGGAAACTAATTATTAAGCTGGTTCACAAAAAAAAACATTTTTTTTTAATCGAGTAATCGTGACAGCCCTAATTATAACTGACGATGATTATGACCTATATGAATGACACAAACATGTTTACATTTATGTTATTTCCTTCTTGCTTTTTATTTCTTTTCGCAATTATTTCTATCATGGTAGTTTGTTAAATTATTGATCACAATATTTTTTTTACTCTTTACAGAGCTTTATAAATGTTGACAAAAAACAGCCCTCATTGAAAAGAACATTACGCCAGCCTTGGCTTAGGACCTGCTCTCAAAGGCCACGCATTTATGATCACTCACTGGTCCTAAGTGTTCATTTGATTAAAAGCCTCCATTACCTCGTCTGCATGCTCTTTGGGCCTCTTGAAACTGTACAATTCCTGCAGGACGGAGTACTCTTCCTGTAGAGAGGAACACAATAATAATGCATTCAGAAATTCTGTTAATCATTACATAGAGCACATTAATACAAATAAAAAGCTGAAATATTGGCCCTGTTCATGCTTGCAGGAAATAAACAGACATTTGCACTAGTAATATCATGTTAATGAAGGGAAAGTAATTTAATTTCCATTAAAGAGTTGCCTATTAAATACCTGCGTGTAAATATCCTTGAATGGATTCTTACAGGAGAAAAAATCCAGGTCAATGTCAAGGATGTAAGCATCATTTTGCTCCATGAAACTAAGCAGGCTGCTTACAAAAGATGCAGCTGAGCCTTTCTGGGCATTTGCACTGTTTCCTGATGTACTGCTGCCATCTGGTGGCTGAAACGAGCATGTGAAAGACTCATTTGTTTTGGGTTGATGATCCTGCTCTTTGTCTACCTCCCCATTAGAATCGGTTTTAGGTTTCTTAGCAGAGATGGGGTCGTTCTGACCCTGGCTACTGTGAGACATGTCCACTGGATCCACCTGGATGACTCTTAAGTGCAAGGACTTGGAGTCCTCAAGCTGGTCTGCGGGAACGTAGAGGGCGTCACTCAGAAAGTAATCATCAGTGCTCGTGACCCTGAAAGAGAGAAGGCAGAAGAAATCATTAGAGTTAACCATCACCCTTAGAAGCCTAAAGCTATTACAGTGCATTTGCTGTTATTTCTTAATTATTTACACATTATTTACATTGGCAAGACATTTCATAATTGATTACTTAATTAGTTACACAATGAATTACATTTACATTCTGTATTGACAGGTTTGAGCCTGCTCCTTTGATTTTTTTTGATGGTATGACAAAAACATTATTTTATAAATTATAAAGGAGGGTTTGAAAGAGAGTTCATTATTGGGGCAAGGATGGCAAGAACTCCAGTCACCGCTCAACTGGCTCAAACGTGAAAACTTCTCACTAAGCAGTGAGAAAGGTGACAAGTTCAGAAACCAATCTCCAGTAGCAGAGTCTGATGGCATCATTACTAGAAGAAATTGTTAGTGATTTTAATATTCTGGTGCACTCTGCTGCAGATGTCCAAGTTCTTAGTACTTGGAAACAACTAAACATACCAAACATACCATTCCAAGGTAATAAAGAGAATGTGCACAAAATTTAGTCATCTTCTTTTGAGACTCCACATGTATTAGAAATCAAGGTCATTCTAAACCCTCTGCCCATCATTTGTGTTTTACTGGCTCCATAATGGCGCGGGGTGCTTGGACCCCTGAAGATTGCCACTTGCAATGTAATTTGTAGACGCTTGTTTAGCTCTCATAGCGGTAACGGTTCACAGAAATCAACGTGTTCCACTTCGATTTCCGATGCAAACTAAATGGAAGCTATCTTGGTCAATTTACATATTAACCAATTTTCACCCAACATACCAAGACTGCTAAAAAAATTCCAAATATGTGAAAATGAACTCCAACTCTACCACATACAAAATGTAGATTTCTTTTCACATTTCGGTGATATTATCTTGGTTTGGAATGGCCTATAAAAATGAAATAATATATCGGTGGGTTGGCCAAATAATGCAGGATGTGGTCAGTTTGTGTAAGCAAGAACCGTCTCTCCACAACTACACAGAGAGGATTAAAATAGGGTTGCAGGGCATAAAACCCTTCATTACAAAAGACGAATGCACATTTTGTCTACAGAGATGTGGAGAAATTGATATGGTCAGACGAGTCATCCTTCACTAAATTCTTCACCATATTCTCCAGTATGCTCAGAGAACAATATAGGCCTGAATGCTTTACCCCTACTGTGAGTGGTTTCAGTGGCTCTGTTATGCTGTAGGGGAGCAGCTTACTGGCATGGTTTGGTTCCACTTGTCCTCGTAGACGGAAGAGACACTGCAAATTCGTACAAAGTTTTTTTTTTGCTTTAATTTGTTTTGTCTCTGTGTTTTTCTATAAAGAAACGTGAATGTATGGAGTGAAACATTAGAATCCACACTTACAACGAGACGCAAGAAGAGCAAGAAGATGAGTTTCAAGGCGTATGCACCAATAGGGGACCTAGGAGACTGCATTTGTGTGTGCATGTAAATATATATTTAATATTAGATGTTGCATTGAGTTAGAGGTCTGCACAGGATTGATTTTTCAGTCCCAGTCCCACAAGATTTCATCCCGCTCCTGCAAAAAAAACTGCACTGTTTGTACCAGTCTTGCCAACAACCTATACTGTTTGCCCCACTCCTGCCCACAGACCTGTATAACTGGTTTTCATCCGCCTTATTTACAAATGGAAATGACTGCTGTTGTTCAGACTTTTATTTGGCTTTATTGTCATGCATTCATCTTTCCTAGGAGCACTTTCCACAGCTAGAACTAGTTCAGAACTTCTATTTAGAATGAGTTTATTGCAAGATTCCTCTATACATATGTGTTGTCCCAGCCCCGCCTACATTGGGCTGGTTAATCGCTCACTCCAGTGCGTGACACTGAAGGTTAGACCCGTGCAGTAAGACACTGACATCTACATTGAGTGAACACAGTAACTGAACGGAAACAATTTATAGCCTTTTTTACACAATTGTATGAACCCAGAAGAAGAGACAAAGACCATTTAAGAGAGACTGTTTCATAATACAATGATGTGCTGCCTCTCACCTGATGGTGGTTGTTGACTTATCTCTGCCAACACAAATATTATGCTCCCCCTCCTTGATCTGCTGAGCCCAGTATGGATGCAGCCAGGCAATGTGGGACACGTGTCCAGCGAAGACCATGGGCATGATCCAGTTCTCAATGCTCAGCTCACTGGAGAAAAAAAAAAAAAAGCCTTTCAGCCTAGGATGGATGTCAAGTGAGTCAACAGTGGTCAGTTGACTGAAGTATCATTCCACTTCACATGTCACACATACTGACTGAAATAAGTGCGTAGGAGTAAGTGTTGCAAGATAGGTACAAAATGCCATTTTGTGATTATGCTGCGATTATACTGCAGCTGAAATAAAACACAACAGTGAGCCTTCGATTTTACAGGGTTAAACACTGCACTGTGTTTTTTTGGGGCATATTTTTACACATTTTTTCCCCCAGTTTCTTTTAACTACCTAGATCGCCCATTCTGACATGATGCCACCAAGCTGGGAGGGTGGAAACTAGCGTTTGTTCCCTTCGAGACATGAGAAGCGCTACTACATCTTTTCAAACTGCCACCAATGCTACTTCATTGGACAGATGAACACGCTTGGAGGAGAATGCTAACTGCTAAATCTGTTACATTAGCTAATAGATGACACTCTCTGGCACTGCACTGAGTGATGGGGAAGAGGGAGGATCATCCTAAACATCCAGATACAGCAAGCACAGTTCTGCTTTCTTGGCATCAGACAGAAAGAGAACTGTCAGCTGCTTCAGCAGGTGATGTGCTGTAAGCTGCTAGTGCTTCCCTCACCTGAACAACGCCTCTTTGTCAAACACTGTGCTGGCTGGCATGTTAACTGGGATCAGCAGGTCAGGGTGGGAGTCCAGATGAACCATTTTAATCCCGCTCAGTGGAATATGGCGAGAGGCGATGGCCCGATAGATGTAGGGCACAACCTGCAGAGGAGTTTAGATATTAGAATAGGCATAATCTGAGAATGATAGTAATATATATTATCATTGTTTTTGTGTGTCTTAAAGTTACACACTTGCAATGGACACATTTTATGTGTATTTTGATCAATTATACTGAATAATAATTTAATATTGTTAAATCCTGTACATTTTTTTTCTTTACTATTTTATTCCAAACCTACATCATTAGCTATTCAAACACTATTAAGATTTTATTTCAAATAATTATAAAAGGAATAATCTTTTTTTTTTTTTTAAATCAGACGTAACCAAGGCTTTAAGGTTTATTGCTAATTTTTTTATTAAACATCTGATTTTTATGTATTTATAGAATTTTACAGAAATAAACAGGGAATAAAAATTTAAGAAGAAAATATATATATTTTTTTTAATGGAAACACACCAGGATGAATTTACTGGAGACCAATTTTCAACCCAGTTTAAATTTTAATCACCAGAAATGAGGTGTTTTTTCTTTTATGGTAAGTTTGGTAAGTATTACTGTTAATATATATTATTTACTATTTACTATCCACACTATTAATATACGTTTCAGTATTGAAGACTGTACTAAGCAGTTTCTATTGGCAACGTGAATTAAAAGCAGTTTATTTTAGCAAAAGACCATTTAAAAGAACGAGACTGAAGCTAAAGCTAGCTTTTTATTCCCCAGCTTTTTCTTACAATTTTTCGTTCCACCTTAAATGGCAGCAGTTCCATTCTGTCACACTGCATTCTAGAGCGACTGCCCTCGCCATTTAAGGTGGAACGGAAAATTGAAATACGAACTCAACTTCAGTCTCGGGCTAAAAAAGGACTCACATCGTGATGGTCTTCCACAATCCACACAGGCAGTTTAGAGTAAGTCCGTTTCACTGGCGCTGCCTTCATTTCGACAGATATCTGAGTGCTGATTTATTTAAATATGAATTTTCACAAAAACATTGTTATGGTGTGCTAGCTAGCTGCTAACAAGCACAGGGACCGAAATCACTGAAACACGGTGTAGCCCTGTTTCAGCACCGGGCGACAACATCGTATTTGAATGGTCAGAGTTTGGCTCCCGAGCAGAACAGAGATAAAAATAAAAGCAGACTGGAATAAAATGACTTATTTTAATATTATGGTAATAAAATATAGACAGGGAATAAGTAAAAGCAATTACCAAAACCAAATAGAGTACAATAAATAGCAGGCCTAACATTTCACTGGGAAACTGCGGTGTAACTGTTTAGTACAACCACCATCTCTCAGCGTAAGAGCTTAAAGGGGAATTCCACCAACTGTTCAAAATTTCTGCACAATTAAATTGCTCAGATTACAAAGTCATTCAGAGTGGGTTGATATGAAACGGTTCACTGTAAAGAAACCTACCAACTGAGTTATATTTCATGTAATAACTTCATGTGAGGTAGCTTTTTTATCTAAAATATCTGCTTACAAATAAAAATGTTTACTTGCTGAATGCAAAAAGCCCACGGAAACTAAACAAAAACATATACACTGATTAGCCATAATATTAAAACCACTTCCTTGCTTCTGCTATCAATTTTATCAGCTCCACTTACTATATAGGTGCACTTTGTAGTTCTACAGTTACAGACTGTAGTCCATCTGTTTCTCTGCATACTTTGTTAGCCCCCTTTTACCCTGTTCTTCAGTGGTCAGGACCCTCATGGACCCTCACAGAGCAGGTACTATTTGCGTGGTGGATCATTCTCAGCACTGCAGTAACACTGACGTGGTGGTGGTGTGTTAGTGTTTGTTGTGCTGGTCTGAGTGGATCAGACACAGCAGTGCTACTGGAGTTTTTAAACACTGTGTCCACTCACTGTCCACTCTATTAGACACTCCTACCTTGTCAGTCCACCTTGTAGATGTAAAGTCAGAGACGATAGCTCATCTGCTGCTGCACAGTTTGTGTTGGTCATCCTCTAGTCCTTCATCAGTGGTCCCAGGACACTGCCCACAGGACGCTGTTGGCTGGATATTTTTTGACTACTATGTCAGTGTTACTGCAGTGCTGAAAATGATCCACCACCCAAATAATACCTGCTCTGTAGGCGTCCTGACCATTAAAGAACAAGAAAAAAAGGGAGCTAACAAATTATGAAACAGATGGACTGGAAACAAAGGAGGTGGTTTTAATGTTATGGCTGACTGATTCAAAAGTGTGTATACAAAAGTGATACAGTGTGATCTGAAATGTAACTCAGGTGCTTTAATGTGAAAGAAGAAACCTCAACTGGACATTTGACATTAATTTATACATTCTGACACAAAGTCTTATGACAGGCTGTGACAGCTTCCTCCCTTTGGGAGATGTGGCATGGAGTGTTCGGAAAAGAAAAGTTCCCATTGCCTTGTCTCACACACACACACACACACACACACACACACACACATAAAGAGGAAGAGAGCGAGAGAAACAAAGAGCGAAAGACATAAGAGGCAGTAAAAGACAGTCATGCGCAAAAAGTTTTGGCACCCTCGGTCAAATGACATTGTGTCGATTTTCTAAGTGAAAAAAAAATTATAATATCCTCTACAGAGAACAAATTTCTGTACATTTTAATGTACAATTACTGCTTATTTGATAAATTTAACCTGTTGGGGGGAGTGGTGGGGGCATAAAATTATGGCACATTTTATCTCCTTTTGTTAAATTCAGCAAATAAATAGAAATTGTGTGTCAAAATATGCAGAAAAATGTCCTATTTAAGTTCCCTTTAGAGACTGTGTTAATTTCCACTATGTTAACATACGACTATTACAATAAGTGGTGCTGTAATCTGTTAATGCCTCTCAAAAAAGTCTCAAAACTACCATAAAACAATATCGGAGGCATCAGGCAGCACATCATGAACATGTTGTGTAATAACTTTCTGTGAGGGAGCTTTTAGAGGCTTCAGACATCTGGTTCCTATCAGCACCACTGTGAGCAACTGACTCAGTTAGTTTCACTAGAACAGAGCATTTCACATCAAACCACTCTGGATGACTCTCTCTGTGGCAGAAAAGGAAAGGAGAGGAAAGTAAGGGGCAAATTATTCAAATGGAACATGCTTGGCCAGGTTAGCGCCCAGCAAATTGAATATTACAGTTATGAAATGTCAAGCATTTTAAGGTAGCTTACTGCTTTGGCTTATGAACAGTTATTTTCAGGTATATTCAAGGGAAATGTGTCAGGTAGCATTGGTTTCTTGGCCTTGCTGTCAATTACTTTCAAAGGAAAGTAGCTAAAGCCTGCTGGAAAAGTCATTAAATGTCGTTAGATGGCGTCATGCATTAATTAGCATTTTTTTGACGTCATCTTATCGTATTTGCATTCTGCCTAGTGTTAGACGGTGTCAGGCCTTTGCATCTGGTGGCTTCTTTCCTACTCTATACTGTATTTTAATACAGCTGAATTCATACAGTACATATAATATATTTCTGTTTATGTTGTCAGACAGAGGGACTAGTATGAAATAGTGACTGAAACGCGGCCCATTAAGACTACATGCTAATCAGCAGCCTCTTCCAAGCCATTCCTATGCTGTTGCGCTGCACTGTGACAATTATAATTTTATAACCTTGACGTCATCTGACCAATTCACCATACACATAGTTTAAAGAAAACAGCTGTGCTGTGATTTTAACTTTATTTAAATAAAATGATCACTCAGACAGAAAGTTAGAAGACAGAATATCTTTCTTATATTTTTTCCCACACAGCACACAGCCCACGTCTGGGTAACAAACCACAAGAATGACGTTCCGTTTTCAGTAGCGATGATTAGACCTAACCTGCTCCCTAGTGGACTGAATGCAGACTGAATGTGCTGCTGCGCCTCTCTGCTATTCAGTGAACAGAGTAGATACAGATAGAAGTGTGACTCTGCCTTGCGGCGCAGTATTGGCCACTGTCTTGTCCAACAACTTGCTGAATTTGTTTCTAGGTGCTTTTTGGAAAAAAGTTGCTAAAGGGGCCTGAAAAGTCTTCGCTAAGCTGCAACATTGTTCCTTAGCAAGTTGTCGACACAATTGTCTTCCCTCACTCTCACCCCTCTGAGGGCTCATCTAACAAACTTCATTTGAGCTAATACAGTAATGGAACACCCCTTAAGATGGCGTTAGGGATTCCCCTAAGGTGAGATGGTGATATAGAGTGGCAGGTCCAGTTACCGTATAGGCTCACTTTATAGTTCTACAATAACATATTGTATTTAGTCTGTTTCTCTTGTCAGCCCCCATTTTCCCCACAGGACCACTGCTGAATATGCCACAACCATGTCACTGTAGTGCTGACAATGATCCACCACCAAAAAAATACCTGCTCAGTGGTGGTCCTGTGGGGCTCCTGACCATTGCTGAATAAATCAAAGGGGAAGAGAGGGGTCACAATTAAGCAGAGAAAAAGACCCTTCATTAATTTAATTTCCAGTAATTTCTAGTCAAAATGGCCATTACGTACAAATTATTTATTTTTTTGGCTTTAGGGAGGAAACATTTCAAAAAGAATTACACAGAAGCCTCAGCGACTAAATGTAATCCCTGCTGAAAAAGGATCATTAGAAACCATTAGGATTAAAACCTAGTGGTTTCCTTTTCTAACAGGAATTGGCTTAATAGTTTTCAATAGAGACCACTAGTTTCCTGTAGAACACCTTTAGATCCCATTGGAAAACCATCAAATGCATTTAGAATTGGCCATTGGTTACCTGTTAAACCATTAGGGTCCTTTACAGCTTATTACAGCTTATTTTCAGAATGACACTTGCCTTTAGTTTTTCAAAGAAATCTGCAGGGACATTTTTCTACAGCTTCAAAGTTCAGTCTTAGAAGCTGGTTGCACGTTTTGCCAAACACATTCAGTGATGTTGACGTCTGGGCTCTGAGCAGGCCAAAACAACTTGTGCTTAATGGCTGTTTTGACTGGAAATGAAATAAATGAAGGCTGGTTTCTGACATTTGCACAAAACCTAATGAAAGATAAAGCCACAGTGGCTGCATGTGAGTGAAAATATGCCAGGTGTTCTTTTGAGCACTCCATGTCAGAAGAGTTGGGAGAACTGGGGCATTAAAGATGCATTCGTTCTATCATGTTTTATTCAGAAAGAGTTCTACTGTCTACTGTGTAGGTCTATCACTCCCAGCATGTTGCAAAGACAAGTCAATTGTGCTTAAACATGAGGTTTCACGGCCTTTCATGCCCTATTCCCAAAATAGAGTAATAGTCATTTTCTGTGGCTTACTGTGTTAAGGCTCGCCTTTGTTTCAAGTGTAGTCTGGCTGTCTTAGGAATTGAGGTTGGCTACCTAGTAGCGCCACTATGCAAATATCATTGCAAGACGCTGAAGCAAGCATCATTTTGAACGCTCTCTAATAGATATGATAACTGTATCATCTCTTTGCTTTTTATAAACTGGGTCCTGTTTAACTACATTATCTATAGACAGTGCAGATCAGCCTAAAAGGTGACATTTAAAGGGATAGCGTGGCAAAAGATCAAACTTATACAATTTGCTGCTTACCCCAAAATGTAGTTGATCAGCCAAGACATGTTTAGTGTCTAAAGTGTGCTTACTTAGTTTTGCGCTGGAGCTACGAGGCTAAGGTAGCTAGTAAGTAGTGGAAACTTACATACACCGGTTAACATTGTGCAAATGGGTGGTCATGATCCAGTTTTGTGCCACCTGACCTCATCTTAGTACTTTTTAGAGTTGAATATCAACCAGCAATGATCTTAACCATGTGTTTTCATTGGTAATACAGCCACATACTTTAAGATATGCTAGGTTGCATTATTATTATTATTTCATTGTACTATTTGCATGATTTGACAATCTTGGCTGAAATGTTTTGTTTTGTGTCAGATTTTTTAATCACCATTTGATTAATTAGCACTTAATACAGTGCAAAGAAAAAGTATTTGCCTCCTTCTGTTTTCTTTTATTTTTGCATATCTGTCACACTTTAATACAAACTTTCATACAAGATGAGGACCAACTGAGTAAAGACAAAATCAAGTTATTATTATTATTATTTTTTAATGATCATTTACTGAAGGGAAGAAGTTATCCAACACCAACTGGCCCTGTGTGAAAAATAACTGCACCATCAATCAATCAATCATTTCACCAAATTTAGTTGGTAACTGGGATCAATTGACCCAATTAATAAAATAAAATGGTCAAAGATTTATTACTCACTTCTATAACCTAAGAATAGCTCAGCCAGTTTGCATTGAAGTCCCTGTAGTTACTGAACAATAAGTCTTAGTATGTAATCGTCTGAGATTTTAAAGTTAATCTAGACACACCCAGCCCTGCCAGCCCTGCTTAATCTAAACATCACTTATATAGAACCTTTCCAGCAATGTGAAGTAGGTTAAAAGACCTCGGCAAGCAGGACACTGTGCCATGATCAAAAGAAATTGAATAAGAAAAGATGAGAGAGAAAGTTTCTGAAAGTTATTAGTCTGGAAATGGTTACAAAGTCATTTCAAAGGCTCTGGGACTCCAGCGAACCACAGTGAGAGCCATTATCTTCAAATGGAGAAAACTTGGAACAGTGGTGAATCTTCACAGAAGTAAACGGCCTACAAAAATTCTTCCAAGAGCTCAGCCAAGAATTCACGAAAGAACTTAGATGACATCCAAGAAACTACATGCCGCGCTCGCCTCAGATAAAGTCAGTGTTCATGACCTCAGCATTATAAAGTGACGGGGCTAAAATGGTATCCATGAGAGAGCTGCAAGGCAACCAGCTCTAACCAAGAGGAACATAAAGAATCTCATATTTCTAAAAAAAAATACTAGGCCAAAATTCCTCCACAGCGATGTGAAAGACTGATCTCCACTTACAGGAAGTGTTTGGTTGCAGAGGGTGTTTAGGGGCAATTCGTTTTTCACATGGGTGATAAAGTTGTTCTGTGATTCTTCATGTTCTCTTTGTCTTACATTCAGTGGTGCCCTCAGAAATTTTCCTGCCCAGATGGGGCCACTGAAAATCTTGGGGGCACACTAAAACCGAAAGCCACGCCTGAATTTCAGGAATTCTATTATGCTGTTGTAGTAAATAGACAACATGAATCAACATGAGAGTTAGGGAATTGGGTAACACTTTCTATGAATGTCACCTTTGTAAGCATCTATAAACACATTTATGACATGTTATAATGCATTCATAAGGCATTATAAACATGGCTATAGATATTTATAAAAAAGAATTACACTGAATTACACTTTATAGCCATGTTTATTATACATTACGAATTCTTAATATAATGCATTATAAATAGTGTTAATAACATGTTATAATGTCAGTGCCAAAGAAGTCAGTCCCAGCTTGGAGAGTGTAAAGTAAAAGACAAATACCAAGCTAACGGTGGTGTACATTACCTTCCCCACATTGGGTAAAACACTGATGCAGCACTAGTTTAAACTCTGACATTTGAAGCCTGTAAAGAGCTTTATTATGTATGTTTTAGTGTTTCAGTAAATCCTTCAGTAAATACTTCAACTTGAAGCCTCACTCTGAACACTGGAGGAGGCTTTAGTACAGTACGCTTCACTTTACTTAGAGAGGACAAATACGACTTATGAGCTCTTATAATTTGTTATGATCAGTACTTATAATGTATTATATTAGCAATTCATAATGCATAATAAACATGGCTATAACGTATAATGCATTTTTATAAATATGTATAGCTATGTTTATAATGTCTTATGAATGCATTATAACATGTTATGAATGTGTTTATAGATGCTTACAAAGGTGACATTCTTAGAAAGTGTTACCGGGAATTGCATAGTGGTATACTTTTGTTTCTTATTTCACTTAATAACTTAGTTATTTTACTTTTATTTAGTTAATGTTACTAGTTATCTGGTGTGCAATAGGGTTGCCAAAACTGTCCAAACAACACTTGAGTTTGAACCATTTGATTATCTATTTTTCTGCATTATGTCCATAAAAGAGCAAACCACTACAAGAAGAGTGTTACATCAGATTCAGTCCCCCTTTAAATTCATGTTCCCTTTCACCAATCAAGTCAAGTGCATGCATTCACTGAGAAGAAATTAGCACTAAACAACACTGCAACTACAGAAAGTAAAATAAAAGGGTGTATATGTTCGCTTTGTCACCAATTGGATTATTAAATTGAGGCATAAGACTTTTTTGACCCATTTTCGCTTTCCATTGTTTCACAGCTGTGTACACTGACCATAATTTATCGAGGTAACTTGAATTTGAGGAGGAACTGAATCGGATGCATTTGGGTGCATTGTAGCTTACATAGCTTGCATACAACTTCTCTTGGTTTGGTTGTAACCTCTCTACTGTTATTACCACATGGTTGTTGTTGAATCATTTGCCCATTTCGGCTGGACCTACATTTCATTTTAAACAATGATGATCATCAAGTGATCAAGTGACGTTGTGTGACTCCTGTCCGTCATGCAGTGCATTCAGTGCAGCGGCGCAGGCCCATGCGAGAACGTGCGAGGCAGATAGCCGCGGTAATGCTGCTTTTTTCACAATTGACTTCTTTTTTTAACAATTTGATCATATCATTGAATTTAGAACATCTGTTGACAGCCCTAGTACCTAATGTAATATATCCGATGGAAGCATATTATACAGCATTTTCTGCATATGCGAATCACCGGGTGGCCGCTGGGGGGGACCAGTAATTATATCAGGGTGGTCTTGGCCCTTCTTGTTCTCCCCTTGATGGTGCCATTTCTTACAATGCATTTTGCATGAGGATCTGAAACCATTCAGTGTGACTAATATGCAAAAAAAAATGGAAATCAGGATGGTGCAAATACTTTTTCATGGCACTGAATTGGCTTATGATCACATTTGATCTTACAAACCTCATGATTTGGCTGTCAGTCAATTTAATGTGCTTAAGTGAAATCACTTTTAGTGGTCGGCTTTGATAGTCTCTACAGTCTATGGTGAGATGTACCAGTTTAAAAACTGAGAACACCACTTTTTGATGATGTTTCTTGAAGGTAGGAGAAACTTTTGGCAGATACATGAGGGTGGGCTGTTAAATTTTTTTGTTTTTTGTTTTTTTTTTCTTTCCCCGCTAGCTGAGTAATGCAGAAGGAAGCCAGCTAGCTAACATTACTGCTAGGAAGCTGAGTAGGATGTCTGCATTTGTTAGCCTCTAAATCTGGGCATTTCTGCATGCTGTGGGGGGATTCTCACTGGTTGCATGATGTATTTGTGTAATGCATGCTGGGTATTGTAGTGGAAAAATACACAAAACTAGCTGCATAAGCTTTTTTTTTTAACTTATTAGCTACAGTAGCTTTGCAGCTCCAGTGTGATGTCTTGGCTGATCCTTTGGGGTAATCGGAAAATTGATTTCTTGTAAATTTGATTTTGCATCAAACCAGCGCTCAGCTACTCCCAGTACTGGGGTCTCGGGCGCCTCATTGAATGTGGTACAATTGGTTGCTCTGACAGCTGCACAGCCAATTGAACAGATGTCTATCTATGTTCTGTGCTGAGATGCCTAGTCTATGATTAATGCCAAGGCCTGCTTTGACCTTTGCTGCCACTCTTCATCATCCTCATCTACTTCAAAAGAGCGTGTTGAGCAGGTGACTCCCAGTATGCTTTAGCTGCCTTGAGCTTGATAGCATGAGCGCTAGCAGTGCGAAAGAAGAAGGAAGGGGCTAGCCTAGCTGAGAGATCTTTTGTTGAATTATTTCTCTGGTTTGGCTGGATGACTTCCTGGCCCCTTCTTTCAAACTCTTCACACTGAGAAGTTCACAGAAGAATGAGTCAGGTTGGAAAGGAGAAATGAAGAGGAATGGGGGGAAACTTTTTTTGTAGAGCTAGTCAGGCTAGTCAGTTCGGCTGAGGCTTAGCAGTGTGATCTATGAGGCCACTCATGGTTTGGGAGAGTGGCAGAGGATGGAGCTTTTTCAGCAGCGGGCAGGACACATGGAGGCTTCGTTTCACTGCCAATGGATTATTAGCTCTGACTCTCTGTCAGGACCGTGGTGAATAAATAATGACAGACTGATGGATTTCCATGTTCTCTTGCTGCTCTCTCTCTCTCTGATTCTCTCTCTCTCTTTCTGATTCCCTCTGTCTTCTTCTCCTAGTCTCTCTGTTCTTGCCCCCCCTTCCTCTCTCCTCTCTCTCTCTCTCTCTCTCTCTCTCTCTCTCTCTCTCCCTCTCTCTCTGTTCTCTGTGTAAAATGAGAGAGCCGGTCCTTGTGGCATCATTCCGTCATCTTACTGCTCTCCTCCCTCGCTTTGTGCCAGAGGCTTCAATTTGCAGTGTGTGTTGCAAACTTGTATTCTCCCACGGGTGCTCGTGGCCTTTATTTCCACCCTCCCTCTCTCTAACTTTTCACTCCACTCTTCTCAGTGTACCATGGTACAGGATATTACAGACACATCGTTATATTTAGCGAATGATGTTATGATGATTCAGATCAGGTCATTAGGTCATTGATTTTAGGTGGTTGATTTTTTTAGATTTGTAGGCTCGTTTTAGGGGGTTGGGTTTTAGTGGCTCATTTTAGGTGGTTCATTCTAAGTGGTTGATTTAGTTTTTGATTTTAGATGGTTTGGTTTAGGTGGTTGATATTAGATGGGTCATTTTAGGTGGTTAAGTTTAGGGCAGCCGAGTTTAAGCACTTGATTTTAGATGGTTGATTTCAGGGAGTTGAGTTTAAGTGGTTGATTTTAAATGATTCATTTTAGGTGGTTCAGGACAGTTGTCCTTTGCTTTTAGGGTGATGTCAGGAGGTTGATATTAAATGGTTTATTTTAGGTAGTTAATTTTAGAGTGTTGATTTTAGATGGCTAAATTTTAGTGGTCGACTTTAGGTGATTGATTTTAGTCAATATGGTGCCTGGTACATATGCTGGGGAAATGTATGCCCTTTAACTGAGAATGGAGAACTTATCAATGGCAAATTTCTGTGACGGCAACTGTTTTAGTCTGTAGATTTGGGTGGTTAGTTTTAAGTGGTTGATTTTTAGCTTGTTGTTTTTAGTTGGGTGATTTTAAGTGGTTGGTTGATTTTAGCCATGCTTGGATTTGAGTAGTTGGTTTTAGATAGTTGATGTTGTTTAATTTTAGGCAGTTGATTTAAATGATTGATTTTAGTTTGTCGATTTTAGTTGGTAGATTTAAAATGATTGATTTTATGTTGTTGATTTTAGGTAGTTGATTTTAGGTGCTTTATTGTAGGTGGTTGATTCTAGGTGTATGTCACTCCGCAGCCCTGTGAGCATAGAGCATAGTGCATAGAGTCCACAATCTGGAGAAAATTGTGCCCTTTTACAGAGAAGGGAGAATTTATCAATGTCAAAGAGCTCCTGGAATCTGTGCAGGTTTGGCCTATTTTTGGAAGGGAATGGGGTGCTGAAAGAAGAAGAATGCTCAGTGGCATCTCTCTCTCTCTCTCCCTCTCTCTCTCTCTCTCTCTCTCTCTTCCCGCTCTCTCTCTACTTTATATATTTTTCCTGTATTCTTTCTTTGTCTCTCTCCGTCTTTCCTCCCCACCCCACCACCGTCTCCTTCCTCCCCTTTCTCTATCTGACTCCATCTCTCCTCTACATATTTTTCTTGTCTTTTTCTCTCCTTTCCCCCTCATTTTCCTCTCTCTTTTTCTCTCTGTTCCTCTCTCTTTTTTATTCTGTCTTTCTTTCTTTACATCTCTCCCTCTCTCCCTTCCTTTCTCTGTATACTCATCTCTCAGTCTTTTCTTCTCTCTTTTGTCCTTTTCTCTTTTTTTCTCCCTCCTTCACTCTGCACTTGCTTTTCTCTGTATTTTCTCTCTGTATGTCTTCTTTTCTCTCTGTCTTTCTTCTTCTCGTCCCCCTCACTCCCCTCCTGTCCTCTGCTCTAAAACATTTCCCACATCGCCTCAGTGCCCCTGTCACCCCACCTCCCTGCGCCCCCTGGGTCCAGCTGAATGACTGCAGCTTCAAAGACCACAGAGGGTCCAGTGCAGGTGAGTGGGCGTCCTGCTCTGACTAGAGGGACTGAGACAGATCGAGCCGCCACAGTCACATCAGAGTGGTGAAGCTGTGAAGTGGGCCGACGCGTTCCTGTCTTTTCTCCCCACAGTAATCAGGAACATCCTCCTCCTCAACAACATCCCACCACCACGACCATAACTCTTAATGCACTCCAGTGCATCTATAGTTATGTTCATATTGGGGCCTTGTTGCTTGTTTTCAACTTTATTTTTTTGCTCAGTGTGTTGAATGATGAGGATTCTCAGTAATGCTTGTAAGTTTGTTAAAGAAGGAACTCTAGATACACTTAAAGCTACAATACGTAAGCTTGGTGATTTGGAGACCTCTTTGGTGGAAATGTGTAACTGCATGCAGTGTGTAACGCTGTGTTTTGAATCTGATGATTGCGAGTGCGTTGAAAGAGGGAGTGTCTTCTGAGGATGTGAGGGAATTATCTACTTTTGTCATCATGTCTTCATCAGTATAATGCTGCCTTTGAGACCTAAACATCGAGCCAGGTCTTTTTCCTGAGACTATGCATGTGACATCAATGTGGCATAGTCTGAAAAAATCTTGACCCAACATCTCTGACTTTTAAATGATTAATTCAGGCTTTGCATCAGGGGTGTCAAACTCAACCACCAAAACGGTGGTATCAAAAAATCTCAACACTCAACACATCTATGGGCCAGCTGTGTTTTTATTTTAGTTTTACTTAACATTTTGGCAAGCCAGTTTAGCACCAGGACTCTTTTAATACGGAGCCATGCTGTTGTAATACATGCAGAATGTGGTTTGACAGTGTCTGCTGAAATAATCAAGGCCTTCCCTGAAAAAGACGTTGTCTGGATGGCAGCATATGTTGCCGAAGCATGTACATATCATTCAGCATTAATGGAGCCTTCACAGATGTGCACGTCACCCATGCCATGTGCACTAATGCCCCCCTATACTGTCATGAATACAGGCTTTTGAACTGTGCACTAATAACAAGCTGAGTGGTTTTTAGCCCGGAGGACACAGTGTCCATAATTTCCAAAAAGATTTTCAAATGTTGTTTCGTCGGAATACAGGACACTTTTCCAATTTCCCTCAGTCCATTTTGAATGAGCTTGGGCCCAGAGAAGGTGGCAGCATTTCTGGATCCTGTTTATATACTGTTTCTTCTTTGCGTTTTAGAGTTTCAACTTGCATTTGTAGATCCAGCAACAAACTGTTTTCACAGACAGTGTTTTTCAGAAGTGTTCCTGATCCCATGCAGTGATTTCCATCAGGACCTGCAAATACTGTTTTTTGGCCTTGCCCCTGCATACAGAGATTTCTCCAGATTCTCTGAATCTTTCAATATGATGTACCGTAGATGATGAAAAGCAAAAGTTCTTTGCTATTTTACGTTAAGAAACGTTATTCTTGTCTTTCACAGAGTGGTGAACCCCTCCTCATCTTTACTTCTGAAAGACTCCGCCTCTCTGATGCTCTTTTTATAACTAATCATGTTACTGACCTGTTGCCAGTTAACACCAGGTAATTTTTTAGCATTACACAACTTTACCAGCCTTTTGTTGCCCCGTCCCAACTTTTTTGAAATGTGTTGTGGCATCAAATTCAAATATTTTTAAAAAACAATACAATTTCTCAGTTTCAACATTTGATATGTTGTCTTTGTAATATTTGCAATGAAATATATGTCTTAAATGATTTGCACATAATTGTATTTTGTTTTTACTTACATTTTGCACAGCATCCCAACTTTTTTGAAAATGGGGTTGTAAAATAATAGACTACATTAGCTGCAGATAACTGTTAAACCCCTGTAAATGTTATGTACAGTAAGTTTTTAAAACTTGCTTGAAGTAGACAACTGGCATATTTTTTATTTATTTATTTATTTTTTTTTGTGGTGCTGTCCCATAGATTGTTGTTGTTGGGGAGGGGGTAGGAGCACACATTACACTGCAGTGCATACTGGGAAGTGTAGTGCAGCTCATGGGGAAATGGGCTAAAATTAATAGAAAATTAACATGATTTTGCAAGCTGAATAGGATTGTGCCATGGGACTGACTTGGCCCGCGGGCCTTGTGTTTGACACATAGGCTTTACATGATGACTTACAAAAGCATGTGCTTTTCCTCCTGACTCAGTAATGCTAAAACTCTTACATAGTGCTGCTTTAATAATGTACTCATGAACAGCAAAGATTCACAGACCTATCCATGCTGTGTTCTTTCTTAGCTACTCTTTCAAGCTTTACAGAATGTTGATTACACAAGATTACATTACATAAGATTACATTACACACACTGGCAAAACACTTAAAATAATAATAAATAATAAATACTAATAAAAAATAATAAAACACAGCTTAGAACCCCTGATGAGGCCTAGTTGAGAACCATCAGGTTTTGTATCTAGTTTTCTAATGAGAGTATTTCATTGACATCCTTCAGTTTACAAGTCCCGGCCTGCTGTTCCATCAAAAATACAGTGTGAGCAAAGTAGGGAGAAATTATTTGGCAACATTTTTTAATATCCAACTGTTTCTTTGTCAGGAGATAATTATGAGGAGATTTCATTTGAGATATACGCATAAGGAAGAAGAAAGTCAAAGAAAAAAAAATGAGAAAATGGGGCTCCTACCAACAGTGCAAGACTTCGTAGACCACCAAAACAGTCCCCTTAAGATAAACAGCACTTAAAGCTTTCATCTTTGAGAGAGAGGAGAAAATCAAGCTGCTTCAGATCTGAAAACATCCACAGGTGTTTCTGTCCATCCTTCCACTGTGAGAAGACAACTCAGCGCTGTGGGTCTGAAAGGATGTGTAGCTGTTAAGAAGCGTTACTGAGAAAAGGAGACGGATACATCAAACAAAGAAGCTGAACAATGGACTGACCACCCCAGAGTCCAGACCTCAACACCGCGGAATATGTTTGGGATTTTATATATATATATATATATATATATATATATATATATATATACATATGCCCTGCGATGGACTGGCGACCTGTCCAGGGTGTATCCTGCCTTCCGCCCAATGACAGCTGGGATAGGCTCCAGCACCCCACCGCGACCCAGAAGGATAAGCGGTTTAGATGATGTATGTATGTATATATGTATGTATGTATGTGTGTATATATATATATATATATATATATATGTATATATATATATATGTCTATAACATATATATATATATATATATATATATATATATATATATATATATATATATATATATATATATATATGTTATAGTTAGTTATTAGAGCTTCTGTGTACTGTTTTCTACTTTTTAATATGAAAACTTTTTGACTGGAAATTCAATAAATGAAGGGTTTGTCTCTGACGTCTGCACAGGACTGTACATCAAGAAAAAATCAGATCATATTACATTTAGGCAAAAAAAAACAAAAAAAAACGGATTTATGCTTCAAGCCTGTAACGTGAACATAGCTTAGCAACTGTAACATTTTCTGCTGCATTTCAGCACCATGCAAGTTAGAAGGTCAGCAGTGTCTCTGAGATTAGCTAGCGCCTATGTTTTTCAAGTCCATCTAGCACTGCTCTGCCAGTGGGTTTGAAATGTATGAGCGAGAAAGACTTTTTCTACCACGTTCATGGAGTTTTATGATCTCTGAAGAAAAAGATTTGACTATATTACTGTCAGTCTCGGGTTGGTAAAAAGCAGCAAGCTGAAATCCTTTTGCTAAGACTTCCTCTTCTCTGGTTTCTGCCATGCTTAACTTTGCACTTTAGTTTTTGTGCAAAGCCGTCCCTACGGTTCCTAAATAATTCAGCCTTACAACTTTATCGTATGATGAAGTCTAGTCTTGGTACAAAAGAGGATGTTGTATCCGTGTAGCACAGATTTGGAGCTCCCACATTCAGCTGCCAAATAGGACGTTTACCCGCGTAATCTGTTTTGCTGCTAAAATCTGAATAACAGTTGGGTTTAGGGCCAGGTTTTTTTTAAATGCCTCAGCAGCCTCTGTGTGATAATACTGACTATATGAAATATAGTCGATACACACACACACACACACACACACATACACACACACAAAAAGAAGAAAATATGTGATGTGTCTCTTTGATTTATGTTATGTTATGAATATCATAAGAATGTATTATGGTCCAGGATGTCATTTCCTTTCAAGCTGATGGATGATGCTTGAATAACAAATATAAGGAGAAAAACCTTGTGTAATCCATTCCTACTCGTACCACTATATCACCCCAAACCATAATGCGGGATGTAGAGATTCAGGAAAAAATGTAATGTACATATATATATATATATATATATATATATATATATATATATATATAACATTTGTTCTACACACCTACACACATTTATATATATGTATATATGCGATGCGATTATAAAACGATTATCGATGCATCTCGATGCATCTTTTTTCTCTATACAGGATTTCTATCTTCCTACTGTCTGAGGACTTGGTAGTTTTAAAGCAAAGTATTTGTAATGATCCATAATGTAAATGCATTACGGATCATTACAAATACTTTACTTTAAATATCTAAAATATCTTTTATTAATAAATCAAATGGAAGTGATGTGGCAAGTGAACTAGAAGGCTCTCATTCAGAGACGCTGCTGCCACTCATCTGCGATAAAATGCGCTGTTGCCCTGAAATAAGATCCAGTGGTAATGGGTGTCCACGCAGCACGTTACAGCCGTCCTTCCCGTTTTCTTTAGTGATCTTATAACTTTGGTTTTGGTCTCGTTGTAGAGAGTTGGGGGGTGGGGTGGAGGGGGGTGGTATTTTCTAGACTGGACGCTGAATCTCGGCTCCAAAGTGTGCAGCATAGCGTGAAAGCCCTGGTTCTCAACGACCGAGAACAGACAGCAGGTCACATAGCACCGAGGTCTGGCCTCGCCAGTAGCGAATGAAAAAACAGAGATTAAGACGAACATTTACATTTGGAGGACTTATTCGCATTTATAAGCAGCGCGGTTGGTTAAATCTGCAACGAGAGTTAAAAAAAAGTTGCGAAAATTAACTTGCTTCTCTTTCAAATTCTCCCGTTCCACCTTAAATAGTGCAGCAGTTACATTCGGCGCCTAAGGCAGAATTTAAGGTGAAATGGGAAAATTAGAACGAGAAGCTGGCGAATGAGAAGCGACCTCAGCTTCGTAAAACAGCCGGACGCTGAGACATTTTACAAGAAACTCTTCTAGTTTTGAAGAAAGGTTTTCTGGCTGGAGATGGGAGGAAAGCGGCTAAAGCTGAAGCTTAAAGTAGAGCGAAGTAAATCTGTGCTCACGTTTATATTTTTAGCCCATACTATGACATTAACACATACTGGACATTAAAATGTTGTGGCTGCCCAAGGTGGTTTGACTTTGTTGAAAGGACAAAACGGCTCTTATTAACATTTGGATTGTGACTCCTGATCTAACCTGGCTTTTAATGCAGAGGGAGCCGGTCGGATTTCTCACTCATCCAGTTGAGGTTTTGTTATGTGCCGCCACAGACTGTCCGGGCGCTGCACTTACCCACTTCCAAATTCCGCCTTTTGCGTTCCGTCAACATTACGTTATAAATTAAATATTTAGAAAATCGATTTTTGACATTTGTGAATCGATTCAGAATCGTTCACGTCCGCATCGCGATGCATCTAAGAATCGAGTTTTCCCCGCACCCCTAATATATATATATATATATATACACCACCACCACTTTGATTGTATGGTACATTGAATATTGATCCACAGGTTGGTTGGTATCAAGCTTCCTACAAATGGTTCCAGGTAAGCTGGTTCAGATTCTACACGTAATATTGTTGATGTTAAGGTTTGAAGTGCTACTCAGATTCTTATCAGTTTATCACAGGATCATGATGGCCCATATAAGATAGCCTTTAAAGCTCTCTTCATTAATAGCTGCAGCTTTCATAATTTGAATTTGAACAGTTGAATTTAAGTCTAATTTTGTAGTTTCACCATGTTCCATTCTAGTAAACCCAGAACGAGTGATACGATGGCCTTAGTGCTGCTTTGGCATTTTCAAATTGGTCCATAACTCTTTAAACATCTCTAAATTTTTAATTTGATCCTGAAATGCAAAACTGAGAATAGAGACAGCAGACAGGCTGAAAATGCGTTTTCGTCGAAGAGAAACTTTGAACATCTTTGATAGGTAAATGAGTAAAGGAGAAGCGGAGGAGTCATCCGAGGGCAGCTGTCATCTCCAATGTGTCCGACGCGGCCACAGGCTACGAAGCGCAGGCCTGGAGCAGCCGCTTCAGCAGCATGTCATGGAAACTAAGTCCAAACCTCTCCTCGTTCCTCCTCCTCCTCTCTCGCCCTGGATTTGATCAAGTCAGACACACTCTCCAGGTAGATCAATCATTTCTGAGCAGGCAGAGCCATGTTTCAGGATTTGATGGATTTGCTATTGTTGAAAGGAGCGTATCCATTGGAGGGAGAACCACGAATGCATACACGTCTGTGCACGTCTTACAGTATGTTTATCACAGTGGATTGAGATTGTTTTAGAGTCTCAGATGTTCTACGATCTGCTTTGTTGTGTTGCTCTGTCAGTAAGTTAAAAAAAAACTCTGCTTGCAAACATGACAGTACTTCATCTGAAAGCACAGTTATATGTCGAACTGGATACTAGAATAAAACTGAACAAAATAGTGATTTTTTTATGGACAGTCTGAAAGGTCCAGTCCATCAGTCCAATTCAGATGTTCTCAAGCTCAGAGAAGTCAGCTTGGTTGATATTCTGTTGTGCCAGTCTTACCTTCCATTTGTGCAATCAGCAACAAACAATATTTACTGACCATAGTTTGTCAAAGTATTCCTGAACCCATGTGGTGATAACAATCGCAGAAGCATGCTGGTTTTTAACGAGGGACAGTGTGAGGGATCGAAGGTCATGGGCATTCACTTGTGGTTTTCGGCCTTGCTGTTTGTGCACAGAAATTTCTCCAGAGTCTCTGATTCTTTTGACCATGTTACCTAGAATCCTTGTAATCACCTGGATGCTCTTTCGTACCCAAGGTTGATTGCACCATCTATTTAAGATGTTTTTGAACATTTCACAATGTCTGTATTCCTAAACTCCCACTTTTTTTGGAACATATTGCAGGCATCAATTTCAGAATCAGCATATTTGTACAATAAGCAATGAAGCTGATAAAGTAAAACACTAAATGTATGTGTGCTGTTTTCTTTTAAATACAGGTCGAAGTGGATTTACTAATCAACTGCGTTCTGTTTTTATTTGCATTTCACATACTGTCCCAACTTTTTTGGAACTGAAGTTTCAATTCAATTCAGTTGTAATAATCAGATTAAAAAAAATAAAAAAAAAACTGAAAATCAGCGATCACACCAGTTCTTTTCATTTCCGTCCTGTGTCCTGTTCTGTACCTCTGTACCAATGCTGAATTTGGCTACCCTTCTTGCTAGGGTACTGGTTTTGATGTGCAATTGGAGACAGATCCAGATACTCGACCAGGGCACTGATCCTGGTTCTGAATCTGGATTAGTAACTGTACTGTGCCGCACCGCAGTGTCTAGTGCAAAAACAAAAAAAACGTGGATACACAATTTGCTAGACATTCTCTAGCCCTTCAAGTGGTCAGCTTCTGAGAACAGACCTATTCCTGGCTTTATTTTTGTAATTGTTTATCTATATATAGTGGATCTATAAGATAGATTGACCTCATAAGATGGCTGCTGAGTGGAAGATTAAGGTTGGGGTCTCTAAGAAGGTGGATGCTGTATATTGTAGTTATTGAACCTGAAATTTGCTTTCTCACCAGCAGAGGACAGCGTTCATCATATATTTGAACTCTTGTCACTAAATGTTTTCCTCACGCCCAACTTCGAGAGGAGAAACCAGCGAGCCAAAGCCCTCTACCTGTTATTGCAAAATCTGTCCATATATCAGCATAGTCCTACATTCTAAAAATATCTAGGGCTCAGGGAGAACCCTGCTAATGGAGATGGTAGGGCATCAGTCAGTGCATTAAGTTTGGCCATGACTCAAGAGACCACGAGATGAAACTTAAAGGCTAAAGGCTGGTGACGCTCTGCCCTTGAGCATAGCACTTAACCTTGTTCTTTCCGGGGAGCAAACCCCCACGGTTGGTTAATGTGTCATGTTGGCTATACGCCAGCTAAATGACAAAATGTGTACATATGTATTCAAAGCAAGTGCTTGAATCATGAGGCTTTTCTTGACTGTGGTGGTCTCCATGGCAAATATAGTAGCCTGTGGTAGCCTAATGTGAAACTGTGGTGAGCATCAGTCATGAGGAGTTGAGGTTTATGGAGCATGCGTTGTTTAATCATGCTTTAAGATGTGTGTTTGTTAAAAGAATGAATTAACGAAAAATCTAATTTCCACGATTACCCCAGAAGTAGTCCATGAGACAATTTTTGTGCCAAAATTTTGCTTGTTTAGTTTAGCACCGGAGCTACAAGGCTAATATCGCTAAGGCTTACAAACACTAGAACCCAATAGTCACCCAAATCTTACTGTAGATACATTCCCAAAGCTGGCTGAAACTGCTTCCCTGTGGTTTAGAACACACTATCATTTACTGTGAACTGCAAAGACGAGCAAAACATCACAGTGTAGCTGAACACTGGGAAGAGCTGTTTTAGACAGGAGTCTGATGTCTGTTGTTCAATTTATAAATAATTGTTCATATAGAATTTTAGAAATGAAGGTACATTTCTAAATAGAAACAACAGAAATTATGAATGTAGTCTTGCATCCTTATGCCTGCATGATGTGCACGCAAAGGGGAGCTGAATTCTGGAGGGGAGTCAGAATGCGGCACAACACCTATTGTCTAAAACGGATGCCTCTGGCATTCAGCTACACTGTTTAGTTCACTGCCTGAAACCACATTGTGACCCTAATTAAGATCTAGATGTGGTTTTAAGAGGACTTACAGAAAAGGTTTGGTTGACTACTGACGCATAGTGTTTGTTAGAATCATTAGCCTTGTAGCTCCAACTCAAACTCTTAGCAAAAGGAAGCAATGCACTCAAAGAGATATATAGACTAACTATTCATTTAATGCTACTTTACAGCTCCCCACTTGGCCACGGTCCATTTCCTCTGACTGTAATGTTTGTCGCTCCGCTGTTTGAGCAGTTTATGAGTGGGTCAGACCTGTAACATGACCCCTCTGTCTTTTTAAGGAGCGAGCCGCAGGCTACGGCACTATTTGTATGCTTGCCATTTTAAAACTGACTCATTTGCGTCAAATCAGCCATGCTTGAAAGTTTTCCCTCTTGCTTTTTATACATGTCACTAGCCCTTACCGGGGCTGCTCATTATGCTGGAGCCGACATTTTGGCTCAGATGCTCCTGCATTACCACGAGAGCTTGCTTGCACCTTGGTCTTGTGTACTTTAGGGGAATTCTCCTCCATCTTCGGGTTCTGGCTTTTCTGCAGTGTGGCTAGTCAAGCGTGCAGGACACAGTAGCGGGGGGGATGGGGGGTGGGTGCGTGCCGCTTTATCGCCACCTCAGTGCCTCTATGAATAATAAGCAGTCATGTCATCCTATAGAAGAGCGAGCTGGAAGGCCTCTCCTGATAGCCAGCCTAGTCGCTGAGGCTGCTAGAACCGTAGCCAGAGGGGTGATGATGCCTCTTGATACCCCTCCCCTTCTGTCTGGCTCCACCGTCACACATTTGCCATCCCTCTCTGGCTGCGAGTAACAGTTTGGGTAGCAAACAGTGTCAACCTGTCTTTCCATCTCCTCCCCCCTCCCAGGCGTGATAAGCAAACGTGCTGTTCCGTTGACACCAAAGAGGGGGGGAGGTATACGGTGGAGCCAGAAGGCAGAGACTGATATTGAAATGCTATTCAGGGCCAGTCACAAAGGGGGTGCCTTCACCTTCTCTCGCTGCATGTGTGACTGTGTATTTTTGTTTGTGTGCCTCATAGGTAGATGCTATGGATATGAAGCATGTGCTCAGCAGATCCCAGTCGCATTCGTGGCAAGGTGGTGTGACCTTTCGACTGAGAGCCCCCAGAGGAGCCAAGGGTTTATCAGAGGAGATAAGGTTCCTCCATCCGCCCAGCAGAGAGGATACGTATCGGAGCTATACAACGATGGGGCTAGCCATCACTCAGTGGCCAGCCAGTGGCTACAGCACCATTCCACAACAACATTAGCGTGCTAACGGAAGATCTGGCCAAGCCTACAGAACCCTAGGACTAAGTTGCCAATTTATTAGGTATTTACCTACACTGACTGGCCATTTTATCAGGTACATCCATCATGTAAGTCAACAGTTACTGATTGTAGCTCATCTGTTACTGTAAACAATGTGTCAGCCTCTCTCTGCCCTATCCAATAATGGAAGAAGACCACCACATGACCACCGCTGGCTAATTATTTTCTCTCAAACTCCATTGAAACTCTAATAAATGCACAAAAAAAGTCTCTAGAATTATGTCATTTATTACTTTTTGGAAAAAAAACAATCTTACTACTCATTATTTAAATTTGATGTTACTCTAAAAACCGTATACAAATCTGAACCAACTGGAAATTTCAAGGGAAAACCCAATAATCCTTTTGGTTATGAATTTAGAAAGAAATAGCCAGTCACAGCAAATGTCATTTCAAAATCCTGACAATATCCTGGTTATTAAATAAAACACAGTGAGTTGTACTTGATTAAAATCATGAATGACTAAATAACTAAATCTATCTGAAGGCCTAGAAACCAGCCAGTTCTAAAGCATATGCCTCAAAAATGTTTTTGTAAATAAAATGTAAAGCTCACAGAGCTTTCTCTGAATTAAAATCAAGGCTGGTTGAGGTTTGGACTCTCTCTTCATCAGCACAAGGATCTTGATTCATCAGATTCATATTAGCATGACATTTCAGAATATTTCATATTACCTAGCTTCAAAAGATTACTCACTGAATTTACGGTGCTTCCTGCATTGCACTGGTCACATTCCCAATCAAAGCCAGTCAGCTGTCACATAAAGTGTAGCACTTTATGTTGTTTCACTTAACCTCTAACCCTGCTGACTAGAAATTAATTGGGTAATGGACCGTTCTCAACACAGCAGTGACACTGGCTGTGTTTACATGCAGAGATTTTTGCCAATCTGATTAAATACATTCCGATTATAGATTACGACTGAGGTGTTTGTATGCACTTTACCCAACAATCTGATGGAACATGCACGACAAGTGATCCGATCCAAAATTACGTGCATGCGTAGAGAACTTTCCACGCTTGTGTTTTTATTGCTTTAAAACTATGTCAGACTCAGGAAAACGTCCTTCACATGTCCTTATTAAAGAAAGCCGAGAGGAAGACGTCGTGTTTTGAGACACATAAGCTGGACGTCCGTCCCACCGCCGTCTTTTAAAGATCAGAGCATAAACCTCGTCTCCTCTGCAGACCGGTTTCTGCTCCGCCATGTTGAACGGTATAAACTTTCTCTATAATGTGATGCAGATGATCAGAACATACTTAAACTTTCCGATTGGGAATGTTATCGGATACAGGCTTTTACATGGTTATTATTCTTCTATTTAATGGATTATTTACAGGATTACCCACCTCGATCAATCAGATAGAAATTGTATTCTGAATGGCGTCAGTTGGACTAGACTATTCCGTCTGAGGTTCAACACGGATTGTGTTCTGATTGAGCTATCAATTGGATTATTAACAGATTATCAGGCTGCATGAAAACGTGGCTACTGACATAGGCACAGTTGGCCAATGGGTACCTAATAAACTGGCAACTCAGTATTTATCCTAAAGCATCCAGATGCTTGCTTATTCAACATTTCTTCCAAACATAAGGCTGTTATGGCTGTATGAGCCTGTACCCCACCTTGTAATAACAGCCTCTACTCACCTGGGAAAGCTTTCACAAGATGTTGGAATGTTGCTCTTGGGCCTTGATTCCCTTCAGACACAAGCATTAATGAGATCAGGCACTGATATTGGCCGATTAGGTCTGGCTCTAAAGCGGCACTCCAGCTCATCCCAGAGGTGCTTGGTAGTGTTTCATCAGTCCAGAGACCATTTCCACTGTTCCTCAGTCCAATGCCAGGGAAACAAATAACAAATTCTATTGGCAATGCTTTTCTATGGAGATTACATGCTTGTATTGTAACACCGGTATCTGCATTAGGAATACCTTAAAGTAGATGAATCCACTAATTTACATGGGGTGTTGGGATACGTTACGGATCTGATGGAGGTCGCAAGTATACTAAATATATCCCAACAAACAGCCCTATACATTAGTGGATTCAGCCTCTTTAAGGCATTCCCAATGCTTTCCTATGGAGATTACATGCCTGTATTGTAACACCAGTCTCCGCAATGGGAGTGCCTTAAAGTAATGAATCCACTAATTTACAGGGGAGTTGGGATGCATCTGGGATATTTATGACTTCCAGCAGATCTGTGATATAATGCTTTTACTGCAGTCGTTCCCAACCCTTGTCCCACAATGCTCCTGTTTTCCGCACTTTAGTTTTTTCCTGCCCTATCACAGAACTTTAGAAAGGACTTGGTAATGAACTACTTAGTTGAATCAAGTGTCTACAGCAGAGAAGGTGTTGTACATGGTTCTATATAGAAACCAAAAACGGTTCTTCTATTGTTACAAGCTTGAAATCATAACAATAGTAGGATCCTTTTTGGTGATATCTAGAATCGTTTTTAGAAAGGTTCATTAGAGAATCATGCACAACACATTCTCCATCAATCTGAAGAACTATTCGCCCATAAAAACCTTTAAGCATGGAATTGTTCCATATAGAATCCACGTCCCTTTTACTGAAGAACCCTTGAAGAACCAGAACCAAAACGTCTTTTTTACGAGGCTGAAGTCGCTTCTCATTCGCCAGCTTCTTGTTTAAATTTTCCCGTTCCTCTTTAAATGGTGCCTGAGGCACCAGAACGTAACTGCTGCACCATTTAAGGTGGATCAGGAGAATTCGAATAAGTAGCTGGTGAATGAGTGACTTCAACTTCACGACTTTTCTGACAGTCTCTCACTGCAGAAGAAAAACATATCAGGAAACCAGCTGGATGCTTATGCATGCAAATAAGTCCACTGGTATCAAAATTATTGATGTTCATCTTAAATCTTTCTCTTTGCCTTTTCATTAGCTACTAGCTAGGCGAGATTCTTGCCTGCGTTGCTATGGTGACCAGCAGTCTGCATGCCAGTCTTCAGTGTTAAAGGGTGAATTAGCAGTTCTACATTAACTCCAGCATTTAAGGTTAAGGATGTTCATGGCAAGCTCCTATTTTGCAGAGAAACCTCTGGCTAGTATGTGAGTTTAGAACTCAAATTGGTATGTATTTTTGGCTGAACTTTTTGGAAAGCCAGGCATGCTGTGCTGAAAATCAAGATTAACCATACGTTTGGTCTTCTGCTCTACAAGGGACTTTTATCTTTCTTGGAAATAAATGTGTTCCATGGTGTTCTGAAGAATACATTGATTCAAACGGATTTTAGGATTCAGAATGACCCACATTTGGCTTTCAGGACTCCAAATCAATGGCCAAGCACTCTAAAGCGATCATGTCAAATCTCAAATGTCTCAGTTGAGACTCGCCATTCAGTACAATTGCACAAAAGAGCCCAATCAAGTGTTGGGGCGTTATTACGCCCAAAAGGCGAGATTGAATGACAACGCAACCCTCTGTGCCATCAACACTTACCCTCAGCTACACAGATTCATGTAAATGGATGAAACCTCTCATTAGCTTGTCATGGCTGGATGGATTTCACCAAAGGGGGGTGTCCCAAACCTCTTGGCCCCCCCAGCTTCAATTGAAAAAGCTGTTCTTTCATGTATGCCTAACTGAACCGCTGAACTCATCTCAGAGGTTTTTTTGTTCGGTGTTCGCCACAATCTCCACCTAAGAAGCCGCTCCCTGATAAGCTCTCATTTTCATTTCCATCGAACAGCGACGAGAGGGAGAAAAGCTCACTCTGTCTCTTCTTTATGGCCCTAATTTCCATGTGCGGTTGATCTGTGGATTACAGTCCAGCAGAGGCAGCCGCTATTGGAGAGCAGATGGAGCTGTTTTGTGTGCCATTCTAAGCTTCTCCTATTAAAGAGACCAGAGAAAGGATTATCTCCCTGATGCTGAATATTATTACAATATTTTTTCTTTCCAAGTGAAGCGCTCTTTCTCTGACTTATTCGCCCGTCTACTGTAGGAACCGTAGAAGCCGCGCGCGGCTTTGATGATGAAAAGGAACGAAACCTTGTTGTAAGGTCACGTAAGGAAAAAAAAGAGAGAATACTTCTAAAGACAAAAAGTGACCAGCAAGTCAAGCCTTTAATGTGAACCGCACGCAAATGAACAGCTATGGATTTGCCCGTTGCCAAGCCACACGCTGATTAGTGCCAATAAGGTGGACGCATTGTGAGCGGTGGGCTGTAGGCAATTCTTTGAAATTTTCGTGTGCATTCACATTGGCTTTTGTTTGTAAAAGCAGGCGTAATATGAGGGGGGAAAGAAAAAAGAATGTCTCCAATGGTCTTCTCTTTCGTTCTTTTTTCCTAATGCTGCAGCTATTTCAAAGAACCTCACAAAGAGAAACAGGGGGGCTGATTTCTCCAAATCAGCGCAATTAGCCGCCTTTGTGCATTGTCAAATAGTGCCTTGAATGCCGCATTTGAGCCCAAAAAGCACCTCCATGACTGGAATCTTTTTCCCTTATTGACCCTTTTAGCACACTAATTTTGGAGCACTTCCTGAGCTTCAGGAAGCTTCAGACTGCTACTGAACCATTGACCCAAATAGCCTAAATTATTGAAAGTGCTAATTTGAAAAAGAACAAGCTTTCCATTTGCCTAATGGGGTCTTTTTTTAAAAAAAAATCAAGCTCTCTGCTGTGTAAGGTACATCAAGCAAAAAGAAATGTGTCATTTTGTAGTTGAGCAGTCAAAAGTTTGGACGGAGTCTTGAAAGATTTTTTCTTCTTTTTTTATTCGTTTCCATGTTAGAACAATAATAAGGAAACAGACCATTTAAATACCACATATGAAATTATACAGTGGTCAAGTGCAGGGTCGTTTCTGAACATTTTAGGGCCCTTACCTAACCACCATCTTACTTGAGGGCCCCCATCCAAGGACCAACTCATGCTGGATGCAAGAATGAAAAACAATTTGATCAGGAAAAGAAAGATTAAATATTAAATAACTTTAAACAGGAGAAATACCATCGGCTACATTCTGTCTGTAAAATATATACATACAGTACATAAAATAAACAAAATAAAGACTACATGCTCTTTGCAGCCTCCTGGTGGCTCAGGAACCTTAGGTGACAGCTTATACCATTTATAGCTATAAATTGCCCTGGCCAAATATCAAACAAATATAAAGAAATTTCAAGCATGAAACAAATTTAAAACATGTAAGCATATGCTGCTTAGATGCTTTTAAGATGATAAAAATATGCATCCAATTATTATGTTCAAACTTTACACCGGTAACATATAGCTGTAGCAGTGGTCGGCAATAATAGGCATGCAGGCATTTTTGTGGCATATGCTGAGATGCATTTTAGAAAAATGAATAATAGTAGTCCAATAGTTCATAGAAGCAAGGTAACATTTTATGAAGTTATGAACTTTGCGACCTAAAATTGACTTAATCATGCCATAAACATGTCATGGCAGATGTTAAAAATTAGCTTATGTCATCAAGCTAATGTGACATGGCATAACATTGTTATATTGCAAACTCATGGCAGCATATGACATCCACCATGTTTATTGCATGGTTACGTCAATGTTATAACTCAGTGCCGGAGTGGGTAATCAGGAAAGCCAGGAGGACTCCCGGTGGGCCACTAGGCTTGTCGGCCAGTTAGAGTGAGCTAACATGTGTAATCCCATGCATATAAACAAAAGAATCACAGACAGACTCCACATATTATAACCAAGCCTATATTTGTAGAAATTTAAGGGTTAAATCAGCAACCCCTCCTCAGGCAGTGCAGCCTGATTTACTGATTGTAATTGGTCAGTTATTGAGTCTTGTAGAGTGGCTAGAGATTAGCCTGTTTAAGCTCAGTGTGAAACTGGTACTGGTCGACACAACAGGCCATGTTCTACAGAGCACATTCACGTTGCCCTCCAGTGTAGCAGTGTCCATACAAGAATCCTACGAAGATGGACAGCAAAAAAATGAAATGAAAAAATAAGATATGTGAAAAAGGCAAGAAAACAGCACCAGAGGAGGATGCAGTGGGCAGTGTCAAATGCTGACAGGAGCTTAATTAGCTGGCATTAGTTTGTAGCATATTAACTGTCATGATTATGTCATATTTAAGACATAATTTAAGACATGATTTAAGACATGTATAATTGGCAATGTATGCTAATCAATGATCAACACACGCACAGCAAATACTCTTGAAATACCAATACAAACATTGCAATTGCAATAAAAACGTGACTTCAGATAACACTGAGGGCCCTGACACACTAAGCTGACTGTCAGACATTGGTCAGCGTCGTTGACCATCAGCTGTAGATTTTGCGAGTGTTCTGCACAGTTGGCTGTAGCTGGCTCTGACTAGCTGTCACACATCGACCCGTGTCACTAGAAAACTTCAGTTCCCAGAACCCTCAGGAGGATCACGTGACAATGCAACTTCCCTCCAACTCGGAAAACTCGACGGACTGCATTACCCACAATGCTGTGGGGAATCACATGACCTCTGAAGAGATCACACGCTCCTATCAGAGGTCGCACTCACCCGAATACTAAATGTTTGCACCTGTGTTTACAGTCATATGACTTAGTTAGATTAGCTTTTAAGCCCGGGCTGTAGTTTAGCTCTTTGCGAGGTATTGCTTCTTCAAGAACATACTGAGCGTTTTTCCCGAGCGTTATTTGCTGTACGTTTTTGACCTTTGTTTCGTTATTTGACTTTGCCTTTTGCCTTTGCCCTTTCGTACTGTTGCCTGTCTTTGCTGATCTGTGTTTTTTGGACCTTTGCCTGTTTTTTGACTTCGTTTTTGCCTTGCCCTTTTTGACTTTGTCTGCTCGGTGAGATGATCACCGCTTTGTTTTTGGTTTGTCTTTTGGATTTGACCCACGCCTGCTTTTTGACCACGCATCTGCCTAGCCCTATTAAAACACCTTTTGCCCTTTTAATCCGTGAGCGTCTGGTTTCTGACGAACCGTTACACTAGCACTATTTTGGCTGATTATGCATTTCAATCGGTGACAGTGGTTGAACATGAGAGGCCTGAAAATCTGCAAACAAAGAGAGAAAATAAAGAAAAGAAAGACAACAACACAGACAAAGGCTTATTTTTGGGTGTAATAGAAAAGGTTTATTACTACCGATGGAAATTGAGCTATTTTTGCCTTTTAAATGTCTGATTTTTTAAACAAGCAATATTTGAATGTTGTAATTCCAGCTCTGTTAACAGAAACATACAGCATGGAATACTTACTCATTTCAAGGACTTTTTGGGCTTTTTGTCTGTTACGTTTCCCTCAGATGTAGCTAGGGGTAGAGAGGAAATAACATGTGGCATGTGATGGGAGAAGGAAGGACTCAAGGACACAGTAGTTGTGATTTCAGTCAATGCTCTTTTCTCTACTTTGCTTCTCACTTGCAAGAAGTGTATGATACAAGAATAATATTTAGAAAGAAAGAGCAAAAAGCCATGATACACTGAGCTGAGCTAATATACCGAAGAGTATGGAGTGAAAAGATAAAAGTCAACCAATCTCTGGTTAAGAAAGACCGTTGACTAGTATGATCCAACCAACAACGCAAAGGAGGACGGTGCCAAAGAAATGAAAACAATAAACAAATCTAAACTGCCTAGCCAGGCCTCATCACCTCATCACCAAAATACAGCAGGTGGGTGGCACGAGCCCCTTACCTGATGTATCTAAACAATCAACCAACTACTGTGTAGGCATAGGCACGTCCAAACTTGCAAGTACCCAACTAGTGCCAAGCTTACATTTAGCTGAAACATGGACGTTTGAAACTTGTAAGACACTAATTATTAGATTATTTGGACTACTGCAGCTCCAGCTATAGAGAGTTGCTTCCTTTCATGCAGACACGTTAAATACATGTGTGTTGTTGTCCATCACCTGTAGTCTTTGTGGCCTGTTCCAGTGCAAATTTTCACAAAAAAACTAGAGGCAAGGGTGAGCTGACGGAAGGTGACCATTAGTCAGCCTGAAGGCCCAGTCACACTTATGTTTGCAGGGAATTTTCACAAGCAAAATTGAATTCTTTTTAACGTCTTTATGAGTTTTTAATTAAACTGCATTCCTTTCAGTGGTATTCTCTGTAAAGTTTGCATGTGAGATTTTGCCTGGAATTCAACTTTGGTGAAACTTTGACATGGAAATCTATGTCCTTTATCAATACAAATGCTGCTTTGGCTGTGGTGATCGCAGAAGGGGCTTCATAACTTCATAACTTCATAACCTTCAAAACGGGACAAATGCTAATTTACTCAATGTCTAAGCACAAACATTTTACATTACTTCCACACTAGCTTTAAATAAACACATGAAAGAGAAACTGTATGATAAGCATTCATTTCCCTGCTGCTTATGCTGGTTTATGCTGGTGTAGCTGGTCACCCAGCAGGGTCATAATGGTTGACCAGCATATCAGCTTCCAACATCTACTGGTTTTGCTAGTGATCAGCCATGCTGGTCTAGGCTGGTTTTTCTAGCAGGTTTTGGAGATTTTATTATTATTTTTTGAGGTTTCACTGTTTGTGGTGGACAAGTTAGCCAGCTAACTGCGATGTTAGCTCCTCAGCTAAGTGCAGCTGCACACAAGTCATCCTCTGCAGCCGACTACACTAGTCACCTGCACTTTTTGCTACAGATCAGTGTAGCACTGTACTGTGGACAGTGTATAGTTATCAGATATAACTTAACGTTATGTTTTTAACCATGTATGGTAGACATATATAGATAGTGATACCAACTTGTTAACTGATATGTATCTCCGTGGCTACCTGCAGTGGCACACAAGTCAGCTGCCAACCATCAGTTATCTACATGTTTTAGTTAGTAAGTTATACTTTTCAGTCAGTAAGTCTCTCCTCAGAAATTAATGGTGTCCCTATGGTAGTGATATATGCAGTATTGCTCTGCAGGGCCTGGCAACTTTCTCTGAATCTGTGTTCCAACAGTTGCATGACTCACCTGGGGCTTGGCCAGCCCTTCCTCTGCTGCATAGTATTATTGAGTGCTATGCTCTTTATGCTGAGAAATGCAAGGTTAAGAGCGGATCTCTGCTAGCATGAAGAGCTGTATCTATGTAACTCAATGGCTCTTCATGGCATTTGGTCAGTTGCTGTTCTTCTGACCAGATGCGATTACATGCTCCAATCTGACTCAAGGTCAATGAAGAATTATAGGAGCACCACTTATTTATTATTCATTCTGTACTTTGTGGTTTGATCTGATTTAGTTGATATTTACATACACACACCACTAAATTTGAATATTTCAGGTTTATGTTTTATCTATCTATCTATCTATCTATCTATCTATCTATCTATCTATCTATGTATCTATATGTGTGGTTGCACTTCAGTATTTTTCCTTCAAAACTTAAAGTTAGAGACCACCCTTTATTTGTTAAACTCCCATGTTTATTACATACTAAGGCTTATTTTTCAGTAACTACAGGGACTTCCATGCAAACTGGTTGAGCTGGGTCATTCTACAGAAATGTCCATTGTTGTGTCCCTAGCGTTTACAGATATATTATAAATAAAAACATGTTAGGGTTACAATTTATTTATATTTTAAAATAAAACAATAAGTTATTTTAACAATTGCACCTTCTTCAGCCATTAATTTAGCAATATTGGTTTATAAATCAATCATATAGAATTCCAAGCACCACAGAAGAGCTCGTCCCCACAGTCATGTGGAAAGGGTAAGTGCCATATTTTGAAAACATTTTTCTGCTATTTTAAGTACACTAATCTATACATGACTATGGAATATATAAATTAAATGACATAGAGAAAAAAAAATGCCAAATAAATATTATAAAATATATAATGAAAGTTGTCTCCAGAAGTCGTGTCACTGGTGTTTCCGCGTAACAAAAATCTCTTATTTTGAAATAAAAATCACTCTGATGACATCACTTGACTTCCTTTTACCTATTTTCTGAGGATCTATGAAAAAAGCACATGGTGAGTCCACTGTGTCTTTCAGTTATCAGAGATTTTCTCATTTAGCTCATGATTTCATATGAAGCTTTTAGCTGAAGTCACCGGTGTGACCGACTTTATTCTTAGGTAATTGTGAAAAAATAGAATACAAATGGAAATTAAAAATCTAATATTTTAGTGGATATTCTATGATTGACAACCTGTGGTTTGATGTTCTATACCAGTTATTTTTTAAAATGCATTTTTCATTTAAAATGTCTCTGGTGTAACACTGAGTTTGCAAATCAGACACATGCAGATAAAAATAAACCCAGAAGGTTTATTCAAAGGAAGCTGAGCAAGGTTAACACCAGACCAGGTCAATAACCAGAATAGCCAAACACAGTACATAGGAGAAGGCAAAAAACGAGTCGAAAAAACAGGTGAGGGTCGTAGCCAGAGAAGACACATACACAAAGCAACAAAGCCAAAACAGGAGCAAGAATCAGAAACGGGAGGAAACAAAGTGAGGTCAAACACGGAACAGCAATCAGATAATCAAACGGCTTGGTATGCACTGACCAAGCAGTGGCAATACTTTGCAAAGACATGAACCAAACAAACTAGTATATAAATACAGAGTTCAACAGGTGGTGGTGATTAGAATTCAGGTGACTGTGATCTGCTGAGTGGTTTGTGATTGGTTGAAGAAGTCTCATGACTGACAGAGGGATTCTGGGAAATGGAGTCCTTGATGGTAAGAGTGTCCGACTGAGAACCAGGAAGGGTGACAACTGGTGTTACTGTCACTGGTGTTACCTTTCTTATGTGTAGCATTAATGAGGATTGGTAACATCAGTGAGACCTACGGATAGATAGAAAAGTGGATGTTTCTGTAGAATGACCCAGCTATTTTTAGGTTATAGAAGTGTGTAATAATACTTTGGGCCTGCTGGCAACCCTTGACTGTTAAAGGGACTAATTTTCAGTCAAAAACAGTCATTAAGTTCAAGTTATTAATTTCTCAGGAGATATTTCTGAGGACTTTCCACTTACAGAAGGAAGGGAAAGTCAAAGGAAAAATTAGTGAAATAAAACAGGTGTTTCCAAAACTGGAGATCAAAAAAATGATTAAAAGACACAAAGAAAATATGTCACCTAACACCCATGCGAGACTAGGTGGACCACCAACACTGTCCCCATCAGATAAACAGCACTTAATGTTTTCATGTTTGAGAGAGAGGAGAAAATCAAGCTGCTTCAGATCTGAAAACATCCACAAGTGTTTCTGTCCATCCTTCCACTGTGAGAAGACGACTCAGCACTATCGGTCTGAAAGGATGTGCAGCTGTCAAGAATATCTTACAAAGAAAAAAATAGACAAAAAAGAAGAAACATAGAAGCTGCTAGTGTTCTCAGAACAACGGACTGGACACCCCAGAGTCCAGGTCTAAATATCACTGAGTGTGTTGGGGATTACGTGGGTCATGATTAGCAGAAAATGCTAAACCAGCTTCTAAGACTGAACTTTGGAAATATATGGAATCCTGGTACTGAAAGCAAGTCTTCTGAAAAGAATGGAAGCTGTAAACAAAGCAATGAATCGACACACTAAAAACTAAAATAATTATATATTTAGTTGTTGAGACTTTGGTGTAATTATCTGTTAAATGTTTGCTTTTTCTCTGATGCTAAAAAATGAACAACTTGTTCTTATTCACTGTTTTGATTAGAAACCACAGTAAAATCTAAGATTCAGTTGTTTTGTGAAGAATATTAATCAACTGGAATCACCGAGTCCAGTGCATGCTGTGTGTCCTTGGTCTCAGCAGCAGGAGTGTGTGTGGGTGCTGGACCCTGAGGACGGAGATGCAGGGTACATGGGGTGGGGGCCAGTGTGTGGGGGGGGGTGATGGATGATGGAGGTGAGGGGGAGATGAGAGGTGGAGTCAAGTGCAGATTTAGCCCCTCTGGGACCTGGAGGGGGGACAGTGTGTGTGTGTCTGTGTGTGGAGGAGTGTCGATGCACCCTGATGGATGACACACAGGGGGCTGGATGGATCATGACAGTGATGGAGGGAGAGAGATGAGCAACGTCACACTCTGATATGAATGTGTGTGTGTGTGTCCAAGACAGGAGAGAGACAGACTATGACAGAGAGGGCATTTGTGTGTCACACATTCATATTCATATTCATATAACACACACAGAAGCCTTAACACTTAAATATAATCAATTGTTCAGTATTTAGTGTGTCGACTCTTTAGCTTTATCACAGCTTCCATTCTTTTTAGGAGACTCACGTTCAGTTTTTCATAAAGAAATCTGCAGGGATTTTTTCCGCACCTCCAAAGTTCAGTCTTAGAAGCTGGTTGCATGGCTTTCCACCATCGAAGTAATCCTGAACACACTGTGATGTTGAGGTCTGGACCCTGGGGTGGTCAGTCTGTTGTTCTGAGAATGCCAGCAGCTTCTTTGATTCGCAAATTTTCTTCTTTTGGTCTATTTTCCTTTGCTCAGTAATGGCTGATCAACAGCTACACATCCTTTCAGGCCTACAGCGTTGAAAGACCTGAAGCAAGAGCGGAGCTTGATTTTCTCCTCTGTCTCAAAGATGAAAGCTTCAACTGTTTATATACTGATAGTGACAGTTTTGGTGGTCTATCAGGTTTTGCTTGGGTTGATAGGACCCCCGTTTTCTCTGTAGCTTTTAATTCAGTTTTTAAACTCTATTTTCAATTATTTCTCCTGTGAAATGAATAACTTGTACTTAACAGCTGTTTTGACTGGAAATTAAGTAAACAAAGTTTGGTCTCTGACTTTTGTACAGTACAGTAAGTGTGCAGTGGTGTAATTACTGGGGGCAAGGTGGATAACCTTGGGGCAATCACACTGGGACCCAAGGCACAGGACCCCAGAACTCTGAAATCATTTTGGGACCTGTAGATACTGACACAATTCTACATCCACGACACAGAAAGATCCAATTTCTTAACGACAAAGCTCACCAGTTTGCTTCCATCAGCACTACACAGACAGCCCTGACCTCTATTTATCTCCCTCTTATGCATAACATCAGCTCATACATATTTTTTTTAAACAGATCCTTCACAACCTACATTATATATTCATAACCTATCATTTTAAAATCTTGTCTGAAGTAGTCTAATGTATCTTTCTGTATATTCTTTCAAGCCAGTGCAGAAGTAAGGAAGAACGTGTCAGAAAACTATTTGAAAAAGCATTACATTAACTTAGAAAGCGCTGAGAAGTTTGAAAAATATTTATAGTAGTGCATCAGATACAGCTCTGCCTCCCTCCTGTAATGATCTGGTCTCTGATTTAAATACTAGCTTAAAGAAAACTCTTGACACTCGCGCTCCAGTCAAATGGAAGAAAAACAAGCATACTCATAAAAATTCATTGACGAATGAGAAAATACGCCAGCTCCCGAGACATCGTCGTAAATCTGAGTGCTCATGGAGGAAAACTAAACTGCAGGTACATTATAATATTCTCAAACAGCAGATCTCAATCTATAAGAATGCTATGAAAATATCCATATAGTCGTACCTCTCCAGTGTAATTAATAAACACAGAGATCATAAGAGATCAAAGTCCTTTTTCCGCCATAGATCGACTAATTAATCCGAACTCCTCTGCTAGTGTGGTGGATGGTGATTTATCTTCTTAAAATCTGAAAAGAGTTTGCAATTCATTTTTAAAATAAAGTGAGTGGAGCTCAGCCGACTGAAACAAGTTCCTATAACCTTGCTGATAAGCCACTCACATCAGTGACGACATCTTTCTCTGTTATCAATCATCACTCCTTAAGATGTTTTTTGATTGTATTCAAAATGATGTCTTAACTATTTGAAACTTTTCTCTGTCAACAGAGGCTTTTACAGATGCTTTTAAAACTGCCCTGGTGAAGCCCATACTGAAAGATATAGCATATATCCTTCCATATTAAATCAGATTAAACCATATTAAACTTTATTTCTAATCTTTCTTTTTAGATAAAGTCTTAGAAAAAGTTACTTTCAAACAATTAAATGCATATCTAATATCAAACAGGTTATAAGAAGGTTATAAAACAGGTTATATAAGAAGTTTCAATAAGGTATTTGTTTTAGCCACAGTACTGAGACAGCATTGGTTTATGTTATGAATGACCTCAGGGTTGGCGTTGATGCATAAAATCCTTTTGTTCTCATCTTATTGGATCTTAATGCAGATTTTGATCACAAGATTCTAATACACCGTCTTGAATACTGGATCAGCCTCTCAGGTCCTGTTTTAGAATGGTTTAAATCACATTTAATGCATAGACAATTCATGGTTTCACTAAGAAATCATCATCAAATTAAAATGTAACATTTTTGTGGAGTCCCCCAGGGTTCCATTTTAGGGCCCTTGCTCTTGCCTTTGTACATGCTACTTCTAGGTCTTTAGGAAACATAATATACATTTTCATAGCTATGCTAATGACACACAATTATACATTTAGATTCCTTCTGATGAACAAGACTCTGTAGACAGGCTGACCAGCTATGTGTCAGATATTTCTCAGTGGATGTCATAAAATTTCTTACAACTTAATATTGATAAAACTGAAATACTGATCGTTGGTGCAGAAACTCAGAGAAAGCTGATTTATGAGAAACTCGATTCCTTAGCTTCATATACCAAACTTGAAGTAGAAAACCTGGGTGTGATCTTAGACTCTGAGCTCTCTTTTATCCCACATGTGAACACAGTCACTAAAGTAGCTTTCTATCATTTGAGAAATATCGCTTAAGTTCGGCCTTTTCTATCTCAGAGTGACGCAGAGTTGATCACTGTAATGATCTTCGTACTGGACTTTCTAAGAAAACAATACATCCTCTACAACTTGTACAAAATGCAGCAGCACAGATCCTAACAAAAACACAAAAGAGAGATCAGATCAGTCCCGTTTTAAAAGAACTGGCTGTCTGTATCGTTCAGGATAGATTTTAAAGTTCTTCTACTAGTTTTTAAAGCTCTAAATGACCCTAAAGCTCCGCTTACATCACAGAATGTCTGTTTGTTAATGGTCCAACACATGATCTCAGATCTGCAGATACTGGACTTCTACAAACACCTTCTGTAAAACACAGAAAACATGGAGTGACTCATTCAGTTATTCTGCTTCTAAACTCAGTTCACCTTTTATTAGACAGTCAAGCTCAGTGCTCAAGCATCTAAAAACGTTTCTCTTTAGCTGAGCATTTAATTAAAACTCTACATCTTGTGGTATTTATCTTTCTAATTTGATCTGACATTTTCTTGTATGATTTTAAATCAGTACTCATAATTTCTTGTATCGCTGTTAAGCTTTATCACATGTCTACTTGCATGAAAAGTGCTCTATAAATAAAATTGAGACATAAAAATAGCGAACAAGTAAAGTAGCAAATTACATTGTTGTTGTCGTTAACACATCCTCTACAAAAAACAAACCTGACTTTAACATAGTGGGATGAAATACATAAAATCTAAACAGCCACAGTTTATATTTAAATTTTTTTGTATATGTTAAATACAGCAAATAAACAGTAATTGTGCATTCAAATGTGTAGAAGTGTGTCTGTGAAGGGAGTTAATTTAAAAACATCAACAAAACATCACTTGACTGGGGGTGTACACGGTGAGGTGTAAGTGTTTGTGTGTGTTCTGTGCATGTCTGCATGTTTAGACTATCCGTCTGTGTGGGCGCTTGTGTGGCGTCTCACTCTGACAGTGATTAAGCTGCGGCTTTGATTGAGAACAGCTCTCGCGCCGAGCTTCGACAAAGCGGCACCAGATACAGCATCACACACACTTCCACAGGGTTTAACACTCTCGCACACAGTTACGGCCTGCGATCCACCTGTTCACCATTGTAAACACAGATCGGTCTCAGTATGTGTTACCAAAAATGCCCTGACTTTGTAGAAAAACAAGGAAAAACTTGCTTTTTACAAAACTTCACTTCATTTTTTAAAACTGAAACTGCGAAAACATTTCTTATTGGTTGCTGAGATTAAGGTTAGGGTTAAACTTTTAGGATTAGGCTTTGAAAATTCTGTTTACATATGCGTAGATATAGTGGTACGCAAAGGTTTGAACATCCCAAATTACATGTTTTATTTTCTAAGTTAAGATTACAGAGAGAGTACACATTAATAAAGCATTTTTTTTCTGCTAATTTTAGTGTACAATTTCTATTCATTTAAAAAAAAGGAAGAATAAAACATAAACTGTGCTATAAATTTTGCTCAATCCATATTTTATTTATTTATTTATTTATGTTCAGCAAATAAACAGTAAGTGTACATTGAAATGTATTCGCTGTACATGATGTGTTAACTTAGATTCACTTAGAAAATTAGTTGAACATTCTGTTTGTTTTGGGGTGCCCAAACTTTTGCATACAACTGCGTGTATATATTGTCATTGTTGGGGAAAAAACCTTGTATTGCATTTTTGACATAATAGGAAAATGCAGGAAAATTCACTTATTTCAAAAGCGCAACATTATTTCAGCTCTACTCGCCTGCTCCCATAATCCCACTGACGTCTCATAAACAAAGGAAACGATTTACCATATCTTAATAACAAAATCTTGTAAAATTGACTGTAATGTGGGAAGCTATATGATTTTTAGTTAATAATATGTATTTAACTTGCTACAAAATGCGTGCATGAGTCCCAGTAAAACACCAAAGCTAAGATGAGATTATTAACTGATCATTATATTGGTTTATCAGTCTACTCAGGCTTTAGCAGAAACTTCATATACTGTGCACTGATTTTAAAGTAGTTTATAAAAAGCAGTGTTAGTGTTCCTTTTAATGATGGTACATATTTTTTTATATTTAGTGTGTAAGTGTTCTTAAAGTATTCTCCTCTATATAGAAACGAATGTATAAAAAATCTGTACTCTGAATACTGGCTTTAAAAATGTAACTTGGACTGAATACAGATATGTATGTGCTGTGTTCTAAATATATACTCAAAATACTTGTGTTCCAATACATACCAACACTAAACAAATCATAGTTTCCCTTAATTACATTAAAAATTAAGAAGGATTTTCATTCTCCTGTTCAACATTCTGAAGATGTAAGCAACAATATGTGCAATATATATGGGACATATTATTACATTTACAGTACTGTACAAATATTGGAGACCACCCTTCAGTTATTTAATTTACAGTCAGAACTGGCCCAGAATGTGTTTGGGATTATTTGGATTGTAAGAATTGAGAATTGAGTTTAGAAAGACTGAACTGCAGATTTTTTTTCCCAAAACTGAAATCAAGTCTGATAATATAAGCTAAAAAAAAGTAGCAATTTTGTTAAGTTGTCAAGGTTTTCCTTATTCTAAAACCTACTGGAAATGAAATTTCTCCAAAAAAGTAACATCATGGAAATTACACACAATGTGAAGGACAACAGGTATTTTCAAATTATTTTAAAAACTAAAAAAATGGCAGAAATGGAGAAACAGAAAACCTTGTATCTCCAAAGTGGTAATTTTACAATAGAAGAAAAAAAAACCTTCTTTACTTTTAATGTAAGTCAATGGAACCAGAATATTTTCCAAGTCATACATATATATGTATGGCTCCATGTCTTGACACTGTACAAAACCAATCGTGTGTTTGTGCATCCGAACTCATGCGTTTTTATGAAGTCCTGATTGATGCAACCGTTCATGCTAAAAGCATGCTGGGAAGCCTCAGGGAACAGGAGGCAGCGGGCCATCACCACACAATGTAAATCAACATCAATGCACATGTTTCAATGCCTCAGTGACACCGCTGACCACACGGCACTGAGCTTCTCACTGCTGCACACTGCACCCGCTCTATTTTCAGCTGCATTCAAACGCACACTCTATCAGACTTCATACAGAGAGCATCTTCAGCCAACTTAGATGGCACACTGCAAAAAAAAAAAAATGATATCTTGGCAAATAAAAGCATCTTAATCAAAGGCAATATATACAATATGCCTCATTATGAGATTGTATGAAAACGAGAAAAGTGTTCAACCTATTTCTAGACAAGTTTTACTGATTTTATGCAGTTTTAGCAAGTTAAATGATCTCACTCACTGACAGAACATGAGTATTTCATTTTAGATCACTTTACAGTAAAAATGTGTACAAATTATGTAAGTTGAATATCCCTATAGTGTTCTTAGAGTAATCAAATAAGAAATATTACATATCACCACACTTGTTTGTTTGTTTTTATGGCTTTTGAACAGAAAACCCTGTGCTTTACATTGTGTGAACATTTCATGATGAATGGCTCAATAGAAATGCTTTAAATTTACTTGCTCTGTAAGGAAAAATGTTTTGTAGAGAAACTTGCCATCTGCAATTTCAACTTTTATGTTTATCTCATAATTGCCATAAAACAATGTCTCAGGCATCAGGCAGCACGTTCATAACTACACCAATGAGCCAAACATGACCACTGGCCTAATGTGCTATTGGTCTTCTGTGTACTACCAAAATGCTGAGGCATGGACTCTACAAGACCTCTGAAGGTGCCCTGTGGTTTCTGGCACCAAGATGTTAGCAGCAGATTTTTTTTTGAGTCCTGTTAATTGAGATGTGGAGCTGCTGCCGATTGGATCTGTTGTTCCAGCACATCTCTTAGATGCTTGATTAGATTGAGATTTGGGGAACTTGGAGGTTAAGGCAGCACCTTCAGCTGTTCCTGAAGTTGCTCAAACCATTTTCCTGCTGAAAGAGGCCTTTGCCTGTGATGAATACCATTGCTGTGAAGTGGTGTACCTGGTCCACAACAATGTTTGGGTAGGTGGCACATGTCAGATCCAGGGTTTCCCAGAAGAACATTGCCCAAAGCATCACACTCCCTCCTTGTCTTCTTCCCACAGTGCTATCCATGTGATGTAAAAGAAAACTGGACTCATTGGTCAGGCCACCTTCTTTCATTGCTTCAAGGTCCAGTTCCAAAGCTTGCGAACCCATTGTAGGCACATTCAATGGTGGACAGGGGTCAGCCTGGGTACTCTCACCAGTCTATGGCTACGCAGCCCCAAATGCAGCATGGTGTCTTGTGACAAAGTAGCCCTTGGGCTGGTTCGGACCTGATGGTATAGCCTTTGTTGCCCTCATGCTTGGGTGAGCCTTGGATGCCCAACACCCTGTCCTCTCCTCGGACCACTGTCAGTAGGTACTTACCATTGCTGTCCAGGAGCACCCCACAAGCCCTTGTCAAAGTCACTCAGGTCTTCACGCCTGCCCATTTCTCCTGTATCCAACACGTCAACTGAGAACTCACTATTCATAACCATCTGATATATCCCAGACCTTGAAATGCGGCAATGTTATGAGATAATCAATGTTATCACCTGTGAATGCTTATAATGTTTTAACTCATCATGTTAAAGCTTTTAGAGGCAGATGTCTGGTTCCTGTCTCCACCACTGTTAACAAGTCTTTTTACTAGTCTAGTATTTCACATTAAGCCACTCTGACTGACTCTGTTTGCTTTTTAGTAATTTAATTATGCAAGCCTTTGGATCAATTGGTAGAATTCTCCTGAGAATGTCAATTTCTTTCTCCTATTCCTTTGCTACAACATATTGCCTATATTTGAAATGCATTCACCTGCTGATATATAATTTTTTGCATTGTATGTTCTAGTACCAATCACAGGCTGCTTATTTATGTGGAATAAGAGAACATTTCTGTTGCTAGGACACCCATGACCCTTTCAAAGGCATTTTGCCATGAAACCTTTACCATACATCAAGTCTTCTTATGAAGACCCCCCGACAGCTATTCACCAGGTATTTCTTAGCAAAAAAACTTATTGCACTGAGAAAAATAAAATCTTATTAAAAAGGAGAGGGAAAAAAAAAGCTAGGACAGGAGTCCAAAGGTCTGCGGAGAAAAATAATTTGTTCGCACATTCATGTCGTCTGTAGGCCACAGGCTGTGCATCTGCTGGAACAGATTTACAATCTCCCATTTATTGGTTCAATGAAAGGGGCTGATAAGCTACAGTATACCACGTCCCACCTCGGCAGAAAAGCTCACGGTGCTGTGCTAACCAGCAGAGTGTGCCAAACTCAAGCGGTGCCTTTATGAATCATTTGTGCGCCAATATAGCCACGATAATGTAGGCTTGCATTAATGCGTATCTGCATGAGTGGTATTTGAAGCAGTGAATTCATACTGATGTAGAAGAAGACTGAGACTTCACTTCTTGACGGAAACTGAGCTTTGCTCGGACACTTCAGACTGCTTTGATTTGCATTCACGATTCTTGAATTACAAGGTTAAAGCAGCCTAAATCCTAAATGTGATTTTTTCAAAACTGTGTAAACACAAAGAAACTGATATTTTAAAGGGGAATTACACAAATGCTTTGAAATTTGTGCTTAATTCAGACACAAGGAGATGCAAACAAAGGCATTCAGAGTGGTTTGATGTGAAATGGTGCATTGTAGAGAAACTTACCGACTTTGTTACAGTGGTGGTGATAGGAACCGGGAGTCTTAATGTCTAGGGTACAAATGTAGCCATTTTATTTACTATACAACTTCTAAGTTTTTATTTCGCTGCTGTCGGAACAAAACCTCGTATCTCCAAAATGGTAACTTTACAGGAGAAGGAAAAAACCTACTTTACTTTTAATGGAAGTCAATGGAACCAGATTTTCTACCAAGTCATTTTTGGCCATTTCTGTTTGTCCATTCATCATGAAATTTACACACAATGTAAAGGGCAACAGGCGTTTTCAAATTATGTCGAAAACTGAAAAATGACAAAAATGGAGATACAAGGTTTTGTTCCAACAGCAGCGATATGTAATGTTATTAATGGTAGGATAGCAGTAATCTGATGGGACTATTTTCCCTTACAATGCCCTACATGTGCATCTCTGTCCTGACTGTATTTAACAAAATAATATGCTGTAGGCCAAAACCTTATCAAGAAACCTTATCAAAACAACACCTCAGACATCACACAATGCATTTGTAAGCATTGTAAGCAATAACTTTCTGTGAGAAAGGCTTTAGAGGCTTTAAACACTGATCACTAAACAGTAAAAAAAGCTGAACCTTGGCTCAAACACTGTTTCTGGTTTAGTCATGTGCAATTGAGCTGTCAGTGCTTGACCTCTCTGCCCACAGCTGTGCTCTTTTGTAGCTACTGTCGTGAACTTAGGTAAGTTATATGGAATGCTCCAAAAAATCCACTTCAACCTATTCATACAAGTGCACAGCTAACCTTGTAGCATGTGTGACAGTAGACTCAGAAAAATGTCTCTTCAAGGGTTGCTTAGTAAAAAGAATAGTTCTAGTTAGAACCATGTGTTCTGTATAGAACGATTTCATGCTTAAATGGTTCTTTATATGGTGAAATGGTTCAGATTGATGAAGAATATGTGGCATATGTTTCTAAACAGAATGTTTTTCTAGCACCAAAACAGTATAAGCTTGGCATCAATACAATAGCAGAACCCTTTTTTGGTGCCATGTAGAACCATTTTCAGTAGGTTTATATATATATAGAACCACATTCAACACACAAAGAGCCATTTCACCATGCAAGGAACCATTTAAGCATGTAATGGTTCTACATAGAACACAGTCAAAAAAAAAGGAACCCTTGAAAAACACTTACCTTTAGAGTGTGTTAGGGTAGATCAGGAGTAGCTATTCTTCAAGGGTTCTTTAGTAAAGGGAATGGTTCTATTTCAGTGAGTTCTACATAAAACCATATACAACACACAGAGCCATTTCACCATGCAAGGTAACATTTAAGCATGTAATGGTTCTATATAGAACTTATTCGAATAGAACCATTCCCTTTGCTGAAGAACCCTTGAAGAGCAGCTACTCAAGATCTACCCCAACTCGCTCTAAATGTAGGTGTTTTTGACAATTGTAGTTGCATGCTATATTGTTGCACATTGGATTTTTCAAATTGCAAAAAATCCAGTTTCACAACAGCATCTCTGAAAGAGTGCACTTGGGGTTGGAGCATTGCTAAATTATTATTCAATACAGGAGCATAGCCAGGGGTGCTTTGGGTGGGTTGTTCAAAAAGACAAAGCTCTAAAAAAAAAAAAAAACATTAAAATGAAGTTATACCTTTCCTATAAGCACATAATCACTGTCCTACTCTTTTGGGGCGGAAATAGCCAATTGATAACCAAACTAACTGGAACAGGCGAGTATTTGTTTAGGTTATGTGTTAAACACAGACTGCATGTGGTCAGCATTCTCTTCCCATAAAGATGAGTCTATTTCAGCTTGAATTTTCTTGGCTCAGGTCTTGGTGCACCAACTCCGTCATATAAATAAAACCCAACGAATTAGCTAAGCTAGTGCTGTCAAAGGAAAATCACCAAATTTGTCAAAATAAATACCTGCCAAGTGCCAAATGGATGTAGACTTCCTGGCTAGCACTGAACTAAGCTCAAGGCTATGGTTCTATATACTGGAACTGTGTCCTTGCAAGGCAGATGCTGCCCATTGCCAATAAAAAATAGCCATTCGTAGAAAAGGGAAACTGTCAATTATGTTTGGATAGAAGAAGTGTTGGACACGGGGCCCAAAGAGGGTCGGGGAAAAGCAGGCTCGTCTAATTACTGTGGTTAATAATGTAAGAGTAGCATCAGGTCAAGGTGCACCCAAGTAAGAAACTGTGTGCTTGTAATTGAAAGGTCCCTTTCCTGGGGAAAATAGACCCACCCCTTTTCGTAGGCTGGCTGCACCCCCCGCTTTTATCAGAAAACAAGCAGAATTTAAACCCAGGCTCAGAGTTCTGACCAGTTTCATTACTGGACACCTCTCACAGGCTATAAGGACATTTCCTGTTTTGTGATCCTATCCTGTGCTGCTGATTATCATGAACGGGACGGAGATTTTACTAACGCCTCTAAGCTTGTCCAACCTTAAAAGCAGCAGTCAGTAAACCATGCATTGGGCACAGCACAGACAGCTCACTCATATGATTTCGCCACGTGCCGTCCACGCCTCAGAGGAACGGCCGGATCTCTGGCTCACCTGCACTGTACACTGCTCTTTGAGCTCCCTGTGGGGGAGCAGTCGTGTCTGCTAGCGGACCACCACCCTCTCTCAAATCTCCATCAATCTGCCTCCTTCCCAATGAGATTAGAGCCCAACTTTGATCTCTCGCCTCCTGAGGTTTCAGACCCACTTTGATGTGTTCCCTCCTTGTTAACGACAGAGGCGATGGTAGATGACAGCATCCCTTCTGGGCGAGAGAGAGAGAGAGAGAGAGAGAGAGATTGAGCAGAGGTGGGGGATGGTGGGGGGGGGGTGGAGTGGTGGGTTGCAGAGGAGCGGACATGGATGAGAAATGCTCTCTGGAGTGATATAAAGCAGGCCAGCGGGACAGGACATCGGGACAGATTGATAAGTGCTCCTCTTTGCTCTCTTTGGGCACCCCCCCACCCCAAAACCCCCCTGCCGTTACCTCTCCAACCTCAGGCGTCTCTCTGCAGCCCTGTCCGACTGCTGAGGCATTTTCATGGGCTTTTTGTGGAGATGAGAGATGGCTCCTCTCATTTATTTCATCTTCTATAGGAGATGTTTTAAGTGCTCCTCTGGGGCAAAAAGGAGCAGCGAATTCGATCTCTTTTGCCTCTCCTCTCTTTCAGGTCTCCATACTGTCTACCTCAGATCTTTCTTGAGGTATCGCTGGCTTATTAAGCAATATGTTTTCATGCTTTGTCCCCAAAATGAATATGGCTTTGGAAAAGACATAAATAAAAACTATGACTTACAAGTTATTACATTCAAGTCATGCAACATATTGTTTGCTTAGCATTAATGCTCAGATCAAGGTCCTGGTTTGTTTCAAACCTTAGATCTTGTGGATTCTGAATGATTATAAAGTGGATAGTTCCGGTCCTAAAATCTGATTGGCTGAGCCACGTTTAAAGGCGTTGTAAAATCCATAATATATGCACAACTATGACCTCCTTACAACAACTGAACTCTGTATCACTGCACCACTGCACAAAAAACCTTGTGCTGTTAATGGACTTTGACTCTCATGCTACTCGCATGGACCATCGAATGTATTAATGAAGTAAGAACCCGTTTTATGTTTAAACTGAGGGGCTGGCAACTTATGTTCTTCACTACAGCGAGGCTGGTCAGCTAGCTAACAGGCTAAAGGATAGCAAACATGCTAAACAACTCCATCATTAATATCACAGAATTGAATTCAAGTACCTACGGTATGATCAACTGTAAAATGACAGTATAAAAGTCTAAAAAAATGACACCTGAATGAATTACACACTTCAAATGTCTGTGTTACAGTCAGAAGTAGCGTCAAACCCAGGCTGAATCCCAAACGGCTCCGTAATCCCTAAATAGTGTGCTAACTATGGACGTTTAGAAATTCTAGTCTTTACAGCCTAATAGTGCATCATTTATTGAGTATGGATGTGTCTGAGTCCCAAATGGCTATTTATTAGGTATACAATACACTGTTAGGGTGCAGGAGCCACTGTTTCATTTCCTATGTAGTGCACTATGTAGGGAGCAGGGAGCCATTTGATATTCAGCCCCAGCACGAGAAGAGCGGCCCCGCAGGATTGGTGCTAAATAAGACTCACGGTGGTCATTTGGTGATCAAGAAGTACTTATAAAGTGAAAGTGTTGCATTAAACAGTGCTGTTTTGTCATATTGTTCATTCAATTCATGAAATGACCACAATATACAGTGATGGGCAACCGAACATTGTCCTCATTCAGTGGCCCATGGTTGCTTGGCAATGATGTCGTACTCTAAAGGAACTACATTTATTGCTGAAATACTTATTTATCTTGATTATTATTAATATTAACTTAAATAATTTTCTAAAAAATTGTGTACTTTATCATATTTTATGTTGGCTGTCATAAAAGCAATAAGTTATGCATTACTGTTATTTTATCACAAGGAAGAGAGTTTTACTGTGCTTCATGTTCTGCCTAAGAACACGCTTCCCTGGGGTAAAATTACAGTAACGCACAGCCTATTGTGGCTTATTGCTTTATTATATCATGTTTACATTATACCATTCTTGACAATGTCATGGTTTTTTAAATTGTGTGGTATAGAAATGAATGGACAGTGAGGCCCCAACCTGTTATTATGTAATTAGTTATTAATTATTATGTAATAGTTATGTAATTATACCGTGACATTTAACTAGCCCAACAAAATAACAGTAATAACACTTGACAATGTTTACACCACTAAAATGCCATGTGAGCATATTTTGATATCTGTTGACAGTTTCATTGATGGTATTTGATACACGGTAAATGCTCTTAGATAAAGTTAGTTTATATCAGATACATCTTGGCAGCATGCGTCGTCATTTTCCAAAGCGCAATCCCATCAAAACAGGGGCGATTTTGTCATTTAAAAATGATTTGTGGTGCAGAGGTCATGCCGAAAGGCATCATTGCATGCTTGTAGAGCTGTGGCTATGGGCTAGCAGAGCAAACAGAGCAGATACACAGCTGCCGGCCAATTTCTCTCCATACAATATGTCCGAGTCCAACAGATGTACAGTAGCGCTGGCCAAAAAGACCTGCTGGAGTCCACTCTGCTACTGTGATCTTCTCAAACATCTCTTCATTGCCCTGTGTGTGAAGCTTCAGGCTGTGTTCCTTAGTAACAATGCTGAAATCCAGCCCACTCTCCAACATTTGTTTGTTTTTTCGGCTGATTCGTCCTCTATGTTCATCTTCTTCATAAAATAATGCATTTTTCTGATATGTTTAATGGCATTGTTTTATCAAGGGAGTTTGCGGGTATTAGTATAAGGATTCATTCTACCACTTTATGTAGCGTAGAGCATGCCTAATGAGGTATTTTGCCTATGGAGAGTTGGAAATTCAAATGTGGATCTTTGTTGTAAAACAATTTCGTGGAGAAAGTGGGACAGTAATGTCTGACTGTAGCAGGTTTTATTTTTTACTCGTGACACATCTTATCACACATACGTCTCAGAACACCGGTGACATTTTAAAAGCTATTCAACTAAAGAAATACTTTACAAAATTCAGCGAAGCCAAAGATGTGACAAGCTCTGTTTGGTTCAAGGGGTGGCAAAAGAAAGGTGAACAGGATGACAGACTGGGCAGAGAAATCTTACTTTCGGTGATAAAATGTCAGACTAACTTTTGTAAGTTATGGAGGCCACTGGAAAATCTAGGCTCCAGAAACAGAATGAAGTGAACGAATGTGATTTTGTTCCAGAGATAGATGAGAAAATTATACATAAAAAAAAATTGCAGTTGGCTGATAGCGTGGATATACTTTGGCACAAAGGCCTTGGTTAAGCTAGTCTGTTCAGCTAAGGTTTCTGCCAAACCCAGGGCAGCACAGGTGCCTTTTGCTACAGATATTTTGGTGTACAAAACGTTTTTAGAGATAAATTAGTCTCAGTTAGGGTTCTGCATGTAGAAAATTTGTCCTGCACCTCTGAGTGATCTCCCATCTGCTTGGTTTGCTTTTCTTTGTTAGCCCGCTTAGACTAAATCCTCTGTTTTGGCAGCTTCTGTTTGGGGCTATAAACAATACCTCTTAGAGTTGCCAATTTGTCACCAAATTTGGCAACCTTTTGATAGTTGCTGTGACTTTTAACAAATTTCGCATCAAGGAGCTGTTTCAGCTCTCTCAAAATACATGTGTATTTTTTTAAACACAAATAAGGCTGCAATGGCCTACCAGCCAATATATACATACATATATGTAAAAATATTTTATACATGCTCACATACAAATACACAGTCCATGGCCAAAAGTATGCGGTCGCCCCTTCTAATTATTTAGTTCAGGCATTTCAGCCACACCCATTGCTAACGGGTGTATAAAATCGAGCACATAGCCATGCAATCTCCATAGACAAACACTGGGAGTAGAATGGGTCATACTGAAGCGCTCAGTGACTTTAAACATGGCATTTCCATTGGATGCCACCTTTGCCACAAGTCAGTTTGTGAAATTTCCGCCCTGCTGGGTTTTCATGGTCGAGCAGCTGCACACAAGCTGAAGATCTCTATGCAAAATGCCAGATGTCACCTGGAGGGGTGTGAAGCACTCTGCCACTGGATTCTGGAGCAGTGGAAACATGTTCTCTGGAATGATGAATCATGCTTCACTATCAGAAAGTCTAAAGGATGAACCTGGGTTTGGTGGATGCCAGTAGAACGCTACCTACATGAATGCATAGTGCCAGCAGTATTGGTGAGTTTGGTGGAGGAGGGATAATGGTCCATGACTGTTTTTCAGGGTTTGGGCCCCTTAGTTGCAGTGAAGGATAATGTTAATGCAACAGCTTATGAAAACAACAATTATATGCTTTCCATATGCAAACACCTTTGGGATAAATATATAGACTAAAGTATTGGGACACACCTCTCAATCATTGAATTCAGATGTTTTTTATTCTGTCCCATTACCACAGATATACAAAATCGAGCACCTAGCCATGCAGTCTGCCTTTATAAACATGTGAAAGAATAGATCATTCTAAAGAGCTCACTGAAATGTGTGGAGTGACGAATCATGAACCTCTCTGGCAGTTTGATGAATGAGTCTGGGTTTGACGAATGTCAGGAGATGCCTGACTGCATTGTGCCAGGTGTAAAGTTTGGTGGAGGAGGGATGATGCTATGGGGTTGTTTTTCAGGGTTTGGCCTAGAACCCTTAGTTCCAGTGAAGGGAAATCTTAATGCTTCAGCAAACCAAAACATTTGACAAAATTCTGTGGGAACAGTTTGGGGAAGGCCCTTTTCTGTTCCAGCATGACTGAGCCCCAGTGCACAAAGCAAGGTCCATAAAGGCATGGCTGGGTGAGTTTGGTGTGAAAGAACTTGACTGGTCCTCACAGAGCCCTGACCTTAACCATGTTGAACATCTTTGGGAGGAGCTAGAACAGAGATTGTGAGCCAGGCCACTCATGCAACATCATTGTCTGACCTCACAAATGCTCTTCTGGATAAAAAATCCCCACAGACACACTTTAAAATCCTGTAGAAAGCTTCCTAGAAGAGTGGAAGCTGTTATAGCTGCAAAGGGGGACGAACTCTATGTTACTGCCTATGGATTTAGAATGGGATGTCATAAATGCTCCCGTAGGTGTGATGTGTAGTTGTCCCAATACTTTTGTCAGGCAGATAATGTACAAATGGAGGAAATTCAACATGAATAAAATGACTCCAAGATTAAGGCATGAAATGTTCTGAGAGATCACAAAGAACCCCAGGGTACCAATTAAGAACACACAAACTCTCTTACACTTGCTAATGTCAGTGTTTATGAGTCCACAATCAGGCATACACTGAACAAGAGTAGCATGTATGGAAAGATAGCATAGAGAAAGCCACTACTCTCTAGGAAGAACATTTCCACCAGTTTAAAGCTTCCTAAAGACCACCTGAATGAGCCAGAAGACTTCTGAAATAATCTTGTGTGGACAGATAAGGCAAAAAAATGACCTTAATTGCTTAAAAAAGAGATCTTATGTTTGGGAAAACCAAACTCTGCATTCCACAATAAAAACCTCATCTCAACTTTGAAACATGGTGGTGGCAGTATCACAGTTTGGGTCTGGTTTGATGCTATTGGACCAGGACAACTCGCCGTCACTTGATGGAGTTTGAATTCTGCACTGTATCAAGACATTCTGCAGGAGAACATTAGGGAATCCATGCATCCATCCGTGAACTAAACCTAAACAGAAGGTGTGTCCTCAGAATGATACCAACCCCAAATACACCAGTTAGTCCACAAAGAATGATTAAAGCAAAAGAAATGTTGCATTTTGGAATGGCTGAGTCAAAGTCTAGAATTTAATTCAATAGGAATTTTAAGGCAGAACCTAAGGTGTGGTCTTCATGCAAGAAAGCCCACCAACATAACAGAGTTGAAGCAGTTCTGTAAGGAGGGATGGGCCAAGATCAATGTGCAGGGCTGATCAACAGTTTTACAAACCATTTGGTTGAAGTCATTTCTGCTTAAGGGAGTCTCATCAGTTCCTAAAAGCTGAGGTTCACAGTTTTTTCCAAACAAAGACATTTAATTTAATGTTAGATTACTTCAATAAATGAATGAAAAGCTACATACTTTTGTTTATTTGTTTAACTGGGTTTCCTTTATCAATTGTGAGTTAAATCTGATCATATACACACAGAGTCAAGTCTAGAATGTAATGCTCAAAGTACTTTAGGTCCTGCCTTGTCTTATACCTACAGAGATGTACGTTCCACCCCTAGGCAGTCTGGGCTGCACCCAACTTCAGTTATTTTTATCCATACATCCTGTTTTATCAAGCTAACCCAGAAGGGTCATGTTCTGCTTTTTTGTACAACAGTAGCACTTTGTCTGACCTCGTCTACATACAGACAGCGTCTCTAAAACATAACCATATATGGTAATTCAATCATTAGCATAGAGTATAATACGGATTTTTCTAACACAAGTAAATTAACTAGTTCTATTTAACCTAAGTAAATACTTTGAATGAACAATTCTTTGTCAGTGGAGCTCGTCTGCTCCACTGTCTGCAGTTTGACTATGACTCAGCTCAATTTGGCATATGTCACCCTCACAGCTGCTTTCCATGATAAAACGTTGAATTAGCCAATTTAAAATAACTTGATGCAATAAATATCTAATAAATGAAATGAAAAGTAAAATGATAGTTCAGCCCTTTATATCTCCATGACTCATATAAGCTGTATCGAAGGCTGCATTCGCAGATTCTATAACAACATATGGTTTGCGAGCTGCTGGTCTTCAGCTTGACTGCTAATATATTGTTGCTGCTTGCTAGACAAATTGTGAATTGCAGAAATGAACTTTTTTTTTTTTTTACCTGATTTTCTCCCCAATTTAGTCATCTCCAATTCCACCCGCTAGTTAGGACTCCCCCAGTCACACGATACTATCAACGCTAGGAGGGCGAAGGCTAACACAGGCTTCCTCCGAGACCTGTGAAGCCAACCACCGCTTCTTTTCGAACTGCCGCTCACGCAACGTCACTGGACAGCTGAACGCGCTCGGAGGAAAGCGCCAACCGCCAGATCTGTTACGTCAGCTAACAGACGCCTGCGCTGACTAGCATCGTGTTAAGTGATGGGGGGAGAAGGAGGGGCCACCCTACCCACCCAGAGAGAACGAGGCCAATTGTGCTCTCTCAGACTCCCGGCTACGGACGGCTGTAGCATCACCAGGGATCGAACTTGCGATCTCCTGATGAAAGGGCCAACGCTTAGACGGTTGTGCCACTCGGGAGCCCTAGAAATGAACATGTTTAATGAAATGTAAATATTATTGGCCCTTATTCACCAAAGTTTTTACATTCCTTAGTTTTTTCTTATATTTGATCTTGAAAAAGTTCCAAGAAAAAAGTCTACGTCAGATTCATGACATGTTCTCAAACCTTTGTACTCATTAAGCGTGTAGATTCTGTTCTTACCTAAGAACAAATCCCAAATAATTCTGGTGAAGGTCAGAATCTTTGTGAAAACTGTGTAAGTGGGTTTTGAGAAGAAATGCCTTCTTAAGAACATTGGTGAAGGAGGCCTCTTGTTTTAAGGGTGATTTTTAGAGTACTCAAAAGAGAGTACCAACGAGTACTTGAAGCCTGAAAATTGCTATTTGACTCAGCCCTTAAAGGTTGCGATGATGGCAATCATCATTTTTCTCTACAAGGAGACAAATAATCCCATTAAGACCTTTTTTGGCCAGTAAGTGGCCTTTTACTAGGTTTCCTAGTGTATATCTACCAGTGTATAATTTTATGATGAAAAAGGTTTGATTCATTGCACAAAGACATCTTCAAAGTGAATCTCAAGGGATATCTGTCAGATTGCTGTGGAACTGTGCAGAAGTTGCAATGGGAACACAAGAAGCACATTCTGCTTGCAACTGTTTTAACTAGATTAACAAAAAAATCTATTAAATTATGCTCCGTTTTCCTTTACATACGGTACTGTGCAAAAGTCAGAGACCACCGTGCATATATTTGGTTTCCAATCCAAAACGTCAAGTCATTCAGTTTTCAGCATCAGGAAAAAAGCAGAAAACAAATATTTAGACAACTACATAAAACAGTTTTTTAGTGTGTCCACCAACAGCTTCCATTTTTTTCAGGAAACTAAGTTCAGTCTTAGAAGTTGGTTGCATTTCCAGCATCTCACAACATAAGTATTCACAAAGCCATTCCAAGATGATGAGGTCTGGACTCCATTGTTTTGAGAACAACAGCAGCTTCTTTGTTTGATGTCCTTTTCTCAGTAAGAGCTTCTTGACAGCTAAACATACTTTCAGACCCATAGAGTTGAGTTGCCTACTCACAATGGAAGGATGGACAGATCTGAAGAATGCTTTCACTACTGCTTATCTACTGGTGGTCCACCAGGTTTTGCAGGTAGTTGTTAGTAGTCTCATTTTCTCTGTATCTTTATTCTGGGCATCAAATAAGTGAAGTGGTCTCTGACTTCCTGCAGTGTTTTGGTTCTTGAGATTTTCCATGGGAAGGTTCTGGCTACTGTGTTTTTCTTACTAGAGATCTCACAGTTCACTCTTTACATGTGACTCGGTTCATTTGGTTTGTCCACATTGTCTCGTCCGTGCTCTCAGAGCCCATCAGCGATTCTATAGAGACAAACAGATGAGCTCCATGAGCTCTTACTCTATTCCCTCCATCTGCAGATGAGATTATTAATAGGTTGCTGGCTTGGTTAGAAGAGGCTCTTCAAATGAATCAATGGAGCACTCGAAGGGGCTGCTATGCAAGTGGACCTAATGGCCAATCCCTCATCATCCAAGTTAAAAGGCCCCAGCTTGACACGAAACTCTGCAGGCCGAGGCCATTTCGTCTTCGCAGTTGTTCGAAGTTAGTGCGTAAAAACATGTCACACACATTTCTAATGAGGAAAGATTTTTTGTCCTTCTCCTTTTTCGAGTGAAATAAATGCGGGAACATTCCGATGCCGTGAAAAGGAGCGGGACGTAGACCATCTACCAGGAATGGAATGAAACGGAATGAAACTCAAGTTTGTCCTAATGGGGTAAAAACAAACAAACCAAGGGCATAAATGTTGGAGAAAAAGGGACCTTCCATTTCGGGACGATATTGCTAATGGACTTCGCTTTTAGATGCCCCCATCGGAATGCAGGTTCATCTTTACAGACACAGGGGAGACTCCACACTCACGTACGTCTCCTAAGTAGTCTGTGATCTGTACTCATCTTTTTTTCCCCCCTGTCCATTGAATTATGGATATGGGCATCAGCTATGCTGGAGCCGGAGTGACCTCAAAGCCCATGGCCTCTCTGGGGTTGTTTCGCCGAGCAGGCCCGAGAGCCGGAAATCACATTCTACAGGCGAGGCTAGAGCACATGAATTATTCTGATCATTTTTTTGGGGTGGGGGGGAAGCTGAGGTGAGGTGGGTGGTTGGGGGGGTAGAGAAATAAATGCAGCGGGTGAAATGAAAAGTGCGGAGTGAGAGACGCTTGAGAACTTGATGATCTTTCATTTCTCCTCATCCCGAGTAAACACGAAGTCATATACTCGGAGAAAGGCAGGCATATTAGAAAACCTGGCAACTACTTCACATTTTCAATGATAATCCGCCATATGCGATGACAGCGAGGCAGCTTGAAGTATTCCGCAGCTCTGGAAGAACGTGTGCGTGAAAAGGAAGAAGACGAAGAAGAAGAAAAAGTTCAGAGAGAAAAAAAATCGATCGGTGCCTCTGTTGAGATGAATAGAATGAGAATATGGCCCATGGTGAGAGACATTTTTGCGACCAAAAATAAATGTTCCTCTTGACCCTTTCATCTCGGGGTAAGAGCCTGGCCCTTCCAATCTACTGGAGAACCGTGTTAACACTTCTGATGTTCGTTGTTTTGGAGAAAGCTTTCATGTCTGCCCACAGAAAGCTGTGTTTGCTTAATGAGGCTGCAAAAGTTCAAGAGTTCAAATAAAAGCCCGCATGAAGACGCCATTGATTTGAACCTTCTCTGACTCGCCCGTGAACAAAAGGCCAAAGCAGAAATCCAATGGGAGATCGCTACACGATGCCTCATAGGGTCAACAGTACCATGAGGTTTTCTCTTTGGAAGTGAAGTTTTTTTTTTTTTGGAAGTGACCTCGCGTCTGCTCAGATGAAACCTCCCGTGGCTGTTGTTGTGATAGGAAGGCTGTGGTCACAAGCCGAGGCACTGCAGGCCTCGCAAGACAAGACAGACATGGGGAATACTAAAGGCTGTGAGTGTAAAAACGTATTGATGTATTGATCTGAAGGTGACGATTGAACTGTATCGATTCTGGAACGTGAAAACTGGAGGAGTTGATGTTTCAGCTCTAAATCTGATTGGCTGAGCCGGGTTGTAAAACACTTGCTGTACAGTTGTATGCAAAAGTTCACACATCCTCTACTATATATATCACATTATCGCTTATATATCACATTTTTCTGCAAGTTTTAGAGCACAATTTCCATTGATTTGCTGCCTACATACTGCAATTCAAGTAAGAGACTATGTAAACAAAATGCACCTAAAATTAGACTTAAAATAATAATAATAATAATAATAATAATAATAATAATAATAATAATCAGTAAAGAGATGCAGTTTTGTTACCTACTATTTTTTTTCTTTTGCGTCACTCAATTCTTAACATTTCCCTAATTTTAGCAAAATACTTAAATAAAAATAAATATAATTACAATAAGAAGAAAAAGGAATGACGATCAACAACAAACAGTACTGGTGAAAATGATTCCAGGGCAGGTTTTTTTCTTTCTGTTTGTCAATGATGACATTTCTTCAAATGATATTATTTGGGTGGTGGATCATTCTCAGCACTGCAGTGACACTGACATGGTGGTGGTGTGTTAGTGTGTGTTGCGCTGGTCTGAGTGGATCAGACACAGCAGTGCTGCTGGAGTTTTAAACACCTCAGTGTCATTGCTGGACTGAGAATAGTCCACCAACCAAAAACATCTAGCCAACAGCGTCCTGTGACCACTGATGAAGGACTAGAGGATGACCAACACAAACTGTGCAGCAACAGATGAGCTATCGTCTCTGACTTTACATCTACAAGGTGGACTGACAAGGTAGGAGTGTCTAATAGAGTGGACAGTGAGTGGACACAGTGTTTAAAAACTCCAGCAGCACTGCTGTGTCTGATCCACTTGTACCAGTTCAACACACACTAACACACTACCACCACGTCAGTGTTACTGCAGTGCTGAGAATGATCCACCACCCAAATAATACCTGTTCTGTGGAGGTTCTGACCATTGAAGAACAGGGTATCAGAGAAACAGATGGACTACAGTCTGTAACTGTAGAACTACAAAGTGCTCCTATGGTCAGTGGAGCTAATAAAATGGACAAGTGTAGATAAAAGGTAGATGTTGTATCTGGAAAAAAATATACAGGAGAACGAAAAAAAAAATGTTCTTAACTTTAAACAGAAGTTAATGATACAAGTTTTCCAAATCATTTTGGAGCGTTTGTGTTGCTCCATTTATCGTGAAATTGTGACACATTGTGAAGAGTATCTGACATTCTGTAAATATAAATAAATAAAAAATGTACATAAAAATATTCCAAGAACAACAATATGCCCATTTACTGAAATGTAAATTGTGGGGTCAGAGATTTATACCCCTGCTATGAACGTCCCTGCCTGCAGCCCACCTGGAGCAGTTATTATTCTTCTCAGTCCTAGTGTGGTTAATTCACCCTCAATGACCACCTAGTATGAAGTGAAAAAAAGGTGTTGGAAATAAATGTGAATGTTTCATGGAAAGAAAAAAAAATGTGGCAAAACCCCTGAGAGTAATTTACCTCCATCACTGTAGACTCAGAGAGCCTGCTGGAAAAACAAATTACAAAAAAAAAGTACAGTGAAAATGAAAATGTAGATAAAAGCCATTGAAATGAGAGGTGTATAAAATTAAGAGATAAATGTTCCACACCAGTAACAATGCAGGAAAAGGCATAGTAGTCCACATTAATTAGAGTAATCCATCAAATGCGTTCACCATGACGCTGCCTAATGATTGCTTTGAGAAGTTTTAATGAGCACTAAGCACACTTACAACTTTGTTAGCTCAGAATGTTGACGTATCACTCCAGCCGGTGCTCGGGAGCTTATTTTGAGCCAAAGCCAAATGTCCTTTATGCCACAAAATAAATAGTCTCTTGCTTGTTAAATGAGTCAGAACTACGACAAATAAGCGAAAATGAGAGCGGCGCTAAGCACAGTCATTCAGTGGATGAGTGGAAAATAGGATGTGACAAAATGTGTTCAGGACGGCATCGGGGACCCTTTACAAATAGAGAAAACCTTGGAGACTCTTTTGTACATTTGCAGCTGAATGGATCTCTATGGAGGAATCGTCAATCCCAATGCATTTGCTGTTAATAATGGCAAACCTTCGCCTGTCACAGACGACGTGACGGCGTGTGAAAGGAGGAAAGAAAATCGAAGCGCCAGACGAGCTTGATGGCTGCTCAGGACTGCTTCCTTGTACGACATGCCCGTCGCAGATTATGGCGAAAAAGACAGCCGAAGCTAATGGAAAGTGACGTAGCGTTTTCAGCGTGAACCTTGATGAGTTTTACCTACGCTCAATGGCAGAGCTGTGGAATTGACGTGATTGGCCTTGATTCACACTGCATAGACTGAACCACATGCACTCACAGCAGTGGCTGTAGACGGCAGTTAATGCTTAGAAGTCATTTTGTGTCATTTTTTGGTATTTTGGTCAACTGCAATTACCATTAGAAGGGTCATTCTGCAGAAACGTCCACTTTTCAATCTATCCATAGGTGTCACTGGTGTTACCGGTTATCATTGGCCTTGCAAACACGAAAGAGACATTTTTAATGAAAAATGCATTTTACAAAATGGCTACTACAGAGCATCAAACCTCATGTTGTCAGTCATGGAATATCCACTAAAATATGCAATTTAATCTGTTTGTATTATGTTTTTTCACAATTACCTAAGAATAAAGTCGGTCACACCAGTGACATCAACTAAAAGCTTCATATGAAATCATGAGCTAAATGAGAAAATCTCTGATAACTGAAAGACACAGTGGACTCACCATGTGCTTTTCTTCATAGATCCTCAGAAAACAGGTAAAAAGAAGTCGAGTGATGTCATCAGTGTGATTTATATTTCAAAATAAGAGATTTTTTGTTACGCGGAAACACCAGTGACACGACTCCTGGGGAGCACAACTTTAATTATATATTTTATAATATTTGGCATTTGTTTTCTTTATGTCATTTAATTTATATATTCCATAGTCATGTATAGATTAGTGTAGTTAAAATTGCAGAAAAAAAAATTCTTCAAAATATGACACGACTTTGGGGACGAGCTCTTCTGTGGTTTTTGGAATTCTATATGACTGATTTAAAAACCAATATTGCTAAATTGATGGCTGAAGAAGGTGTAATTGTTAAAATAACTTATTGTTTTATTTTAACATATATAAATAAATTTTAAGCCTAACGTTTTTCAAGTGTGATATATCTGTAAAAACAAGGGACAAAAAATGGACGTTTCTGTAGAATGACCATAAAATATTTACACGAGACAGCCACAAATACAACATGTTGTTATTTTTTAGGAGATCCTGGGATACTCAGATATGCCATTATTTCACATGTAAATGCTAACAGAATTTTGATATCTTTATAAATTTGGCTAATTTTTGATCATTTACTTAGCACCTGCAAAATTTTGTTATGTTTTTCTTTATAGAGATCTTGAAAACCTTGAATACCTTTTCAGAAATTGTTAGTCTAGAGTGTCTGTGAGCTGCTAATGTCAGAACGTTGATGGTGTTTTATTCTGTTGCATATTATTGAGAAAAAACAAATAATTAGCATAAGGCAGTCATGTTTTTTATTGATTTTCTGTTCTCTTGGATTTATGTTGAGTGCTAAAACAATGATACTCAGCAAGACAGGCTTAATTTAAATTTCAAATTGAGTTGGATGTTTACCATTTGCTGTTTTTTACACTCAAAATCAATGTCATTTTAAAGATTTTTTTAATTATTGTTATTTAAATTATTTATTTTAATTTATGAATTACTGATGCTAACATCACAGTTCAATGATTTCACACTGGCTAATGAGGGCTGGGTATGTTGAGTGTTCTGATAGGTGTATTGTGTCTGTTGCTTAAACTGTTATTAAAGTTATGAAGTTATGAAGTGTAGAAGGCAACTATGCACACTGCTTCGGGTTCAAGGGGTTAAATAATTTTATCTATTATAATTTCAGTTGCATTACTACACACTGCAGTTCATTAATTTGATATGTACTATTTTTAAAGAACCTGCCAAAAATCATGACAAACCAGCCCAAATTTTGTCCACCTGCCAAATTTTGTCTTCCCCACCCAATGAAACTAAAATCTGCCCACTTTGGAAGGAAACTGCTCAATCTGGCAATATTTGTGTTCACACTTAACCCTTTCTCATTTCAAGCCTGAATGTGTGAAAGGAACCCATAATCTATGAAATCACTGTGTAAAATTTACTTGATCTCTTGGAATCACTTCCCATCTTTTAGAATCTGAATAAACTGTGGAATTCTTGGAATCAAACAGCTCTCAGTATAGTCCTGTGCAAAAGTTTCGAAATCCCCTCATGTGACAAGTTGATTTTCTAAGTGAAAAAAAGTTCAAACATCCTACATAAAAGAATATAATGTGCCATATCGTTCACACAGATAACATTTTATGTTTTATTGTCCAATATGTTAAATTAAGCAAACAGCAACTGTGCATTCGGTAACACTTTCTATGAATGTCACCTTTGTAAGCATCTATAAACACATTCATAACATGTTATAATGCATTCATAATACATTATAAACATAGCTATAAATATTTATAAAAATGCATTATACGTTATAGCCATGTTTATTATGCATAATGAATTGTTAACATAATACATTATAAGTACTGATCATAACAAATTATAAGAGCTCATAAGTCGTATTTGTCCTCTCTAAGTAAAGTGAAGCGTACTGTACTAAAGCCTCCTCCAGTGTTAAGAGTGAGGCTTCAAGTTGAAGTATTTACTGAAGGATTTACTGAAACACTAAAACATTCACAGTAAAGCACATTACAGGCTTCAAATGTCAGAGTTTAAACTAGTGCTGCCATCAGTGTTTTACCCAATGTGGGAAAGGTAATGTACACCACCGTTAGCTTGGTATTTGTCTTTACTTTACACTCTCCAAGCTGGGACTGACTTCTTTGGCACTGACATTATAACATGTTATTAACACTATTTATAATGCATTATATTAACAATTCATAACGTATAATAAACATGGCTATAAAGTGTAATTCAGTGTAATTCCCTTTTTATAAATATTTATAGCCATGTTTATAATGCCTTATGAATACATTATAACATGTTATAAATGTGTTTATAGATGCTTACAAATGTGACATTCATAGAAAGTGTTACCGTGCATTCAAATGCCAAGAAGTCATGTTAACCTATTTTCACTTAGAGAACTGAGAATAGAGGCCTTCTTTTCCAACAACAGTGCCTGCCCTCACAAACGCTTCTGACTATATTTGCACACTCCAAAATCTTGCAGAAAGTGTGATCATCAAGTGTCCACATACTTTTGGCCATGCAGTGCATCTAACTAGGTCATAATCATTGGGAAAATTCAATAAACAAGATGAAGCAGTCACATGCAAGTTCCCACCTCTTTCCGCCAACAACAAAAGCCTTTTAACCCTGGTTCTTTATCACCTTTCGACATACCAACTCCATCCTCCAGAGAGCAACGTCCTGCAAAGGGCCTTTTTCTCCAGTTAGCCTTGTACTACACCAGTCATTGCTAGATGGCAGAGCTAGTTTCACTTTGAACACTCTCTCAAATGGTTGATATTGCAGTGCTTTTGGGAAACGGACCCCAAATTCATGTTTTCCTTGCTATTCTACACCTGATTCTACTCATTAAAGGGGATTGACAGTTAGCTGCAGAAACTGAATCAGGTGTGCTGGAGCATGGAGAGCACAAAATTGCTCAATGCTGCAGTCCTCCAGCGCCAGAGTCATAGAACCCGGCTCTGCAGCTTCTTTCCCCGCTCACTTATTACTGAGGCCCAGAGTACAACTAACCTTCAATCAGCTTAGCATCACAGGGATTAACCACAGAGACTTTTTTTAGCTATTGCTCTGTGGTCGCCACACTCTCATGACCATACAGCGTGGATAATCTTGTCTCTGGAGTTCACCCGTTTGCTAGCAGAATTTGATTTGATATGCTCTCGTGATCCGCAGACGTCAGGTGGGGGCGTCGAGCAAATTTCAAAGCGAATATTATTTTACCTGCATTTCAAATTTCAGCATGCGATTGGGTTGTTTGTGAACACATGCACTATATGGCCAAAAATATGTGGACAGCCAGCCCTCACATCTAAATGGGTTTGTCAGACATCCTATTGCAAAACCATGGACATTAAAAGGATTTGGTCTCCTCTTTGCAGCTACAGCAGCCTCTTCTAGGAAGGCTTTGCACAAGATTTGGGATTGTGTGTGTGGGAATACGTGCCCAGTCAAAAGAGCATTTGTGGGGTCAGGCACTGATGTTGAATGAAAAGGCCTGGCTCACAGACTCTGCTCTAGCTCATCCCAAAGGTGTTCAGAGGGGTTGAGGTCAGGGCTCGGTGTAGGCCACTGGAGTTCCTCCACACCAAACTCTTCAAACCATGTCCTTGCTCGCTTTGTGCACAGGAGCACAGTCATGCTGGAGCAGGGAAGGCCTTCTCCAAACTGTTGCCACAATTTGGAAGCATACAATTGTCCAAAAGGTCTTTGTATGTAGTAGCATTAACATTATGTGCACGGGAACTAAGGGGCTGAACTCAAACCCTGAAACACAGCGCCAGATCATTATCCCTCCTCCACCAAACTTTACTGTTGGCACTACGCATTCCTGTAGGTTCTCCTGGCATCTGACAAACTCAGATTCCTCCATAAGACTGCCAGACAGACAGACTACAGAGAACACATGTCCACTCCAGTCGACGCTTGGCATTGCGCATACTGATCTTAGATCTTGTTCTGCCATGGAAACTCATTTCATGAAGCTCCTAAAACACAGTTCTTGTGCTGATGTTGCTTCCAGAGGCAGTTTGGAACTTTGTAATGAGGATGGGCTCTGAGTTTGCGTGGGCTACTTCATGGCTGAGCAGTTGTTGCTTCTAGGTGCTTCCATTTCACAATCACAGCACTTACAGTTGACCAGAGCAGATCTAGCAGGGCAAAGGTGACATCTTATGACAGCGCTGCTTTCAAAGTCATTGAGCTCTTCAGTATGACCCACTCTACTTCCACTGTTTGTTTATAGAGATTGTATGGCTACGTGCTTGATTGTAATTAGGAGGGGTGTGCCCATACTTTTGTCCAGGTAGTGGATTTTGTGGTCACCACTAGGGGCACTCTAGTGAAACTTTATTCTGTGTTACTGTTGTGCTTTCAAAAGGAGGCCATTTGGGTTCAAGGGCCCCGAGCGCCGCAATGGAGTGCAAGTTCAACAGTCCACTGGCAGGATGCATTAAAATTAAGCCCTTAATGCATTTGTACAGAAAGCCAGGCGAGGGATCAGATGAGGCCACAGCGCCAGCGCACATATTTGCTCTGTGCTCGGGGTGTCGGGGTGATTGAGTTAAAACGGGCGTCATGTGAAATGTCACCATCTGCCTCGTGATGGCTGATCCCCAATCAATTTAAAACCGAATCCCCTTTTCCCCCATGCCTCAAATCCAGTAGCAAGCCCTGAGATCTCAATTATAGATTGGCCTAATTAGCTGACATCCTGTGACAGGCACAAGCCAGGGCAGGACTTCCAATCACAAGCATGGAAATCAAGCCACAGCAATCATGTCTCAGTCATATCGAGGAATGATAGCAGGTTGACGCAGACAGTCTTTGCAAATTTAAGCCGTTTCGAGCGATACACCACGGCTTACTGTTTAAATCGCGTTAGGGCCGAAGGAAAATGAATCATCTTTGCAAACTGGTCTGATTAGCTGGGCTTGTGCGAATGAACAAAACTTGCTGCAACTTGTTGCAGTTACTCTATCTTTTTTAACTGAATTAACACTGACTGAGTATTAAGGGTGTAGTGGTAACCCTTTCTATGAATGTCACGTTTGTAAGCATCTATAAACACATTCATAACATGTTATCATGCATTCATAAGGCATCATAAACATGGCTATAAATGCCATGCTTATTATGCATTATGAATTGTTAACATAATGCATTATAAGCACTATTCATAACAAATGATAAGAGGTCATGGTAACACTTTCTCTGAATGTCACCTTTGTAAGCATCTATAAACATATTTATAACATGTTATAATGTATTGATAAGGCATTATAAACATGGTTATAAATATTTATAAAAAAGAATTACATTGAATTACACTTTATAGCCATGTTTATTATACATTATGAATTGTTAATATAATACATTATGAATAGTGTTAATAACATGTTATACTGTCAGTGCCAAAGAAGTCAGTCCCAGCTTGGAGAGGGTAAGGTAAAGACAAATACCAAGCTAACGGTGGTGTACATTACCTTTCCCACATTGGGTAAAACACTGATGCAGCTCTAGTTTAAACTCTGACATTTGAAGCCTGTAATGTGCTTTACTGTGTATGTTTTACTGTTTCAGTAAATCCTTCAGTAAATACTTCAACTTGAAGCCTCACTCTTAACACTGGAGGAGGCTTTAGTACAGTGTACTTCACTTTATTTAGAGTGGACAAATACGACTTATGAGCTCTTATAATTTGTTATGATCAGTACTTATAATGTTTTATGTTGACAATTCATTATGCATAATAAACATGGCTATAACGTATAATGCATTTTTATAAATATTTATAGCTATGTTTATAATGTCTTATGAATGCATTATAACATGTTATGAATGTGTTTATAGATGCTTACAAAGGTGACATTCTTAGAAAGTGTTACCGGTGTATATGTCCGCTCTAAGTAAAGAGTATCTCTCAGTATCTCAGTAAATCTCAGTATCTCATCTTAAATAAACTTTGTATTCGTCTTTACTTTACACTCTCCAAGCTGGGACTGACTTCTTTGGCACTGACATTATAACATGTTATTAACACTATTTATAATGCATTATATTAACAATTCATAATGTATAATAAACATGGCTGTAAAATGTAATTCAGTGTAATTCATTTTTATAAATATTTATAGCTATGTTTATAGTGTCATATGAATGCATTAAAACATGTTATAAATGTGTTTATAGATGCTTACAAAGGTGACATTCATAGAAAGTGTTACCGGTGTAGTGATGTTGAATAGGGCTGCAACTCAGCAATATTAATCAGGTTTTCCAATATTTCTGCAGAACTAAATGGTTAAGATGTAAACAAAGCCACTCAGTGGTTTAATGTGAAATACTCCATATTAGAGAAACTTACTGAGTCAGAATTGTTCACAGTGGTGGTGATAGGAACCAGACGTCTGAGAAGTTTAATGCCTTGAAAACTCCTTCAAGAGAAAGTCTTTACCTTACATGGTTACAAATATGCTGCCTGCAACATTGATTTATGATAGTTTTGAAATAAGATTTTGTCCTAAAACATACTTTTTAAAATGCATTCAAGGTGGAGAGGTACATGCAGGGTGTGGTAAGGCAAAATAGTCCCCAAAGAAAACATACTTTTTCTTCTGTTTTACCATCATCAACGTTACATATAACACCTCAGACGATGTGTGGGTTCACTGGTCATTTTTACTAGTAAATAAAAGGACCTTATTTGTGTGGTAGGCACTACGGAGGTTCCTATCACCACCACTGCAGGGAAATCAGAGGTAATAAGTTCCTCTAGAACAGACCTTTTGCTATGAAACCATTCTGAGTGACTTTGTTTACATCTCAACTGCTGAATTATGCAGAAAAGAATTTGGCTTTAAGACAGGTTTCATTTAATATCTGAATGAAAAAAATGTTTTAGTGTTATTTCTATTATTGCTTAGTTGAGCTATTGCATAACATTTATTCAGCTTTTTATTTATGTTGCTGCTACAGGTTGATGAAAAAACATCACTAATAAACAATTCTTTTCATAACAAATACAGCTGGCAAATGCATGACAAGCCAGCAATGCATGACAAGCCAACAAATGTTTCAGCACAGACCGGTTTCATAAAAGTGGCTTCACTGTTTTCAAAGGTTTTAATGACATAATGTATTGATTATTATCAAATATTTCAATATTTCAATACATTTTTGAAAAATTGGTCTTTTCTGAAGGTCTCTCATTTGCTGTCTTTCTGTTAATGATCAGAAATTGGCATCTGGGTGCAGCCTATCAGAGTGAAGTGTGTGTGTGTGTGTGGGGGGGGGGTGTTCATGCTATGCATGCACCCAAACTAAAATGACTGGATTTGTTATGGTTGTGATTTTTGGGGCCTTTTTTGTTTGAGGGCCATTCTGAGTCTGACCAATGTAGTATACAGTACTGTGCAAAAGTCAGAGACCATCCTTCATTTATTTAATTTCTAGTCAAAATGGACATTATTTTGAGGATATATTTCTTAGGAGGATAGATATCAGACAATCCACCTGCACCAAAGCAAAATAAGTAAAAAAAAACAAAAAAAAACAGGAGTTGTTCACAGAAGTTCAAAGAATAATTTAAAGATACAGAGAAAACTGGACTCGTAACAACCACGAAAGACCTGTTGGACCACCGAAACTCTTGATTTTATCCTAAATCAAAGATGAAAATCAAGATGCTTCAGATCTGAAAACATCCACAGGTGTTTCTGTCCATCCTTCCGCTGCGAGAAGACTCAGCACTGTGGGTCTGAAAGGATGTGTAGCTGTCAAAAAGCCTCACTGAGAAAACAGACAAAAAAAAAAACAGAAGCTGCTGGTGTTCTCAGATCAATGGACTGTCTAGACCCCATGTCAACCACAAGGCCTGTGGGACAAGTCAGGCCAGTGACACAGCCCTATTCAGCCTGCGAAATCATTTTAATTTTCTGTTCTAATTAGCCTGTTTCACCCTGAGATGCACTACAGTCCCCAGCATGCACTGCAACATAGTGGGTGTACTGACCCCGCCTTTCCCCAACAGCCATCTAGGGGCTGACACAAATAGAAAAGACGCCTGGTGTGTAGTTCAAGCAAATAGGTTTTTAAAAAACTACCTAAAATAATTTACTTTTATTTAGAATTATCTTGAATAAGTATACAATGTCTATTTTGCAGTTGCAGTTTTTGTATAAACAATGGCCAGTTGGGGTCATGGCAAAATGTGAAGTAAAAATTAAATAACACAGCTGGCCCACAAATTTGCTGAGATTTTTAAATATGACCCTTTCAGTGGTTGAGTTTGACACCCCTGGTCTAGACCTCTACATCACTGAATGTGTGGATTACTTGCATTGTGAGAAGCAGAAAATGCGACCAACTTCTACGACTGAACTTTGGAGATGTGGAAAAATATTCCTGCAGATTGTTATTAAAAAACTGAAAGCAAGTCTCCTGAAAACAATGCAAGCTATAAATATGGGAAATGTCATACTATACATAGCTGCTAAGGCTTCTGTGTAACTTTCTATTAAATACGTTTTCTGCTTTTTTAAATGGTTTTGGAAATGAAACAAAGGTGAGCTCTGACTTTTGCACAGTACTGTATAATTCTAGCTCTAAACAATGAAGACATATTAACAGATGAAATATCCAGAATTTCACTGAAACCTGACTTCAGAATCAGAAAAAATGAAAAATTTGTACGAATATATATCATCAACGATCAAAAATGAACTTGTTGATCTCAGGCTTTCTGTAAAAGAGAACATTTATTGTAATGAAACTCATCCATCTGTACAACATACAAACTGCAACGAGTTTACTTTGAAAGTTTCACACCTCCACATTTAAAACGATAATATCGGACGTACATTTTTCAAGAATATTAGTCATGTAATATAAATATTTGGTACAAAATATCACAGGATTTAAAGCAAAGTAGTACATGGACATCTTCTACTCTCCCAAATCACTTCAACAATGCACTGTTTCATAGAACCACGTTTGTACAACAGTTAGCATCGTTTTTTTTCCTTCTTAAACAGTATATCACTGACAAAGCACGGGAATATTATTGGCTGTGAAATCTGTATGCTGCGTGCACCGAAAACACAAATATTTACCTGCTACCTGCCCTTCTACTGCTTGGAGCCCAGTTCAATCATATGTATATTTTAAAAATAACCTCTTTTCATCCCCTTGATAACTGAGGCGGGGAATGCAATTCCAGACTCATTTTGTGGCTGGCACAGAGGGCAAAATAGCAGGCGATGATTTATTTTAACATCCTAGTCATACTTCAACATCGGACTGCTGTGATTAGCATGTACTGTGGGAATGAATCATCTGTATTTTTATTACTTACAAAGGCTGCTGATAGTTTCTTTTTAAAAGCAGAACATCGGAGGGAAATGATATTATTAGAAAGCAGAGGTGTGAATAAAGCTTATAGCTTTTGACCTTGTGTTTTGTAAATGAACTGAATTGAAACAATATGTACTGATATTCGTCTGTAAACTTTTTCTTTTCCTTTTTTTGGCTGAACATTCTGCATCTGATGTTGACACATTCCACATACATATGTTCGTAGAGTGAAAGCACTGGGAGGTAAATGTATGGAATGTTTAGTTTAGCACAAGTCATTAGGTAACTGTAAATATGTTTCTCTTGGGAGGAAATACAAATGTGGAGTAGTGCTAAGTTCAGGCAAATGTGTGCCAAAATGCAGCATAAATCCAAGTAAACCACATTTAGTGCCTATGACAGAGTAGATAATTGGAAGCTTCTGGCATTTTTTCCAGTGGATGATGAAAACCCGTGCCAATCATTAAACACTTCCCCCCTCAATTTCCTAAAGCACTAAGTCTGCTTTGAGCGCGGCAACAGATTAATGTGGTTTGTAATACATGAAGAAAAGTCAAAAAATATACACAGGTTTGATGGTAAACAGCTAAACAGTGATCTCATTCGCTAACACCTGTTAAGATACCATTTTATAACGAGCTGCCTTTCACACGCTAGCCTAGTGGAGAGTTGCTTTCGCATTAGTTCCAAACACATTCATGGAGAAGTTGGTGAGAAGGTTTTGGTCCTGGTTCTCCAGCTTGTGGTTCATACAGTGCTGGCTTCAAAAAAAAAAGCTTTTCAAGTGATGCGGATGCTCAGTGCTCCTGCTGATACGCTGCAAATGGCAGTTTATCTCGGGAAGGAAGTCTGAAACAGATAGTGAGCATTTTCCGAAAGTACATTTTGCAGCGATACGAAAAGCAATGTGGCCAAGAAGCGTAAACATATTTCGAAAAAGAAACCCGGGATAATCCGAAAATATGCCTCGTCTTGATAACCTTCCTTCCAAAGAGTTAGTAATATGCAGAAGTAAAGTCTGCGTAGACTTGCGTGTCATTTCCAGCTCCGTCTGTGCTGTCTTAATGCATCTGCCTTGCAGAGAGAGAACAGTCAGCAAACAGGCCCCATGGGGTATTTGCCTGTCTGCTGGACGGAGCTGGGTGGAAAGGAGAAGGGCACTTCGTAAATAACTCCAGCTGTGTACTTCACCTCAGAGGCAGCTGGTTTGCGTGGGTCCAGACGGCGCGGTGTCTGTTAGCAGTCCCAGTCGCTTTCCTCGCCCCCGTACATGTCAGCTAATTTGCGGAATCGGGGCCCCCACTCGCTGAGGTAGTTGTAGTCCTGCACCCCATCAGATGAGGCTGAGCCCAGCGAGCTCAGAGATTCGGCCACCGAGCCGTTGCCCTCGTAGGCGTAGGTGGCCAGCGAGTCGTAAGGTGGCGCTGTTGGGCTGCCGTCATGCTCCTGCACCCGCTGGTTGATGAAGTCCCGTACGTCTGCGTTGTCCCGAGATGGCGCGGCGGTGGCCCGCCGCAGAGGGGGCGGAGGGTACAGCGGCTCTGAGGGCAAGATGTCTCGCCTCAGCTTGTTGCTGTCTTCCATGGCCTCTGGGTGGCGTAGCGCCCCGATATCGAAGGCCTGCGTGTCCTCCTCCCCGCCTCCTTCGTCATTATAGCTGACCACATTGTCCCTCACGTCCTCTTTGGAGATGATCAGAGGCTCTTTCTTCTTCTGACGCTTCAGGGCAGCAAACAGCACCACTATCACTGAAAAGAGAGAGAAAAATACACAGTGAGTAGAGCAGATAATGGAGAGCTGACAAGCATGTGCTACCCGAGCACTGAGACTTAATTCACAGTCTTCGAGAGCTGGCCACGGCAGGTTTTCATCCTTTTTTATTTTGAAAGCCAGTTGCAGTGACTCAGTGATCTGAAGAGTAAGCACTAGATGTAGATTTGAAGGCTCTGAGCACCAGTGTTGTCAAAAAGAAAGGAATACAGGCAACAAGGGTAGAAAAAAAAATCTAGAGGGTTTCCATTAAGAGTAGATTTAATCTCTAATCACAGTTCTGGAACAGGCATGGTTTCATGCACATGTGGCGCACTTTAGCAATAACACACTCTCTGTGGAGAAGGCGGTGTCACCTACACAAGAGAACAGCTGCACACTGTGCTCAGGTAGGATCTAGCTGACGCTAATACACTAACCAAAGCCTCTTTCATCATGCCCCTTCACTCTGATATAGAAAAATAAAATGAAGCTATTTTAATATCACTAAGAATCATGGGGCCCAGAATCCAGAGTGCTGGAGCAAATGTACACATAAGGATTTTCAACAATTTGCACAAAATTTGCTCTGAAATGATAATATTTCTCTTTTGTTGGTTTAATTTAAGATGGGTTTAATTAAGAAATGTATCCTTCATTATACAATATCCTGATTGAAAGGCTAACAACATAACATTTATCAGTTCAACCATTTAAGCACATGAAGGCTATTTTTTTTTACCCCTCTCACTTTATTTTGCATTCAGACCATACATGCACACTTCAGACCACCGGAAAAGTAATTAATCTAATGTTCTATCAGACAAAAGCACATGCTGACAGGCAGACAGGTGAGAGAATGAAAGGAACCACCATTTCCCTGACAAACTGAAGCTGAAGCATGAGCGCTTACACTCAACACAGACAGACGGAGTGATGATCAGACTCCTGAAACCATTTGTACAGTGGACTTTGACCAAGGAGGAAATGGAATTTTGACTGTGGTCCTCATAGGAGCACTTGGAAGGGTCTGATTTTTGATTACCACGGCAACAGCACACAGCATCAGAACAATCTCTCTTGCTACTGCAGGCTTACATTAGCAGTGGATTACAGGATACAGTCATCATGTTTTAATGTGGATTTAACTGTATTAGAAAAATTGTTAAAAGTCCCATGTGAAAAATTCCAATATTATACTTATCTGTAGATTAAATGACCACATATATCACCTTGGCAATATGTGATCATTATCGTGATAAATTACATCACAATATGCCAAAATAAGATATTCTGAGCAGATTGTGGATATCTTCAGTACTTAAAAAACACTCCCCAACTGCATGTTCGATTACAAAGAGACCATAGTCTGTCCTATTTTATTGAATTTGTGCAGCATTGTATGTAAATTATTGAATATAAAACCTTGTATTCATTATTTTTATTTATTTTTTTGCTATATTTCCAATTTTCTCCTCAGTTTCAGTGATGTCCAATTTCACCCACTAGCTAGCTGGCAAGCATTGTGCGAGGTGATGAGCCAGAGAGAGACAGTGCAAGGCCAAGTGTGCTCTCTTGGCCGCAAGGATGGCTGTAGCATCACTGGGGATCGAACTCGCAGTCTCCTGATGAAAGCTCATACGCTTAAACATCCCTTAAACATATCGTGACATATTGTGTATCATAAAAACGTTTTTAAGTATCATGATATTAAATTTTTCCATATCACCAATCTCTACCATATCCTGCATTGTAATTTTTTCCTCCTACGACCTAATTTTGACATTGGTGAGCGTTTATAAAGCAAAAACAGTCCACAGTCTATTTTTTGCACGACTATTTTACAATTTTTCAACTGCATTCGAGATAGGTGTATATAAAGGAGCTCTATTCTGATTGGCTGTCCTGTTTTGTCCCTCTTTCAAAAAGCAGTCTAGACAGAAACACTTCTTATAACTTCACTGTGAGTGGGTGGGGATAAAGTGCTGTAGATGAATAGACGTAAAAAAAAAAAATCTCATTTTTAATCAAGCGCCTTTTTTATTTTGGATTTGACTCATCGGGCTCATGTGATTAAATAAAGAAGTATTTTTGTGCATGAAGGTATCAAGTATAATTACATATTATTTTTAGTTATCTACATTTCCTTACTAGTATGTTAGTGCATAATGAGATAAAGATTTCTAAAACTTTTGTTCCAAAATGCTGAAACTTGCTCCTTCTCCTTGTTGCAGAATGCTACAACTTACTAGGGAAGAAACTCTTGCCATATCTAGGTAGAAAACTGAAGGTGAGTAAGTGAGTGAGCGTGGAGTCAAAACAGACAGAGGGAGGTGCTTACAGAGCAGGATGAGGACGCAGAGAAGAATGGCCACCAGAGCTCCAGTGCTGAGCCCAGCCGAGCCGCTCAGCGCCTCTGCGTTACACAACTCCATGGTGCCGTCTCGGGTGCATGTACACACACGAATTGTCAGCGTGCTTGTGCTGCTCTGCATGGGGATGTCTCCATCAGAAATCACCACAGAGACCAGGTAGGTACTCTTCTGTGACCGTCTGAAGCCTGATCGGCGGGTAAAGATGCTAGCGGTGTTATCTGTGGGAGAGAGAAGAGCACCCGGTTCAATAGCAGGCTCAGCTAGGGTCACGTGACATAACCTCTGCTATATCTCAGTTTGTTTTGGTTTGCCTAGTTGGTGATGAGTGCTGCATGAGCTGGGCTTGTGTAAATCTGCAAAAGCCGAAGGTCGGAAAAGCTGAGCCTTTGACCAGGCCCTGCTACTCGGCTCTGCGCTGACTCTGAGAAGCTGGCTTTGGTGGACTGTTTGTGAGAGGCCACTAACCTCCATTGTCTCGCACTGAGAAGTTGGCCCTCGAACTCTCCGGTGCCAGAGAGAAAAAGAACCGGTGCCCAGCCTTGGGTTCATCTCGATCCACTGCTGTTATGGTTTGGATTTTCTGAAACAAAAATGTTTTAAATATGAAACATTAAACATTGAATGAGTTAATTCTGAGTTGTGTGCAGTCAAACGCCTTGTGGAGAACAACTGCCTTGATTGAGCTGTCACTAAAGAAGCAGCTTGACCAAACAGGCTAACATGACAAGTGCTAATTTGAAGTTAATGGCCATCAATTAGTGTGATGACTGGCATAATGCTAATTGGTAGATGGTATGTGATGTTTGCAATATTAGCATTTTTTCTAACTATTACTAATTTGTAAAGCTTAAAATGTAACACAGGATTATTAAGTTTCAATGTAAGCTAATGCACCAAGACTTTTCTGGACCAAGTCATTCTGGACCTTGTCTTTCGGTCTGTTTGCAATTAAATTTTGACAGCGGGTATCTTCTCTAAACATTAAACTTGGAGATAAATACAGACAAATCAATGTTAGTGCTAAAACACACCAATGCAATTGTTTTTCACAAACCATTTAAGTAAATTTAGCAAATCAGATTTTACAGCACAGTAAGGTGCAGCAACATCTCTCCTTGAAAATGTCTTTTTCTTGACTTTTACTGCTCACACATACAAACACAGGAGCTCTTGTTGGGGGCAAGGACAGAGCAATTCAGTGATTGAGCTCAGAGTTCTCTTGTGTGGCTAGCAAGGGCAATTTAAGGTTAAATGCCTTGCTCAAGGGCACATTAGCAGTAAGCTGGGTCTAAAATTTAATCAGCAGTCCTCTGGTGTTTAGCGTGTTTCTGCCTGTCAGGCATAGCAACCAGCCAGACTCTTCACATTCACTGGCCTGCCTCCCTTTAGGCTGATAAAAGTGGATGAAATAGCACATGCAGTGGGTACCAAATCTATTTTTTAATGTCAATACTTTAAAATGTAAACTCTTCATAATCATTTACTACGAAATGGTTTGTTACATTGTTATAACATTCTTTCAGCCAAACATTTTTATTTTTTCCCCTAAGCTTCATTTATGATGTTTGTGTAGGTTTATGTACCCAAAACAGTCATAATTTATTTTTACATGACCATTTTAACCTCTCTTTAAGCCTTAAAATCAAACAGACTATTTTTGTTATTGTGCTTTTAAGACTGATATATACAAATGTCCTGATTGGCCGCCCTGTATTGTGCTTCATTGAAAAAGCAGTCTGGGCTGAAACACTCCTTATAACTTCAACATGAAAGAACAGGGCTAAACTGCTATAGGCTGAATATATATGCAAATTTGTTGGTTTCTGTGGCATCAAAAGTAAAACAATTAAAAATGGCTTGACTGTATGAACCGGAGAGTGAATGGTATGTTTTAAAACTTTAACCAGTTTACATACTACATTAAACTCTTATTTCCAAAAAGAGCTCTTAGAAGGTATGCAGCTAGTATGTAACTCTTAAGTCTGGCTTAGCAGTATACATGCTTTTCGAATGAAGATTTTTTTGGATCATGCTTCCTTTATGCAGTTGTTGTAGTAATGCTGCACTGAAAAGTGGACGGCAGATAGCAGATCTCTCAGTTCTGAGGAACGTCATACAGTGGGCGGGTCAGTGAGCTGTGTGATGACGGACAGCGGGGGAGGCGATAGGAGTCGAGCACTGAAGGAGAGGTGGACAGTTATTATAAAGTGCCTGTGATAAGTGACAGCCCCTGTCATCCGCCGCGACATATAATCTCATCAAGCATGACAGAAAAAGGCCCCGGTGTCTAATCCACGAAGGGGAAATACTCATCACTGATCTCTATCTCCATCCGGAGGCAGCAAGTCCCATAGAGGTCACAAAGTGTTCAACAAACGCCCCTGTTCTAAATCGACACACCAGTCCAATGGCCAAACAGCAGTGCTGATATAATTTCTTCCCATCGCACATCTAACTTGACAAGTTGGCCTGTGAAAAAAAATGCTGAAGTCCATTAAAATAAGCCTTTACCTGTCCAGATTTAGCATTTTCACACACAAAGGTATCGTACAAGTAGGCCAGCATGGGGGCGTTATCGTTGACATCCAGCACACGGATATACACAGGCACTCGACTGGTCTGCTGGGGGTCATCTGCAAGGACAAAAAGAGGCTTTGGTGATATATAGAAAAACTGGATGCTCATATCACTTGAAGCAATAAGTCAACAGCAACTTAAGTGCCATAAAGTTTGTTTATTCATTTGACATGAAATCCAATTCATTTCTGGTGAGTAGTTGTAATTCTACTTATTTATTTGTTTTGGGTTTAAAGATTTTAGAAACTACTGCCTAGGCTAATTTTCTGTCTAATACTTTCAGAATATACACCTACATTTGTATTGAGGAACACCATGGCCTTGCTCTTCTCAAGGTAAGATGACACTAGACAAGCTCAGCACTATTTAATGAGTTAACTAGCTTGCCTGACATAATGAGCTTTAATTTGCTACTAACCAGCTCAGGCTACAATCTATCTAGCTCATGTTAATCAGGTAATTCAGGCAGGTAATCAGCGTTCGTTAGACAAATTCCAACTTTGTTTCTTAGGCTAACACAAGCAAACTATTAAACTAACTAGCTACGTTATGGGAAATGGGAAATAGTAATTAGCACAGAATATCAAACGCACAACTAATTATCCACTAAACAAAAAGCATTATGAAAGCTCTGAAGATATCTTGCTTTGAGATACATCTACATGCATACATGAACAATCACCTTAAATTTCTTTCAACTGTGACTGTCCTGAATACTGAAACTGAATATTGAATGATTTCATATGCCTTACTGCTTAAAGATAAGTCATACACATAAGCAACATACCGGTATGACTGATGAATCACAATAGTAATGCCAAGTTGCATTCAGTCAAAATCAGGAATTTAAAAAAAAAAATGCAAACGTATAGGGGCATACCGGAGTAGTCATACATATACAGTGCAAAAGTCAGAAACCACCCTTTCATTATTTAATTTCCAGTCTAGATGATCATTAAGTAGAAGTTATTCATTTTTCAGCATGAGGAAAAAAAGCAAAAAGCATATTAAAAAAGACAATTACACTGAAGCCTTAGCTAAACATATTATACACACAGTATTTCGTATTGTTTATTATAGCATCTACTCTTTTACGGACATTTTTTTCAGTTTTTCAAAGAAATCCAAAGTTCAGTCTTAAAAGTCAGTGGCATTTTTTACTTCTGTGATCCAAGGAATCCCAAGTACAAATGTAGACTTATTAGTCCATAAAACTTTCCTTCTAATCTCAGGCATCCAGTAGAGTGTTCTAGAACAGGTGTTTTTTTTTGTCCATTTCCTTTTTTCAGTAACAGCTTCTTCACAGCTACAAATCCTTTCAGACCCACAGTGTTGAGTTGTCTTCACACCAGTGGAAGGATGAACAAAGAGTCTATGGATTTTTCAGATCTGAAGCAGCTTGATTTTCTCTTCTATCTCAAAAATGAAAGCTTTAAGTGCTGTTTATCTGATTGGGACAGTTTTGGTGATCTACCAGGTCTTGCACAGCTGTTACTCATTGGTTTTAAGATTAAAAAGCTGACAGACCTAAAACTGCAGTAGGGAGCACAAAAGTAAAGAGTGGACAAATTAAATACAGTTTTGATATACTTACTGTTGGAGGATTTTGCATAATTTCCTGTTAAATATATTTATAAACTCTGAAAAACGAATAATACCTTCTTAAGAATAACATATTTGATGTCTTTTTTTACTGGAAATTAAACAAATGAAAGGGTAGTCTCTAAATTTTGCACTGTACTGTATACATGAGTACGAGATCAGTCTGACAGCAAGAGATATAGACAGTCAGTAATGTATAGATGTGGTGTGTCAATTTTGGAATAAACTCAAAAGATGCTTGTTCAGTCTTGACTCACAACAAGTACTGGCTTCGGATCCCAGCCAGATCTCATGGTTTGGGCTGGATCTGAGCCGAAATCTTTTTGCAACTTCCCAGAAATGGATTAATACTGAGAAATCTTACGAGTAAACTGGAATCAACATGTTTACTGAGTGTATACATGACTTACTGAACTCTGCTGCAATCACAGAGATGTTGTGCCATGCAAGGTTCTCTCGGTCGAGAGGCTTCTGCAGGAATATAGACCCGTTTCCAGCATGCACGTTAAAGATCCGGTCCACGTCCGTGTGGCGATCAATTGTGTACCTGGAAATGACACCATTCCTTGAATCGATAATGCCTAGGCATGCAGGCATGATGCTGCAGTGATGCATGTTAAACAAAGAATGCTTTCTACACAGTAATCCCACGTTTGATACCAAACAGGGGCAGCTGCGCAGAGGACACAGGAATCAGTGACACCTTGTGGAGCAGAACTGATTACAAACACAGAGTCCAAAGCCCGCTCATGCCCTGTGCCCATTTGTTCTCGTTTCACCAGAAGCCCACAATATTGCTCCTTCAGACGCAATCATTCAGGGGGACTGTTCAATTTGCTAATTATCCTCCTGATGTTCAGCAGAACCACGCTGCTCGTGCACACTGGCCCTGATGTCTCTGATAATTACCAGCCCTGAAGTCCTGCTCCCTGTCTGCCGAGGCTCTTTAATTGCACTTCTTCTCTTTGCTCTTATTTACTGTGGTCTCCGGAGGGGAGGAAAAAAGGGACCGTTTATTGTAGTGGTGAACCCAGTGCATCAGCTTTATCATCTGGAGGCTTTGGACAGTGATAATATACTCATTTATTCTCATAATGGAAGCTTATTACGATTATCTCAATGAGAACTCGCAATCGAGGGACCTTTCGAATTAAAAGAGTGTTCAGTGTGGATGTATTCAGTCTCAGTTCGTATCTGTGACAGCTTAAAATGCAAAGTGGGGCTCTACACTTGGAGGTCAGTTGGATCAATGAGGATGTGCGTTTTAGCATCTTTCAGTTTCAGATCAAAAATCTTGTACACAAGACCGAAATAACATTAGATGCAGTCTGAATGGTCTCCCAAGGTGCAGTGGAAATATATTAAGATGCTTTATTGCATGGCCATTTAAGTTAGGTTAATGGCCATTTAAGTTAGGTTAATGAATTAATGAAATTAATGAAATAAGAAGGCTAATGAAATAAAACAAAATAAAATGTATTTTATGTGGTACATGTAAATGTTTCAGTTGATGTTGTCTTCTTTACTTTTAATTACATATCTAATTATGCATCTACTTGTTTTGTATACATAACATTCAATGTTCTTCTGCTACTGTAAAACCCAATTTTCTCCTGGGAGATCAATGAACTACACCTACAGTACTATGCAAAAGTCAGAGAAAACCTTTTCATTTCTTTAATTTCCAGTCAAAACGGCCATTAAGTAGGGATGCACCAATACCACTTTCCCCCCTTCCTTTACAGATATCTGTTCCATAAGTATAGGCTGATACCACGAGTACCAATACAGTACTAACTAACTGTATCTAACCTAACTAGCTTAGAAATCCTGATATTTATACAATTCCACTTTTAAAATATTTTACTTTGGTAAAAGGTGTGTTCTGTTTCACTAATAAAACATGCCAAGCTTGAATTAATGGCATTTACTTGTTGAATTACATTAAATTATTATATATTAGAGGGATGTGAAAATTGCCAGACTATCACTGCAGCTGCCTTCTCACCCTACAGACTTTCAGTATTTACTATTATATATTTAATAATAAGAATCATATTTAATGTGAGAAATTTTTACTGAGCAAAAACAGAACTGAATATTTTATGGATAAACCTGTGGTCTCCACATGTAAGCACACTGCAACCTATCTGGCTTGGCAAAAACGGAGCCGGAGATTGTTTCACATGCAAATTTCTCAAGTCATTTGTCTCCTACGTTGCTCTTAAATCTTTGAGGTTCAGATTGCGCTGGAGTTAAAATTACAGTCGTTCACACTGTCAGTAGCAGAGGTTAAATACAGATTTCTTAGCTTGGTTGAAGCAAATGGCCGCAAGACTTCACGGCTGTGTGATGCAGCTGACTGACAGAGGCGCACCGCAGGTGGGGCTACTGGTTTGGTCTGCAGGCTGCTATGCTACAGGCTCAACCAAGTCTAAAGGCTTTCATTACCCTAAGACACCGGCAGTTCCTTCCATATGTCTCTCTAACGTTCAGTGCCTCGATAACAATCTGGACTAAGATTAACTGTAACGGACTATACGGGGGAAACAAGGGATTACTGAAAGATGTCTGGCTCAGCCATTCAGATATAGTGGGCTCCTGTTAGCGTGTTTTACACTGTTTGTATGTTTCGTTATCTGGTGTATTTGTGACATAACAGTGAAACTAATACCTTAGGAAGAATTCCAACTGACCCATCACCCATTATTTATGCCCTTCCATAAAATACTTATGTTACAGACTTCAACATTAGCATTTTTACCATTGCTTGTCAACCCAAACCACTACCATGTTAAAAAAAAGCAATTGCTTTGTGGTATCATTCATAGGTACACACAAGAGGGTGAAATCTGCAAGGTAGCTGAGGTGTTTGGGTAGTTGCTTATGTGAATGTTAGTGTCTAAAATAACGAAGTCAGTGAAGCTTTTGGGAAAACCTTTAGTTTGGAAGACAGCTGTAACTTGTTGGTTTTAAAATTATAACGATGAAGCGCCAGTAGAGTTTAAAACGTTAAAGAGTGGACAAATTAAATAATGACAGATTTGATATTATATTTAGGGGATGGGGTTATTTATATATCTGTTAAATATATGTTTATATATGTACTTTTTTCTGATGACAAATAAATACGGCTAAAAAAGCCCTACAAAGATGTTAAATGCAATGCAGATGTTTGCTTTTCTTGTACTTTCAATAATTAGATTTTTTCCTTGTCTAAGAAGAAAGCTCATAGCTGAAATTATGTGCATGTGTATGGGGCTGGAACACTTAGGCCTTGTGTGGGCGAAGTAGAGTTCAAGGATCCTGTAGTATGAGCTGCTTACTTGACTGGGCTGCGGCGAGCATCAGGGTCCACAGCGCTGACGGAGCCGATGGCAGTACCCACGGCTGCATCTTCTTTGACCTCTAGGATGTAACTGGAGCGCTCAAAGCGAGGAGGCTCGTCCACATCCTCCACGTTGACCCTGACTGTGGCCGAGTCTTTGGAGTCCACGCTTACGAACCGCGGGTCTGGGTGGGTGTTGCGCACCTGGATCTGCAGGGTGTACAACTTCTTTTTCTCATAATCAAGAGGCTGCAGAGAAAACATGATCACAGAGATAAACAACCCGCCCACACTGTGTGCTCAATACAATATGCAGGACCAGTGTGGGACACACATGCGTGTTTCCCTGTCGAGCCAAACTTCAAGTAACCAAGCTGAGGTAAATCATTATTTCACAGCATGAATGCCTCTAATGAGACTGCAGCGTATTCAAGGTTCGCATGAAATCTTTACCTTCTTGACAGTGAGGATGCCTTCCTGGGTGTTTCTATCCGTGGTTATATCGAACACATCTAGGCCATCCCCGCTGGTCAGAGTGAAAACCATCTCAGCGTTTCTGCCGATGTCGGCGTCCACAGCTCGGACTCGGCCCACCACTTCCCCAGCTTTGGCCAGCTCAGGGATGCTGAACTGGTAGATACCTGATGGGAGAAGTTCACACATCTTAGCTGATCTGTGCTGTACACCTCTTGTGTACCTTCCCTATGGATGATGTAGTAGTCTGTCAGTTCTTATACTAGAGTCTTCAGCATGCATACAAATCTCAACTTGCAAGGTGGAAACTAAAAACCAGGTGATGAGAGAACAATCCTTACTAAAATGCATGGTAAACAACGTATACATGTCAATCAGATATTATTCTGTTCTGATAGAGCATTTCACATTTGCATGCAGAAAAAAGGCAGAGGCAAGAGGAGGGGGTCCAAGTAAAGGCACTAAAGAATGATCAAGCTTAGCCTGCTCTGTCCACTTTAATCAGGATTACCACACAGACCTCATGCACTTTGGCGAGGCCAGGATGGCAGCTTTGCCCTTAATCATGCCCCACTGCAAGATGGTCCCTCTGTGACAATGAATACAGCCAAGTTGCATTTTGCTATGGTTGGTGCACACATGCTCTATTTCTGTTATTGCAGTGATATGTGCTGGTACTTATGACCTGTATTTATCAAGAATAATGAAATACAGGGTACTGATTTAGGACCAGGTCTTGTCTTGTTATGAAACTAAGTTCATTAGGGCATAAAGGGCCACAACCTAGATCGGTAGTCTTGATCTAAAAATGCTGTATTCAATTTGCTAACATCATGCCAGTAAGCATTCAACATGAGTAATGTGTTCATGACATCCAGCCACTCATTTAGATAAAAGCATACAGACAAAAAATTCATGACTTGCAACAAGCTTAAATCGTTAGCAAACCCCAATGTGAAGTGTTTCAGTAAAAGTAGCCTTATACTGTAATTCTTTATTGTAGAGGTGTCTGCTGCAGCCTTACTTTGTGAGAATTGTGGGGGGTTGTCGTTCACGTCGGTGAGGGTGATATTGACTGTAGTGGAGCCAGTTAAGCCACCCCTCTGGCCTGCCATGTCCTTGGCTTCAATCACCACCTGGTAATGCTCCCTCTGCTCCCTATCCATGTCCGAGGGCCCCAGGGCTGTCCGGATTATGCCTGAAGGAAGCAAAGGGAGATTTGAGAGTTTTTTTTTTTTTTGGCTGATTGTTTTGCTGATATCTGCACCAGCTCCTGATTCAAAGAGATTAACTACATTGTGCTGAAAAAAACTTCTAGTCTGCAGAGTGACGATCATTGTTATATGCTATGGAGAGAGTTTAAAGTCACACTCGCTCTACCATATGACAATGATTGCAGCGCTATGATGCTCTGGGGAAGCATAGTGAGAGTTTTCAGTAGCAGCAAAAAAAAACTTGTTGTGTTGGAATAGCACGGAGCTCACTGCAATCACACACTTCCTTATTTTGCCTTGGAGATTGAAATGGGCGTCACTGGCCGTTAAAGAAATACGGCTGCAGGAGGTGAATGAACTGGGCTGAAGGATAAGGACTAGTGTTGTACAAGCTTGGATTCACAGCACCTGACATCACCTTCTGGTTATAGCCAAGGGTATCTTTTATTACTCTAACACCTATTTCAAAAACTTCCTTTATTACACTGCATATAATAACAGATACACTAAGGGTTACTGGAAATTGAGTGCAGCACTTGACCAGAGGGACTGCAAATGGTCATAAAGCTGCCGCAGATGGGCGTTAGAACGATGCATCTACTGTGTCTCACAACTGTTCTGTCCTATATATACATGAGCACAGAAAAAGGGCAAAAGGCAAATCCAGTAATTCATATATAGCATGACGCCCAAGCTTTTCTTTTTCTTTGAATGACACAAACATTGCCAGATTAACCCTGAACACTGAGGAATATCCCTTTTTTCAGCCCAAAGCTCTTTTAGGACTTTATGTACTCTGATGTGACATGGACATCATCATCCATGTCACATCTGGGCTAACCCCTATCAGTGTTAAGCTGGATGGTAATCTGCCACAGGAGCTTTTGTGTTTCAATTTCGCTTTTGTTTAAACAAAGACCTCTGCTGGAGATGTTCCAGGGTGCACATTAGAATGATTAAACTAACTGTGTGAGTTTGCACGGCTAAAATGCTCAGGCGGGAGGGCCATAATGCCAACCTTCTACATTACTATGCTCTCTCTCTCCCCCTTTCACTCTCTATCTTTAATTCCTTCTCTCTGGATTCTCTCTCTGCGCAATTTTGTTTGTCTACGAGTGTGTGTTGAATGTATTTCTGTCTCTCTCTCTCTTTCTCTTTCTCTCTTTCCTCCCTTCTGTCTGAGAAATCTGAAAATGATATAACAGATCACTTTGGACAGTCTGACCTGTATTTGACTCCACTGAGAAGTATGGGTGACCCTGGCTGATGCTGTAGACAAGTTTTGCACTCAAGCCAAACATTTCATCATCTGCGTCGTGTGCTGTGACCTGAATAACAGAGGTGCCTGAAAAAAAGAAAAAAATAAAGCATGAAAGTTACTAAATGACTCAAATGCATATATCAGACACTGTTTTCTAATAAAGCAGTTACATAAGTTCTAACTTGGATTTAATGACTTATTGATTGCTGTGATACATAAGAATTTATCTGGTAGCTTACTGAGTGCAAATAGCAAAAACACTACAATCCAGACTCTGATTTAATACAAAATCTCTGACTCAAGACATGTGCTTTAATAGCTAGAGTGGTCATTCAAACCAATACATTTTTTTTTTACAGAAAATGCACTAAATGAGTATGCCTGAGCTGAATCATACCAACGTGTGACCTCTCAGGGACGTTAGCCGTATAAACCTCCTTCTCGAACTTCGGCTCGTTGTCGTTGATGTCGTGTAGTTTGACAATGAACTCTGTCTCCGGTTCCAAGGGGATGCCGTTCTTCTTGTTGACAGCCTGGGCTCGGAGAGTGTAGTATGGCTTCTCCTCTCTGTCCAGACTCCTGGTGGCATGCAGATCACCCGAGTTTGCATCTATCACAAAGATCGTCCCAGCTCCTTCGCCTGTGAGCACATACATCACCGTGCCATCTCCTCGATCCAGATCAGAGTGAAGCTGTGGAGGAAAGGCCATTCAAGCAATTCATCAGTAACCCTTAGATCAGTCTTTAGCTGATAACACTGCTAAAATATGTATTACATTCAGTAGTCTGGAGCTGTTTTTGGAGGTGGCTGTTTTTGGAGGAACAAGACAATAAACTAAAAGCTGAAAAAGAAAGTACTACGTAGGATTTACGAGGGCAATATGTGAAGATGAGCCCTGACAAAATTGAAATCTGATTGCTTATCACATGAAAGTAAGACACATCAAATGTGCAATCAAGGTGAATACATATTCATTACAAAGAGAGACATCTCCACCTGCTATCTCTATGTGGAATGAGTTTTCTTCTGAAATTCATTCATTTCTGAATTTCATGAGCAAAATCAAAAAGCGTTGTCCGTTGCATCCCAAGAGAGGCATGTTTGAAACACATCTTACCATTCCAGATGACAGTTGTCATTCACTATGTCAGTTTGAGTAAGGAGGGGCTGAGCAGAATCTATATACTATAGGTTTATCTGATTGCTTTAAATAATGACCCCTGATGAAAGAAAAAAGGAATTTAGTCTGCATTATGTTCACAGCTCAAGTACGTTGTTTTGTTGAAACGAATCTTTGTTTTCAAGTCGTGGAATGTTACAGGCATGAAAAGGTAGATCCATAACTTCATAACCCCAGCAAAAAGCCTTTCTGAACCTCTTTTAGAGTGTGCACAACTCTCCTCTATAGTCTCTTTTTCAGCTTAGGTTTGCATCAAGCATGGAGGTTGTGTAAATTCTGTGCTCCCAGCACTCCACATGAATACTCCATTGCATGCTGACCCTTCGCAAAGCATGGAAGCACTAAGCAACAGTACTGAGTTCTTTTTTATTTTTTTTATCTATCATATATTCTAATCTTTGATCCTTTGTCCAGACCCTTCTGCCTCCGAGGGTGGGCAGCACAGTGAGGAAGCTAAGGCCTTCGTTTTCTTCTTAGTCCTTATCTCCGACCTGGCAGGAGCCATGCTGGAGAACACTACCTTCACCATGCCCACACATTTCATCTTCTGTATTACTAGTTATTAAGAGACGACAGCTGAGAGAGAAGATGAAGAAAGATCATGAAACTGTTCCAGTACTCTCTCAACTGACATATTATTATTGTGATTCTACTCAGACATGTAACATGAAACAAAAAAACTTCAGCGCAACGTAAAGTGTGGTATCGACATGCCAATGAAAAACGCAAGACTTTGCCATGTTATTCATAAGCTCATGCTTTCCAAGTAGTTCCAACCAAAAAGGATTCAGTGCAGCACAGTGTGTGAAACATTGAGCACAAATAAGTGGATTCATAGTATTTTTACAGTGTGGGCTTAGTTTGTCTGATCTAACTTATCAGAATAAATGAATATCATGACATAGCATGTACTGCAAAAAAATTCTTGAAGTGTCGTGATATGACATTTTGCCGTATCGCCGTAACTACACTGCCACTTAAATTATACCTGCACATGGCAAAGCGTGGAAAACTTTACAACTGGATCATTGCACCATCTATTGTCTACATGTCTGAACAACCTCTGCTGAAATGAAGTTGGCATTGCGTTTGCTTATCGAAGTGCAAATCATGTACATTTAAACCAAATAAATTGAATGCAGCACTTTTTTCAGAGTATGGAGATAAGCATGAATGGTTTCCTACCTTGCCGATGTATTGATTATCCATGCCAGTGTATTCCTCCTGGAGAAAGAACTGCTTCCACATCCAGCCTCTCTTGAAGCGTCTCAGAGTCTCCACATCTCTTTCTTCCTGCGTTACCCTCGCTTTTTCCTCCCCAACTGTCCCTTTTAAAAATGCCATGGCGTCCACGCTCTGTGCCGCCCACACCCATAAGAAGCATACGGTCCAAGTCCTCATCTTGTCTGATCTCAAGGTAGCCTGCAGCTGTCTTTGGTCCTATCTGCCCAGGTTAAAGCCTTGTCTTGTGGAGGTGTTTGCTACCCTCATAGTCCTCCCTGCTGGCAGCTGGCAGCAGGCATGGGGTACCTGTAAAGACAGAGAAATCGAGTTATTAATTGGGTGGAAGCTTCAGATTGAATTAGCCAACAGCTAGTGCGAATCGTTCTTTTTTTTTATATAATTAGAAGCAACCGTATCAAGACGACAACCATCTGCTAATTAAAAGATATCTCTTAAAAAAAACTATATGATGGCAATTCTGCAGGACTTCTGAGTGACTCAGGCTCTGATATCTATATAATTGGTGTCCCACGATTTAGAGAGCGTGAAGTGGAAAGTGGAGGCTTAGACCAGCGCTGTTCTGCAGGAGCCCGTTTAGCACAAGCGCGATGAAACTCAGATAAGCTTTCTTTCTCTCCCTCTCTACAGCCAGCCATTAGACCCTGACTCCAAAAATACCACAAAAAAGGCCAATGACTCTTGCAAATCTATTATCAATTAATCAATGCAAGTCCACTCTAACTGCCCTGCTTTACAGACCAAAACACTTATGTAGCAATTGAGTTAGGAAAAAAAGAGGAGAGAAAAAAGCTCACTTGGACACAGAAATGTTTACTTCTAATATGTGGTGGACAGTTTCATCATTTGGCATGGGGAGAATAGCACGGTCCCACAGCACTGACCCCTCCAAATGAAAGCCAGAGAGACAAAAGCATCCTGCCACCACATAATAATCAGCAATCACCCCGTTTCCTGTTTCCACATCAATCTTAAGGCTTGTCTGCAGCCCAATGCCTGGCCTTCCTCCCTTTCACTCTTTATCGAGTAGATTGCAAATGTAATTGCACTGGGTTGGGGAGGTAGGGAAGATGGCCATTCCTTTCATGAATTGCATTTAAGTGCCTTCAGTTTTTGATTTACAATATTGTCAGTGACATTTGCTTACACATCTCCATCAATATAAGAAGACAGCGGGTCAGTGTGTCTGTACAAAGTGAGAGAAAGCGAGATGCTTAAGGGCCACCGATTCAGCTGAAAAAGCATATTAGTACCGCTGGATTTCCTCATACATGCATACACTCCTTTAATGCTACTGCCATTCTGGTGTAGGTCTCTGTTGAGCTTTCCATTTTGTTCAGCCTTATGAATTGGCTTAATTGAATAAGGTAACAATAGATACTGGGTCATATTGATTTGCTGTCAAACTCAATGAGCTTGAATGTACCATGGGACCTCTAGAATGTATATGTGTGCAGTTGTGTGTGCGTATAACAAAGAAAGAAAAAAAAAGAGATGTCGGCTCTCCCATGTCTCACAATTCTAGTTTATGGAGGCTGGTCTTTATAGATTTTTGGAGTCCAAACTCCAGAGAAAGGGCTCCTGGAGCACATTAGTCAAACTCAGGGAGCCATTTCGCACAGCTCTATGACCTGGCAAATCCCCTGACACAGTCCTGCCGGGGGAAGTCAGCTGGATCTAAAGCGGTTTTGTTACATGGTGTGGCCGAGGGAGCAGACACAGCTCCACCACAAAATGTCTCCCCGTTCATTTATGAATCCGACCTGCTGCGAGGGAAGCAGGCGAAGGAGCATAGAAGCTTCCCTGCTGTCCATAAACACAACTGCACAGTCTAGAAAACTCGACATGACACCTTGACTTCACACTGTCCATCATTTCAGAGCTCCTCGCACAATTCCACAATGACCTAGGATGTTTATGGGTATGTTCTGACACTACAAGTGTGATGTGAAAAAAACACACCAATGTCATCAGTGTCAAATTAATACAGGCAGTATTAGAAGGCTGTCCAGTGTTCTTTACGTATTAACAAGAGTTTCAAATGTATACTGCAGATTCTTTTTAATCACTACCTTATACATTATAGTGTTAAACTCTAAAATTTAGCCTAACAGAAAAGGTCTTCAGGTTATTTCTTTAGAATGGTACAATTACGTTTTAACATAAGCCTCATAAATTAGTACTCTTTCATGAACAAGGATAAATCTGTTATCGTGTTCACAGGAGACACAGAATAATTAGCAAAAGTGACCTATCACGTGTCTCAGATTCAGTCTTTGATGGCTGTTGTTTTCGGAGAACTTAGCATGTCGTCTGACCTTGAGACATCAGCTGTTCTCTCTTTTTTTTAAACACCTTGTTTTTATCCATTCTCAAAGGCACCGTCCCCTCAGAGTCTCTTGGGATTGGGCGAGACAGAACTGGGAGGGGGTACGAAAGGACTGACAGGCAGGGGGTTTGGGGGGGGCGAATAGTAGCAACACCTGTGGAGGACACGGGGAGCCAGCAGGACAAGGGGAGTGAGTGAACAAACGTGTGTGTGTGTGTGTGTGTGAGTGTGAGTGAGGCAGGGGCTCTAAGCGTGGCCCTTGCTGATAGCCCTGCCACACAGCAGACAGCACAGCACTCCTGATGAGTCCCGCAGGGGCAATTAGGAGCGAGAGAAGAAGAATGTCAGCCACGGGCGGCGACAGGTAACAAGTTCTGCTGCAGGAAGTACAGCGCAGCAGAGCAGAGAGCAAGGCACAGCCAGCTAACACCAACACACTGTCTCCCAGTTCTCCCATATAATGAATAAGGCACTGGACCACTGCCCATTAACTAGATATACCCGGCTCTTGGGTTTTTTAAATAGGCCAGTCATGTTTTGCATGCTAATCTTACATGATAACGCCGCTTAGGATAGTGGTGGCTGAATAAATGTTTGATTACACTGAATTGATATTCGGACATCTTTTTTTTCCCCCCACCGGCACTCTATTAGAAGATCGGTGGAGCAGCTCTCATCCTGTGGCTGCATCAGTGAGCTCTGGAAATGAAAACAGTGCGACCGAACTCCCTCATCTCACTTGCGCAAAATGGAAGGAGACACATGCCATGTTGGATTGTGGTCGGCCCCTCTCTGAACGGCAAGCAGCGAGGCAGGAGAGGGAAAGCGAGGATCAGGTAAAGGCAAATTGAGTCTGGGTGGCACACTCGAGCTGATCAGAGCTGATCCTGTTTCCATTCTGTGGACTAGCTAGCCAAGCAGCCAATTCGTGTCATTCCCCAGGGCACAGTGGGTAATCGATACCTATCGATCCGTCTGTTTGGGGGAAAAAGGCTGTCTAGACAGCTGGGTTTTAGGATGCTAAGGTATCACTTCTCCTGCAACGCTCTTAGAGAATGATGATTGATTTATTCATCTCACTCATAATTTTTCCACACCGGTCCATTTTTCAAAGCTATTTATATCTAACTACGACCAGCCCATGTACAATTACATCCCTTAAAAAGAGGCACAAAGAATCAGCGGTTGTAAGACACTGAAAAAAATCTGCTTCAGGTCATGTTTGACAACACAACCGACCCAGTCCACTGGATAAACATAACCATAAGCTACGCTTCATGCACTTGGACATAGCGGCAAGTGCTAATTCTTTTCTTATGACCACTTGTTGAGGCACAGCGAAGTGGAAGAAGCCTGAGACATGTGACTCATTGGCTGCTGGTACTTAATGCGGAGGGTTGCCACACTATACAAGGCGTAATCCTGCAGCCTAGGCCCCTACCAGACACAAGTGTCCCCCAAGCCTCCCCCACTAATCTCTTCTGCAACATGTGCGCCTTAATCTCAACAGTAGCAGATAATGGATTCAAATGTTGGAGTTCCTTTTATTTATTTATTTATAGATATTTTTTTTTTGCTCAATGGGATGGCCATGTGCACCAACACAATTAGTGTCAGGGAGCGCTGCCCGGACCAGATGGGACCTCTTAATTACGTAACGCGAGAGGCCATAATGTGGTCTGGAAGCAATACTGTGCCAATGACTCTGCTTCTTCTGCTCAGCCTCAATGGAGGCGTAAAAAATGGCAAGCTTTTTAAGGCACGGTCGTCTTGGAGCAGGCTTTGTGATTTAAACAAAGCAATTCAGCCATACGTGCTAAAAACCAATGCTCCTGAAGACACCATTCAAGGTGCGCGACATTCATTCGCTCGTGAAGGGACTCAACCACGGCCCGCAACTCACTGCAGCTTGAGTCTCCATTGTCTCTCCATGCACACTATTCAAATAGAAGGCACAAAGCACCTGTTAACCTGAGTTTGTGTGTGGGCACTAGCGTTTACAGTCCCGTTTGTGAGTTTCCTCTGTCATCCAGTGCCTGTATTGTGGAGTCTTTGTTTGGTTTTCCCTGTGTGAGGGGAGGAGACGCCATGAGAACTGAAGCTTTCGGCTGCTGCGTAAAGAACTCTGTGGGAGCTCTCGGGTCAGCAGTTTCCCCTCAGCATTGTGGTCGAGTACTGGAATGCAGTCCCCGCATTGCAATGCAAATGCACCTCTCTGTGTGTGAGAGTGTGTTTGTGTGTGCGTATACGTGTGTGTGTTTGTTTGCTTGTCACTTCCACCTCACTGACAAATACGCAGATCAGAAGCCCACCCTGCTAATAGAGTTGTTGATGCTATAGTCAAAGTCAGGGTGAACTTTTCGCGCATCATCGTTGATATTTATTGTGTGTTTTTCCCACAAGGCCTTTAACAGCCTGACAGCACCATTAACTCATCCACAGACTCAAACCCATCTTGAAACTTTGGCACTTAACTTAGGTAATCACAGCAGACCAGCACTTCAGACTGGCAGCTCCATAACTATCACAGCCTCGCAATACATTTCAATTTGTGGGGGGAAGATTTACATGCAGGCACCCAAATGAAAAACCTCTACTCTAAGTAATAACTCAGAATGTGTTTTTATGCCTGCACCCTTGCCTTGTACAGCCTTTAAAAGAGTGTTTCTTTTTTTTTTCTTTTTTTTTACAATCAAGGTAACAATGCTTTCATTTTAAAAGGTCAGGCTAAGTCATCTTGATTGCAATCACAACATCGTCTGACATTTTGATTCTGCTCCTTTGCTGGTATTAGAGTTTAAGCTGCACAACAAAAAGAAAGGGAGAGGGGGGAGAACATGTATCAACAAATTAATCGATAATGACATTTATTGACATTAACAACCACAGAAATAGAATTGAAAACCCAAAGCTCTATAGCTATAAATAAATGAAGGCCTGTGGCAGCATCTAGGAATTTCTTAGAATTAAAATATGATGAGGTTGTTCAAGGCAAATGGAGAAAGAGGTTAAACGATACTGATAAAGCCATTTTTTCCTCATTCTCCTTTTCTTAGCTCATCCATAGTCTGCAGGCCGTAAGGTGCTGTAGGAGAGCTGAACTTTCTGACCCCAGGCTTGTCAGGTTATTAGTCCACACTTGTCTTGCTGCTCTTGTACAAAAGAAATGGGTTTGTTCTTTTCACAAGGGCCCCTGCTTGGCTTCCACATGAAGTGCACGAACCATACAGAAATCTGAACACACTGGTTGAATTCACTCCTGTGTGTGGCTGGAGCACATGACCTTTCTGTGGCCACACTCGGCTATCCACTGCAGCAGCAATTCTCCTGCGAATAGTCTTTTGGCTTAGAGCTCCATCCTTAGTATGATGGCTTTTTCACAGAGAGAAAATAAGTCAACGCAACCCAAAAGTGCCAGGTCACAAGCAAGTCCCAGGCATCCAAAAGGGTTGGAGGGTTAAGATCATGTAAACTATGTATTCCTAGAGATAATGCTGTTCCAATACCCAGCATCAGTATAGGATCGAATCTTGGTGGAAAAAAGAATGAACCTAATTAAGCGTGATGTGATGACAACAGCAGCCACACGTAATCTAACACTAACACAAGAACAAGCAGCTAAGTATTACACAAAAAATTACAGTTTCTTTAGTTTAAATAGTCTAAATGTGCACAGTAAGTCATACTGCTGTTTGTTTATTTCTTCCTTTGGGGTAGTACAGTGTCATGAGCATGGTGCTTTAAGATGACCATCTTAAGTGGCATGGGTAAATTAAAATAGCTCAATTTAAAGCTGACAGGGAAAAAAAAACTGACCAGAATCTGCATCAAAAAACAAAAAGCGGTACTGTGCAACTTCTAATACTCACTCTACCATCTTGTGATACCATCTTTTTGCTCTGATGGCTTTGGAAATCTGGCCTTTCTCAGCCTTGACATAATATAGGAGGTTCACAAGAAATACTGCATATCTAGATGTTGTGTCACTCTTGTGTAACAGACTTGGCCAGCTCTGCTAGTGAGTAATTTGTGTCTACTGATCCACTCTCAGTTTGGATTGACTTGTGAAGTAAGAGAGAATAATCAATTGAAAGAACAAAGAAAACAGAGCAGCAACCCAAGTTAACGACATTAGGCCATTATCAGTTTATACTGAATGTGGGGAAACAAGAACACGACTGGAAGTTTTCCCAAATATAGAAGCAAAGGTGATTCTTGACAACTCCAGCTGTGGGAGTCATTATTCACAGGCATTCTCAATGGGCTCTATTACCAATATTATCAGCAGTGAGATAATAAGGCATGGAAATTATACCATACCACCAGGGGTTGAAGAAATTAATGCCAAGTTCACTGCAATTCTGCAGCATTTTTGAATTTGATTATTCCTATAGCCAGGCCTTTCCAGCAATCCTGATACTGATCTGTAATTCTAAAAATGGCAAACATGCGAAAATGGGGAAAGAAAGTGGTTTTAGATGATTTGAGTGAATTAATTAAGTTCAGGAGAAACGGGTGCTTCGTTTTACCACGTATCTGAACACATCAGCAGAGCCTGTTCAGTTATGCATTCGCAAGTCTGCCATAAATCAAACCATCTATGAAGAGTAAGCCAGTTCTACAGGCCAGTGTCTTCAATCTTAAAATGACAAGATCAAGGTGGCTTCCATGATAAGCTGGATAGAAAGTGGTTTCCTCTGTGACTTAAAGCAGGAACGTTCAGAATACGCCTGCACACAAGCGATAGAATCACACTGTGGTTCACACCCATGGAACATGTGCACTCCCTGCAACAATATGGTGCTTAATCAGTGGTTGACCTTCGGCGGCAGGGTCACGGCGATTACTATGTAAAACCGAGATCATTAGAGGTCACCTTCACCATGTGTTTGGTGAATAAATCACTTTAACACTGACAGAGATGCTGAAGATCTTCTGACATAGCTCACTGGTAGCAAGATGTCTCCAAGATCAGTATTCCATCTGCACACGCTGCACAATTCACAAAGAGAGCAGGCCGATCCTTATTTATTGTAATGCACAGGCCCTGAATGGCAGAAATATTCATTGTGCATTTAGAATTCCGTTTTAAGTTTGTTTTTCATCATCCATGCCATTTTTTTCCCCAAATTCTCCCTCCCTCTCTGTGATCTGCCCTGTCATCTCAGTCACTGTCTGATGTGAGCAGTATGGAGTGCGTCCAAAGCCGTCTCACTCTGTGGCTATTTCTTCTATAGGGACGATGGGGATGGCAGAAAGAACCAAGGCCCATGATCACTGTATATCTTGAAGAGCAGTGCTTTATCGCTTTAGCATCAGTTCTCTCCATGTTCATCATGTTACATTTATATTCTTTAAGATCTAAAAATAAAAAAAGCATTTTTGCTAAGTTTTTAGTGCGCTGACTGAAGAAAAATAGCAGAAACGCAAGCCTTATTATGGAAATCATTCATATCCACTTATGAATCCAATTACTAAGCATCTGTATGTTAGTAAATTACCAAACAAAGCCAAAATTACACAAATTAGCAAACAAAAATAGCTCCATCTTCTACAGAGGGATTTGAAAGAAAAAAACAACAGATGGTATAAATATTTTTTTGAAGAATTTTGGACATGCACACCCATTGTTTCCAAATCTGGACACATTTAAAGACCAAAAGTACTGAAATAAGTATCTGTGAAGCTCTACCTTTTCCTCTGGAAACTGTGGTTTCTTTGAAATGGCTGCCCGTGTTTTCAGCAGTTCAGTTGTCACTATCTCAAAGTGCTCTTCTTTGACATTGCGATAGCCATGAAAAATTCCATTAGTGACGTAATGGCACTACACATGGCTTCATAAATCACTCTGGGGTGAAATTAATTACAGGCGTCTGCTAATCAATGTTATCCAGCTCCATCTCCAGCAGCAAACGCAGCTGACTACGGGCCATTGTCGTGTCAGGTGACAGCGGGCACTGATCTAATTAGCATACAAAAGTACGCAAAGCATTTGCATACAGACATCTTTTCAGCTTGGCTGACTGAACTCTAAACTACAAAAAAAAATCCTAAACTACTCATTTACATAAGAAATAGAATGTTATTTTGGAAATTGAGAGATGCAGAGTTGTACTTTTAAAGTTGTACTTTCCAGTCCAGGCCAAGACAGAATTAAATGCTGTGAGGTGGGGCTGTACTAAAGGTCTGGAAGTACACTGCTCCTAAAAAAAATCAGAGGCAGTACTGTCAAATTTTATAAAAAAAAATAAATAAATAAATTGGAAAGTTATACGAAATGTCATATCGATTCTACGTTCCAGAGTGAGTGAAAGGAAATAAAGAAACAGCAGCCTGTTTTCATTAAATAGCCATTTTAAATTGTCAGAATTCATTATGGCCTAACTAAAAGGATCCAAATTCATGTGTAAAGTTCCTGTGGGAGTATGTATACATGTATGTATGTACTTATTTATTTAATTATTATACTGAGCTTTTTTCCAGCATTAAACATGCAAAAGTGTAGTTTTCCAGACAAACGTACTAAACTATTATCAACATATGCTCATTGTCACACGACATGTTATACTTACAAACTTGTTTTTAGTACAAACTTTTATTTCATCTGCCACAACACATCAGCTACTTTCTTCCAACATATTTTAAAGGAGCATGACTGGGTTTAGGCCCCTCGCTTAGGCCGTAAAATAAACTAATAAGGGTGAGACACAACCCAAAACTAAATAACGGACATATATGTTCACACCCAAAAATGAGCTGAGAGTAAACCCATTTCAAGCACATGATTTGATTTTCCTCTCCACTTTGCTGGAAAACAGCAGTGAACCAGAAAACCAGAAATCCAGAAATAAACCTCTCCATCACTTACATGTCCATCCCAAGCATGAAATAAAACCATGAACATCTCAAACCCAAAATACAACCACGAACATCTCACACTCGAAATACTACCATGAACCTCTCAAACCCACAATTACAACCATGAATATCTCCCCACATTTACCAGCACAGCCAGCCATGAGTGTACAGTCAGCCTTTCAAACCCACATTACAGTATCTTCTTTATCTAAAGACTTTCTCCATGAACATTTATTACCAAAGGCATATGATAATATATAACAAAAGCAGAATTAGCATACATTTCCCTGGCATACATTCAGGCAGCAGGGCCAGCCCCGAAGCAAAGACACTAAATAATAATAGAGTGAAAATGCATTCCTGTATTAAAAGCTGGAGATTAGAGATATGCTGACTCTGTGAGAAATTCACTCAATTTTAATTCTGTTTTTTTCAGTCTGTTCCCTCTCAGAGGAACTGTTGCCTCCATCACGCCGCAGCCAGCACTAAACTTTGAGTGTGGCAGGTTAATATTAGTGGGCATAATTACTCGCACAAAAATGAATAAATGTAAAACTCGGCGGATTAAACGGCTAAAAAAGAACCAGCTTTGTAAAATATGGCAGCCTAACCTACATAACGTATTTGTCGTTACCCCTAAAACACTTTAATATTGCTAACGTCATGTTCTCCACACGCTACGCGCATATAAGCTAGGTTAGCAAGTTAGTTAGAACATGAGCTGAAAACTTCTGACTAAGTTAGTAATGTTAATGTTAGCCTAGTCTGATAAAAGACAGTCATAAATTCTGTCTTACATATTTGTACCAGTACAAGAAGTATACATCTATTTTAAATCGTTCCCTGTTTGGTAAAGTGAATATCTCCCTCAGTGCCGCGTATGACCGTTAACCTTAGGCTACAGTCGGGCTGATAAAGTGATATTAGCCTACAAGATGAACGGATCCTTATTAATGCTGTGTAAGATGATTAGTTCTTTCAAAGTGCAGGACAAAAAGTGAATATAACCCCAAAATAAAATAAAACCGAACGAGACTTACCTCAGCGTTGAGCAGGCGACCGTTACTCCGAGCTGAGGGGATGCGAGTCCGTTGGATGCGCGAGAGAAACTGTTTGAGAGAGGGAGAGTCTCGCTCTCTCCTAGCGACTTGTCAACGAGTCGTTCATTTCAACCGGATCTTTTTCGCAAGTCGCGCGAGCCGATTCACGAGTTCTGAACTGAATCGCACTGGCTGAAGACCCCCTAATACAACTCGGATGAAAGTCTTTCACAGCTCAACGTCATAGAATGAATATTTCACGTGACAACGTGAATGAAACACTATCTTTCTTTTTATAGACTCCGTTTTCTGCGATGTTGAGTCCATTAGTTGACTAATGGACATCAAACTGAATGGTTATTAGAATTAAGTTGAACTGGCTAATTGTAATAATCAGACTCACTTGCTGAGTCGTTTTATGGGGAGGAGATGAGAATAAAGTTTACTTAACTAATCACCATGGACTCAGAAATCAAACTCAATCTCGGAATCGAATGGAGGGGAGGAAGGGAATAAGAATAATCAATTGATTAATCCTCGTCACGGATACAAAGGTGATGAGAATGAAGTTGACTTGACTCGCGAATCAATGAGTCGTTTACTCGGAAGTTCGATTCGTCAAAGCTGTCACTTCGAGAGAATCGGTTCGTTAAACTGAATCGAAGTCTCCACCCCATCCCACCCCCTCCCCCTCGTCCTCCCACCTCCGCGTAGCATCACCGGCTCGCGCAGTCGAACGCGAACTCCGCCGCTGATTGGCTGTGGTTCGCGCCTCCACAGCTGAGATGCTATGGAGGCCAAACGCGAAAGTAGCTCGGAAATGAATCCTAAACCGTGTCGTTTCTGTGAGGAGAATTTTGTGGAGCGGCCTCTAATTTCACTTATGCTGGCTCTGTTTGCCACTAAGGCCATGTGAGGATTACATTAAAGGGGATTCTGTCGATTTTTCAAACTTAATTCGTTAAACTTGTGAACAAAGTCACTCAAAGCGAATGTGAAATGCTCCGTTCTAGAGAAACTTAGCTACCAAAGCAGCAATGTTTACAGTGGTGACAGCAGCCAGGGGCCATTTTACTGAAACTGCTTAAATCATATCTGTTTAGTCACCAAGCTTAGACTAAATTTAAGACGGAAGCTTGTTACACCCTGCTGAAAAAACCCGTAGAAACCACTAAGTGCTTCTTTTGGTTCCTGATGGTTTTGTAATGTGTTTTGGCTTTTTATTTAATGGGTTGACATCACAATGTCAAGGCTCCTAATGGTTTAACAGGTGACCAAAGGCTGATTCTAAATGCATTTGACAGTTTCCTAATGGGATCTAAAGGTGCTTGACAGAAAACTAGTGATCTCTATTGGAAAACATTAAGCCAATTCCTATTAAATAGGAAAACCATTAGGGTTTTAATCCTAATGGTTTCTTATGATCCTTTTTCAGCAAGGCAGAACAACACTTTTTAAGTTTATAATCTTATACTAAGTCCAGACAAGAAAATAGCGTCACAGAAACATCCTAACTAGACAAAGCTGCCTAAATACTGTCCTAACTTTAAGACAACCCCAGAGAAGTCTTCTGTTTTAACTGTCTGTTTCTGTTGTTGTATGCAGTGACAGGCACAGGGACTCAGGAAGTTCTGCTAAGTTGGGTGTGCTGAAATTTTAAGCAATACAGGGTGATTCGAAAAGATTTATCCAATTTCAAAGCGCCATATTTTACAACCCTGAGGCGCCTGGGAACCAATCACACTCTAATTGAAAGAGGGTGTCATAGAGTTTCTGACTGTCAGTGGAAGATGGCTCCCTTCAGTTTGTGAGGAGGTGGCGACCCCTGAGCAGAAAGCGTTTTGCGTTCTCCACTTCAATAAGAGTGAATCTGTCATAACTGTGCAGCGTTTTCATTGTCAGTGAACCTCCAACAGCTCAGAGCATTCGTCGTTGGTTCCACAACACTGGATGATCTCCAAAATCGCACTGAAAGAGCCGTGAGTGCAGCGACACCCGACATGCTCAATCCAGTTTGGGATGAGTTTGACTATGGCGTTGATGTTGTCTGTACAGCTGGAGGAGGTTCATATTGAGACCTTGTACAATTACATAATAAACTTTATGCTCATTTGAACCATTTACAGTTTACTGCATTGTTCTGTAATGATTTACAAGTGAAATAAATCATTTAGAAATCAGATGAATGTTTTTGAATCACCCTGTATATGTAGTGTGAATGATGTTGTCATGCAAATCGATTTGCCTTTTTTCTTTTTTCTTTTTTGCTAATTTACATCAAACAGAACATACTACAATAACGTGCTATAATGATGCGAGAGACAACAATATATGTGCATGCAAAAGAGATAAGCGGTGACCAATCAGTGTTTTGAAAACAGCCTGGCACTTTGAGCAGGAGAAATGGTTGTTAATAAAGAATGAACTTCATTATAACCTTAGATGATTTTTCAAACTTCAGCTTTAGGTTGCTTTGGGGCTCAGAACTAACCTACACTTTCTCTCTTTACACTTCAACCTGTGTGTGTTGTGTCAATACACCTCCAAAGTGACCAGCAGTTATCAGCTCATTGTAACGAAAATATGGCGTTCACCTAAACAATGCAGCTACTGCATATTTTAAAAATATACAACTAAAAACTCACCCATGGATCCATACTGCGCACAATCTATTATGAAGTTCAGAATGTATTGTTGTTATATTTATAGCAGTTGCAATCCTGAAATCGGGGCTGCTGCAGCCCCCTCAGCAACTCCATTTCCAGCATCCCTGGCCAGGCAGCAGTGTTCACTATAACTGACATAATGACGAAACTTTTTTACCTTAAAAATGGTGCTTTGACTTATGAGTTTTTCTTTTTAGCAGACACGATCTCCACCAGCCCCTCTTATTACCTTCTTTTGTTAATGTTGATGAAAACTCATCAGACAAAATATTACAGTGATGGTGGTGAATACTGAGGAGACGTGTCTGTTTATTAGAAGGAATAATGTTAGCGCAGTCAGCTAAAGCATTTGGGAAACTGAAACCGAAACTGGGGAGTGACATCGCTCTAATAAACAGCAGGGGGCACGTCACAACATTCATAACTTAAAGTTTATCGTGCTTTAGTTTTGTTTGACCTTTTTACATCAGCAATGGCAGCTAACTAACTTGATTATTTTAATTATGTGTTCGCATTTTAGCTGTGCACATATGGTTAGTTGCTAAGTAACAGACATGACAGTTGAGCTGTTAAGATTTCCTTACTTAAGATAAGATGCTGTAGGATAAGATTTTTAAATGAAGATCATACATTGTTTTATGATAGTGGTGCATTTTGGCTAAGAAGAACCAGAGGAAGCCATTATTTCTGCTCTTAGATTGAACAAAACAGAAAAGGCCACCGAAAAACAGCCAGAACAGTGAGAATGGTCACTTCTGGCCACATGATTTCTCTCTGTGGTAGACCCACAACCCTAAACCCACTAAACCTAACACAGCAAAGCAAAATCAGCACACACACACAAATATTAAACTAAACAACAACATCAATAACAACAAAAACAACAAATATTTCTTTCGATGGAAGATGGTGCAGCTTTGCACCCCTTCTGTAACGTGGAGCAAGTGGCAGACTTTGCGAACTTTTTAGCCTAAAGTATATTTGTAAAATTCATGCACGGTGGAGGGATACATGCAGGGCTTTGCAAGACAAAATAGTCCCCAAAGAAAACTTATTTTTCAGATATATCACTATTTTATCATCATCAATACTGCATATAAGACTCCTGTAGGTTCAGTGGTCATTTTTTATAGAAAATAAACTGGTTATACGTGCAACCTCTAGTTCCTATCACCACCACTGTAAAGAGATAAGATTTCTCTACAATGAAACATTCCAAATCAAACCAAGTCTGAATGACTTTGAATGAATGTTTACATCTCAGCCATTGAATTATGCAGATTATTTGACAAATTGGCAGAATTGCCCCTTATCAAAATCAGGATTCGGCCTAAATGGCTTACCCTGAGATTCCAGTATGAGTTTTTCTCTCTGTTGTTTTTTTTTTCTCTCTCTTGGAAAATCTATAGTCCTCAAGTCCACTCTGAGAAGAGAATATGATGAAATATTCAATCCATATTCTCCAGCCTCAGCGCAGGGGTGAGGTGAAACTTTCCCAAACAGTGGCCGGCAGTCAGGCTGGAAAAATTCATGCAATGGGGCCTGCTTCATGCAGAGCGATATGTTCACCTGCCTCCTTCACCACCCTTTCCACCTGTGAAATTGTGTGTGATGGAGGAAAAAAAAAAAAGAAATCCCTATCTAATCTAGCTTCCTGCCTGCCTCCAGTGCTGGAGATTCATAGTCATGCAGAGCGCAGCGGGCGATGCTGAAGGTGCTGGAGCCTTCCGTGATGAAGGATGTCAGCGGCTCGGAGGGACAGGGCACTGCGGGTTAACGGAGCACCTGTGCATTGCCATGCTCTATCAGAGGAGGGGTGGGGGGGGTAGGGGAGTCTCAGACAGTCCATATGTTTCAGGTCTCAGAGAGTAACAGAGCTGATCTAAGGTTCACTAGGATTGAACTCTGTGCGTTAGGATATAGTGCAGGATAGTGTAGGATAAGCACATGAGGGATTTGCCAGGCATATTAGGATATGTGATATATCTCCAGTATGATAACTTTTTAGGAGAAGGATGTTATTAAAGGGGAATTCCACTGATTCTTTCAGATTTCTGCAGAATTCAGTGGTGGAGATGTTAACAAAGTCATTGAGTAGTTTGATGCAAAAGGGTTCACTGACGATAAACTTACCAACTTGTACTTCTTTACAGTGGCAGTGATATGAACCAGGGGTCATGATGTTTAAAACTTAAATACATTCAATACTAGAAACCTGCAATTACTGAAAGAAAAACACAGAATAGTTGCACAGCGATTACTGTGGTATCCCAAGTTGTTGCTAAGGTGTTGCTAGGCACTTGCTATGCCATTGCTAAATTACTGCTGGGCAGTTGCCATGGTGTATGAGGTATTTCTTAAGTTGTTCATAGGGAGTTGATAAGTGGTAGCTTTGTGTTGTTAAAAATGAATGGGTGTCTATCGGAGGAATGAAGGATGAAAAAATGACATGTAGAGGAGTACAGGTCAGCATTTCTGTGGATTAGAGCTTGGGGACAAGCCCTGAGTGTGTACATGTACTTTGAAGGATGTTGGGCAAAGAAGTAATAGAGTTGGTGTGGTGGCAAAAATGAATGGGACTCTATGGGAGAAATGAGAGATGGGAAAAAAATGACAAATGGATAAGTGCAGGTCAGAGCAACAATGAATTCCTGCTTGGGGGCCTGCCCTGAGGTAGTGTATGTGAAATGGTGTCTTTTGGTCAAGTAGAAGTACAATAGATTGTCATGTAATTTTTCAGCCCATTCATTCCTATGGGAAAAATTATTATGATTATGGCTTTGTTGGGGGCGAAAATGAATGGGACTCTATGGGAGGAACAAGGGATGAGAAAACGACACATAGAGGAGTGCAGGTCAGTATGGCTGTGGATTAGAGCTTGGGGATCTGCCCTGAGTGAGTACATACATTTTGGTGTCTGTTGGGCAAAGAAGTAATAGAGTTGGTGTGGTGGCAAAAATGAATGGGACTCTATGGGAGAAATGAGAGATGGGAAAAAAAAAAGACAAACGGATAAGTGCAGGTCAGAGCAACAATGAACTCCTGCTTGGGGGCCTGCCCTGAGGTAGTGTATGTGAAATGGTGTCTTTTGGTCAAGTAGAAGTACAATAGATTGACATGTAATTTTTCAGCCCATTCATTCCTATGGGAAAAATTCCGCGAAATTCCATTGCTACACAGAATACATCCGATCATACAAGTTGTATACAAGCATGTATCACACAGTCAGACCAGACAACCAGGAGTTGGAATGTGTTGATATCTCGAAAACTGCAGTATGAGTTACGCGGCAAAAAAACGGCAGAAAAATAAGAATAAAAGAGGAGAAGAAGAAGAAGAATATAAACCGAATAACAATATAGTTGTGCATTGCAAAGCAATGTGCAACCATAATGAGCAGTTGAACCTTCTGAGTTTTTGTATGTTATGTTTTTAATGGTAAAATAGTGGTAAACCTAAAAAAAAAAAAGTTTCTTTAGAAACAGCTTTGCCTTACAACACCCTGCATTTACCTTTCCACATGAATTGATTTTTAAAAATATAGCTTAGTCCAAAGCTTTCTTTCAAAACTGTTGTAAAACAGTGCTTCAGGCCTCAGGCAATGCATCCCTCTTCATTTCATGTATCAACTTTCTGTGGTGGGACCTTTCAGAATCATTGAATATTTCAGACGTCTGGTTCCTATCACCACCGTTGATAAAATTCTGACTTGGTACGTTTCTCTAGAACAGAGCATTTCACAACAAACCACTCTGAAAAACTTTGTTTTACATCTTAATGATTTAGTTATGCAGAAATTTGGAAAAAAGACTGGGATTTCACTTTAATATATATATATATATATATATATATATATATATATATATATATATCATGATGAATGATCCAGGACAGCTGGTTCATAACATCATAAATACATAAACAGTGTTGCTAGGTTTGATTTGTTTACTAGACCCACTTCCTCAAATCTGTAGTACTTACTGATGATTCATTATATGCTGCCATTGCAGCCTATTCTACTGAATATTAGCCTTCCACACCCTAACATTCAACAACATGTGATACTGTTAACTGCTGCTATGTAAGTCTGCAGCTTACTATTCACTTAGGCAACCTTTGCGGCGGAGGACTGCATGCTTGTTTGTCTGTCTTATTGTCTGTTGTTTTGTGTTTATTGTCTGTTGTACTACACTTTACAGAGTTTATTGTAGTGAGAACTAAACAGTTTATTGTCTCTATTTTACTGTTGTTCTCTGTCTGCTGGTCTACTGCTGTTGCGCTGAAGGGAATTTCCCCTGCAGTTTCCAAATATCTGCATAATTTAGTGGTTATGATGTAAATATAGTCATTCAGAGTGGTTTGGTGGGAACCAGACGTCCAAAGTGGTTAATGCTCCTAAAAGCTGCATGACAGGAAGCTATTGCACAAAATGATTATGAGAACATTGCCTGAAGTCTGAGATGTTGTTTTCTGATAGTTTTACTGAAAGCTTTTGGTCTAAAATGTACTTTTGTAAATGGTTTTGTGGTGGACTTGTGGTGTTGTAAGGCAAAGTAGTCCCCAAAGAAAACATACTCTTTTGGGTTTAGTATGTAATTTTATCATTATCAGCATTAAATGTAAAAACTCAGATCAAGTGTAGGCTCACTGGCCATTTCGGATAGCAAATAAAATGACTATATTTGTGTTGCAGACATTGTGACCTTTGGTTCTTATCACCACCACTGTATGTATGTTTATCTACAATTAATCATTTCACATTCAATCACTATGAATGACTTTTTACATCTCAACAATTTAATTATGCAGAAATTCTGAAAAATCATTGTTAATTTTGCTTCAAATGTAGTATCATGTTCTGGAGGAGCTGCATTTCAACACAAGGCTGTGATGAAAAGGAGTGACAACAAAGTTTGACTAAACTAGTTGAAATTGCAAAATGGCATCAATGTGCTTCATTTTTTGGCAATATCAAGCTCGGATTTGGTTGCTCTACTGTCCAGATCTCAGCATAACTTGTGGCATCTGGCCTTAAAGTTTTAGGCTCCCCATTGAGACCTGGTTCATTTTTAACGAAAGAAAGTCCTGCTGATTTTCCCCACGTTTCTCACAAGTAGTGAAACTCCTCTCGGCCTGGAGGTGCTTCATCAATGGGGTGCATTATAAAAGCACCCAGACGCCTGATGTAAGTGCCTTTTTCAATGGGGGCATGCTTACTGCATGCTTCACAGGAATCTAACGGTCGACCGCTGATATTTTTTGTGCCGTACTAAATATTTAGCCACCAACTGCTCAGATTTTTTTTTGGCAGAGTCCATTTGTAACAAAGTGTGCTCACCATGGTTTAACAAGAGGCCTTATGGAGCTGGAATGGGACCAAATTTTGGCAATGCTCGGATCTCTCTAGAAAAAGTCATACTGCAGCTCGCATACAATGGATGTATTGGTTGTGATGTAATTGTGGCACGGCTCAAACTCATTCTCTGACATTGCTGCTGCACATTGCTCTTGCTGACCGCTGACGCAGCAGAAAGTCTTGCTCTAGTCAGCGTGAGTCAGTTGAAGAACGCTTATTTTGCAGTAAAAAAAAAGGAGGACATAAAAGCCAAAAAGCATTCACGTCGCTCAGACCTGATTTGAAGAGATTGCATGAAGACAAAATCAACCGAGGCACAAACACAAATGCACAGTGAGTAAAATGAAAAGAGTTTAAGGTTCTAAGCTACAGCGCTGGCCCACTTTTTTTAGTAGATTCCACTCATTTAATGGATTTGAGAAGCTTTAATCTAGCTAATACCGTAAAGCATGTAGATTGCGTACGTCCAAAAGAAGCCTAAGAGTTCAACATCTCTAGCTAAAACCCCTCTGATCTGTGCGCGTTGTATCTTAGCACAGATTACTGTGGAAATGTAGAGATAGGGATGCACAAGGCCCAGCGGAGAAGCCACATGTTCCGAGTTAACAGCCAATCTAGCGGCTTGGCAGGTTTTTCCTGTTTATATTGCTTTAAGAACTATATATCTAATCTAAGCTAGATGGGACACGGACACGATGCGCATTCCCTGTCATATATATGAAGAAAAATGGTGTGAGGATGGCGAACAAGGACTGTGCGAGGGAAAAAGGAAGATGCCGAGCACTGTCAGAGATGTCAGTGGTTTGAGGAAGCAAATAACCCATCTACATGCTAAAAATGACTGTTGTTTCTTTTTCTAATCCAGGTCTGCCAATGCGAATATTTTAGAGGATTCTCCGAAGCTTAGGACAACACGCCTTAATCCGCTTTAAATCAGAAACAGCATATTGGCTGGGGCTTATTTTTATTATTATTTTTTTTTTCTACCCAAGAAAGAGTCAAGAAGCAAATGAAAGATAATAAGCAGCCCAGATCTGTCACGAAGCATTCACTAATTCAATGAAAAACATACATGGGCAAAGGGAGGGGGGGTGCAACTGCTTGGTTAGCATCATATATGACTAGGGCCTTGACTTACGCACATGATTTTGTGTTTGAAAAGCTTATGTCTCTGAAACAGTAAATTGGTTTTTAAAGAAATGGCTCAACCAAACATGCTAATGCAGCTAGGAATGAATGTAAGGCAGTAGCAACCACTTAGCATTTGCCTGATGGTTCATATTCATTCATTCATCAACATTAGCAATTTTTGACTGACCATTTGCGCATTAGCATTTTTTTTGGGACCATTTCTAGCGGTCCATTTGTCATGAAATACATGCACAAAGTAAAGGGCACCCGGTATTTTCAAATGGCATACAAAACAAAAACACATTTTTTTGACAGATGTTTTTATCCAATGCGACTTACAGGTGAAGCAAGTACAATCCAAGCATACAGCTATGACAAAAGCCAATTTCAATGCCGCATGTTTCCAATTTAAGAAATGTCCAGAATGTTGTAGAAGGTAAGACAGGAACCTCCAGTGGTCCAAGACAAAAAAAACTATGAGGTACAGGAAGAGATAAATATGATGCAAAGTAGATTATGATCTAGGCCTTTAGTTTAAATTATAATTCTCAAAACTCTAAGCTAATTTTTGGCTTTTGTTCTAGATTAAACATGGATATTTGAAGTTTGTAAAAAAAGTCCATATATAGAACAGACACTAAATGTGATAATATTTTATCACGTTTAACATATATTTTTATCTTTTGTTTATAAGGTGCATAGTGACTCTTTCAATAAAGAACCTTCTCATAGAGCTGCCACCACTGTTTTCCATTCCTAACAACTAACTGAAACTTGGTTGTGTTCCTGCTCATATTCTTGGTCAATGACATATTTAGGCCTTGCAGAAGGTCAAGGGTGACCTTTTTTCTCACAAAATTGGTCCCAACCTAAGTATTAGTTCAGTTCCTAAGTATTTTCCTTTAAGTGTTTCTTAAATTCAACCTAATTGTTTTAAACAAAATGTAACAATGCATTGAGATACCTGCAGAGTTTAAATACAACAAGCAGGATCATTCTACTAAATTAGAAGGAACTAGAAATTACAGAAATGCATATTTTATGTCCAGGAAATCATCAGGCCTTCTGAAGGCCAAGAAGGCCATGAGGGTTCCCCAATGAATTTAGCACAGTTAACTTCAGTTTGATTCAGAATTATTTGTGAACAAAAGTTAAATACACAAATGTGACATTTCAGTTTGGAAGTAGCTTTAGAAGTTTTTAGTTTAGTTTTGGGAAAAAGATGAAGTCACTACATTCAGGTGAATGTTTATGCTTGTAATGCAATGTACAATTCAACAGTATAAAGAAGAATGGAAGCAAAATATGGTGCACTGCAATGTTGTATAACTTCAGTTTATGAGGATTTCTTATTTATGACAGTAAGGGTTTCTAGGTTCAAGTCGAGTCCCCTGATGAGATTGAAAATTTCTGAGAGCTGCTCATTTGCATGTGTTTTTGCAGCACTCTGTGTTAAGGGGGGCTGGATTCCAAAATATCCACTCCCGGAGGACGCCAGAGTCCCCGGTGTGAGCGGTCCGGGCTCTAGCGGAGCGTGGAGAATCGGCGGGAGCTGACCGGCCTCCACAAGCAGAATGAGATTTCCGGTGTTGGCAAGAGAGCAACTCCCAACGACCCAGGGCAACATCTCTCGAGGAGGGGGAGAAATTTATTAGACGGCCCTCTCAATAGACTTTGTCACGTTGCATTTGCAGGCCGACTATGGAAGGAGTGTGTAGGGGGAGTTCAAGAGAAAACGACAGCCGAGAGGCATAAAGACTTACAGACTGTCTGTTTCATGTCAGTACGTTACGAAAATGAAAAGGTTGAGTAAAACGTTGTCGGATGGCATTCTGTGCAGGGTTGGCTGGAGAGGCAGAGTGCTGTACTTAAGCTGTATTTATGGTATTTTAAAGTGTCAGAATCCAAAGAACCTCTCAAGATGGACTTAACAGCACATTGTTATTTAGATTGTAGAGCTCTTAACATTAGCCCCCATTAGCCTCTGACTGTTTGGTTCAGATAAAGATGTTGGAAAGTGTTATAAGCTATAAGCTATTTATCAAGCAATTAGGCAAGTTAGGGAATTTGCAGTGCGATTGTTAGAGATGCTGAACTAATCTTGTTTGTGTTTTGAATGGGGACGTCTCATGTGGACCATGAGATTTGTAGAGTTGTAAGGCCTAGAAGGCCTTCAAATACTGGTAAAAACTTGTTGGAAATGGGCTAATCTTTCGTGATTTATGTGAAAAGGAAGAACGAGCAGCTTTTGGAGTAGTTAGACAGCTCCTTTTGTCAAATGTCCATTCTTACCATGGCTCACGGTGCACGGGATCCAGGCGGATTAATGACCCCCCTCCGAACGTCCCCAGATGGACAGAGTCTGTTCTGTGTTATTAAATCCCTAAGCGCTTTCCCGCACGGGTCATCGGCGCATCTCAGAATATCTGTGCAGCCGCATTCTGGATAAATCCACGATGTATACATGCCACTTATGGAATATTGTATAGGAAACATTCCAGCCATCTTTCTACAGGCCCCTCAAACGATCGCACAGAAATCTGGGGCCGGGCCACTAATCTAGCTGCATTACTCTTTGCCAAGGGATTACGGAGTGACAATTTCAAGAGGAAGGAAAGATGTAATGCCCTGCTTAAGCCGCCGGTCCTATTAAAAGCCAAATTGTGCTGTGACATCAACACAAGCACTGCTTCAGTTGCTAAACATTTCATAAAGTTGACGGATTTTCCGAATGCAAATAAGGATATTTGTATCCCGTCCCTCAAGAAAATCACTTTTCACACCCGCATGGTTCCGTCTCTCTCTGAAGGGTTGCGCTTAAGCGCTCCGTGTTTTTTTATTTTTTATTTTTTTTAAGAATCTGCTGAGGCCGTCGGGTTGATTAATCCCGGAGGTATGCTTAAATCCATCTCCAAATTAGCGAGGCAAAAATGAGAAATTCTTTAGGCCCGAGTGCTGCCTGCTTAAAAGCCTTTTCAGGTGTCAATGGTTTACAAAGCCACCGAACTTAATCCCCTCCGTCTTTTTTTTTTGTTGGAGCACCCCAGAATCTGCTGTTAGGGTCCAGGACTTAGGTAAAAGTGGAAGAGGAGGGTAATGACCCACAGAGCTTTTACTTCAGACAAAGGGAAAATAATTAGGGAGTTGGGGAGGGGGGTGGGACTTAGGGGAGCGAGTCCAAAGAATACTTTGCAGGTAAAATGAAATGACTGGAGAAGGTGGGGGGCAGATTAAAACCTTTCGTAACCTTTAGCCATTGTAGAGGCTTTAGGCAGGGGAAAATAGAGGAAAGAAAGAGAGAAAATAGGAGGAAAAGGCACAAATTCACGAGTCACTGCCTTATTTTCAAACTGCAGGAAATCCCACAAGGACGACAAAATAAGTTCAGTCCACAGTAATTAACTTTGCCGCAACCTTTGGCCGGAGAGCGCAGCCGACCCTGCAGTTCTTTTGGCACTTTCCGGCAGCCCTCAGTATCAGGCTCCCTGCAGACCAACCTCCGTAATACTGTTACAGAGACTGACCACAGCCACTGCCACTTTATCTTTTGCTTTGAAAGTAGTTCGAGAATTCTGATCAAACTTTATCGCTGCAGTATCGCAGCCTCTAATGACGAAGCCATATTTAGCACCAACAAGGATTAGCAGAAAGTAGAAGCACAAAAAGCAATAAAAATGAGTGTGTTGTGTGTTTGCGTGATGGGTATTTTGTGGCGTCTTCCCAGTAGACCTTCCACAAGTCACCATATGTCGCAGCGCCTGCTGTTTGTCTTGCACTTCCTTTAGCTTGAGCGTGCTTTTAAATATAACTGCTTTTTTTGGCACCAATCCCAACATTGAAGAGCTGTTATGCAGTCTCATCGCACCTTATTCAGCCTTGCAAAAAATATGGGCCAAAAAATTGCATGTCAGACAGGGACAATGGAAGTAGGGGTGGGGAGAGTAGGATGAAGCAGCCCCACATTCTAGCTTTGTTGAACTGTAACTGCTAAAAATAAGACAAAATTGGAAATAAAAGAACTTTAAAATAATTTAATAAGGGATTATGTGGCATACTTAATGCCTTATCATACCAAGCATAAGCTTGTGTAATTGCTCTTAAGTAGTTACAATTACATGTTTAACACTATAAAGCAAGAATATATGACTTCATAAAGCTGGTTTTCATAATGCATTATATGTTCATAAGATCATTGGAAACACTTCTAACTGTAACTACATATTACACTTTGATACAGGCTTTAAGTGAAGTTAAGTGATAATGTGGTTTGGGTTTATTTGGGTTTGGACAGACTTTTGTTGGGTTCAGGCCAGGTTCAGATCCAAAATGTGGTAAGGTGGTTCAGGTTGGGCTCAGACAGAATTTTGTCAGGCTTGGGTCGAGTTCAGACTCAAAGCACTATAATGTGGTTCAAGCTGGGTTTGGACAGAATTTAGTCGGAATTTAGTTTTGGATTCCAACCATGATGAAGAGAGTTTAGAAGTGGATCCCATATGTGCTTGGCAGTCTTTAAGGAAAGCTGCTAAAAACTAAAAAAAATACAACTGAAACTGAATAAAAACCAAACTAAAATTATTACTTTTCAGAAAAAAAAATCACCCTTTAAAAGTAACTGAAATTAAACTGAAATCAAAAATCAAAATGTAAAACTAAATAAAAATTAAAATTTTGAAACTATAATAACCCTGATTGGGACAAAATTTTGCCCAGCTTAGGCAAGGTTAGGTCAGGTCAGGTTCAAATAGAATTTTGTCACGCTTGGGTCAAGTTTGGACTATTTTGCACTATAATGTGATTCAATTCAGGTTTGGACAGAATTTTGTTGGAATTTAGTTTCAGATTCAAAACATGATAAATAGAGTTTAGAAGTGGATCCGATTTGTGTTTGACAGGAAGGGAAAGCTGCTAAAAAAGTTATAAAGAATATAGCTTTTCAGAAAATAATTTAAAAAAAAAATTATTTACCTTTAAAAGTAACTGAAGCTAAACTCAAATCAAAAACTGCAAAATGTAAAACTAACTAAAAATCAAATTTTGCAATGATAACAACCCTGATTTAGGCAGAATTTTAGACCCAGCTTAGTTTGGGTCTGGTTCAGATAGAACTTTGTCGGGCTTGGGTCGAGTTTGGACTCAAAACACTATAATGTGGTTCAAGACACGATAAAGAGAGTTTAGAAGTGGATCCCATACGTGTTTGACAGGAAAGGAAAGCTTCTAAAAAACTTATAAAGACTACAACTGAAACTAAATAAAAACTAAAATAAAACTATTACTTTTTTAAAAAATAAAATTCACCTTTAAAAGTAACTGAAACTAAACTCGAATCAAAAACTGCAAAATACAAAACTAACTAAAAATGAAATTTTGAAACTATAATTACCCTGATTTAGACAGGCTTGGGTCAATTTTTTATTCAAAACGTAATGAAGTGGTCTGAGTCAAGGTAGATTCGAACAGAATTTTATCAGGACTGGGTTGAGTGTGGGCTCAAAATGTGATGCCATGTGCTGGTTTGAGCTTGGACAGAAAATTTTCGCTCTATATTTAGGTTTGGACCAAATTTTCTAACCCAATTTCAGCTCTTTGCCAGACCCCAAAACAGCCCGAGATGACTATGGTTCATGTAAGCAAAGGGTTGAGGGGAATGCATTGCATATCTGCTTATCAGCTATCAAGCCCGCTAGCACCTGTGTGTGGTCAGCTTGTTAGTGTGACGGTACACTGATTCATCAGCGCCATCTATTTAAATGAAACCTCTGGTCTGGATTAGGCTGTAATCCCTGCTAACTCATTAGTGGAGCATGTATGTTTCAGTCTTACTCACAGGGCCTATACTGTGCCTGTGAAATTGTTCCAAATGAAACCGCCACTAAATCCCTGTTGCCACGCGAGCGATACTGGCACAGCTGAGGCGACGCTACATACAGTGTGTCTCCAGTGAAATATTGCAGATGTGATTTCTGATGCCATGGGCGTTCGTCTGCCAACCCTTCCCCCCACCCTCCACCCCTCCAACCCCTTATGAATGATGACTCTCCACTGCCGATCTCTCTCACACACTGCAGAATCATTCTAGCTGCCTTTTCCAACTGTGACGAATACGAAAGCTGCCGTGTGATGTACACCTGATCTAGAGGGGTCCCTAACCCGTCAATTATCGCTTTTCTTCAGGGAATAATCTGTCAGGTCACGGGGGTGGGTGGCGAACCATCAGCATGGACCATCAGCTGTAATTTCTGATTTATGCAGGGTGAATGTTGTGTTTAAAAAAAGAAATGAGGAAATTGTAGAGATCCAGAGTGCTCGTAGGATATAATCTAGCTCAATGTGAGTGCACTGACACTGTGATTAAAGAACAATACAGTACCTGTCAAATGTGTGGACATGCCTAAGTTGAAATGAATGTCTTTAATCTTAAAGAGGAACATTTTCAGAATTGCTGCATAATTTAATCTTTGAGATGTAAACAGAGTCAGTCAGAGTGTGAAAAGGTACATTGTATTGTATTTACTGTTATTCTATTTACTATCCAAAAATGATCAGTGAACCTACAGAACTGTGCAAAAGTTTTATGCAAGAAAATTCCATTTAAAAGCAATTTATCTGGTCAGTGAGTGCGTATTAGCTCAAAGGAAACACTCATATTACACTAAAGAAAGTGAATTTATGTGTGTCAGCTGTTTACCCATTTTAAAAATCTCTGCTCTTAGCAGGCCTGTATAATTTGTAGTTATTATCCAATGCCTGGTGTGGCCACACAGTGCTTCATTATGTTAAAACAAGTGTGCTGGTGATGTTGATGATGCTGTAATTTTTTAAATTAATGTGGTCAGATAAAATGTCCTTATCAGATTGACTGGACTCTGTTGGCTCTCTGTGTGTGAAATGTTTTAACTCTGTGTTGAGCTGCTAGTGAGCAACGGGGGGTGAAAGGGGAGGGGTGGGAACCCCCTGCTGTAAAAACAATTCGCATCTCTCCACAAAGATGATCGTGCTGAGATAAAACAGCCAGAGCTTCCTTCATAAATGATGCCTTTCTTGATCCAAGACGAAAATGATTTGCTTCTGGATTTGTATTTCATGCAAATGTACATCAACATATACTTAACATACAATAAACAGGAAAAACAATGCATAGCAATTGATAGATTAACCAAATATTTATGTAGAAATACTGAAAAATCAGTGGAAATTCTCTTTAAAGACATTTTGAGCTAAACACTTCTTATTAAATGAAAAAGACTTTTTTATAAGACAGTTTGAATTTGGTATGAATTTTTTATTTATTTTTTTTCATATACGAACTTGTGTATCATCTTATTTGCTTCTGGGAGCTTCATCAAGCTTAAATTCAAAATATTTTAACTTAGAAGATTTGGATTTGTCAGTCCATGCATAATCCCATGTTTGCCATTTTACAGTTTTGATGTCTTTACTGTTAGAAAATCTGAAAATTGTCAAAATGATACCCTGTGTCCAAATTTCTGACCGGTAGGCAACACATTCTACACGGACATTTGTATCTTGCAACACATGATAAGAGTCTTCAGAGAAGCTTTTTTTCGTGCTTTGTACATCACGCAGCAAATCGGGTTTCATATCATGATGCCGCCGGCACAATGGCATTCTCTGTATTATACATTGTCTGTTTTTCCATTGTTTGTTTCCTCAAGCACCGTGGCTAAGATCCCATCAGTTGAGCTCAAAGTTTCCCGAGGTACGCTGATCTTGCTAAAACGCCAGGGGACTTTACTTTGGTTGATAACTCTACATGCTTTGCTGTTTTTGTCTCTTTTTTTCTGTCTGATAACTGAAGAAAACAGAGAGAGAAACTTTTTGGAGTTTAGCAGGATGAGACAGGCTGGTTTATCTGCTGCTGTGAAGCTTTTTGGCAGAGGGAAAGGAGAGATTCCCTCTTGTCTGCTTTGTCCCCCTGCACGCAAGCTGATAGTGAAGCTGGAGGACAGGGTCAGGTGAGGATAGCATGTCTGAGGTTCACTATCAGCCATGGCCCCGTTGATCTCCCTGTCCTTTCGGCCCCCTGACATGTGATTAGCATTGTCTGCCTTATCTTCACCTGATTGCTCAACAATGGACCCTGTAACACGGGGGTTGCCAAAACGCTATCATCTACAGAGGGGCAGCAACAGTTCCTATCAAAATGTAACCTGAATTTAACACCTGTTTGCTGCAGTTTAAAAAGTAACCAGATTTTAGCACCTTCCTGAATGTATGAACCTTAAAACACCATTATATGTCTTTTTTTAAATTAAAATGGCATTTGGGTTCATTTTAGAAGATTGTACTATGGTTTGAATTTGATTGAACGTTGCTAAAATAGTCTTGTTTTGCAAGTAATTTTACAAAAATGGTTTGACACTTTGACATTAAAAAAATGAAAACTCTAAAACCAGTTTATATGAGATGTAAATTGAATGCCAATGTGATTTATTGTGTTGCCACATGATAAGTAGATTTTGTACAATGTAATTATATAGTAATTACTGCATAATTACACTGTAACAGTGTACATTTCTCAAAATAAAGGTGCCAAAAGGACTCTTTGTTCAAGGCCATTGAAAATACACTTCAGGTTTCCTGCTAAACCTTTAAATGGGTTCCTTAGAGAGCCATTTTTGTATTTGAGATGTGTGAGTAGGAGAAACCTTTTTAAAATCTACAGAACCTCTACATGATGAAGAATTGCTATAGAACCTTTATATTATATGAAAGTTCTTTGAACCTTTAAAACCTTGCCCCACTCACAAATCTCTTTTTTTGAACTTAGTTTTTTAGGGAACCAAAAGTCTTTTATGGCATTGCTCAGAGAATTTCTTGTGACACCTTTTTTAAAGAGCGCTATCAAAACAACAATAATAACTCTAGACTTCTAAGGAATAAAAGTCAAAGTAAGTATTGTGGTCCTTCACTTCTGCCTCGAATAAGGCAAATGGAATCAAACTAATAGAGATCTGAAGTGGCAGGTATAGACTGTGTCAGAATGCATGTAATTCATTATGCAATTAATATTTATATAGTTGTGCAATTAAACACACATAATGCAAAAACGTAACCCTCCTATTGTGTTCCGGTTTTCAGGTTTCAATGTTTTTAAAATACCATTACACTTTATCATTTTTTTACTTGACTTCATCAACAGTAATCATGTTAAAGGATTGTGTGAAAATGAAGATGACCAATTGGATGCTTTTATAAAGTCTCAACACCACTTGGGTACAAAGATACTCATCACATTTGAACCTGTAGATGAGAATGGCAATCAAGAATGCAGCAGATTGGGGGAAACAATGCAGACAAAGTTTATTACTATTTGGGTTTTACACACACACGTTTGTTTCTTTGAATTGTGGGGACATTACGAACACTTCCATTCATTTCCTGGTGAATTAACCAAACCTTAACCATTACCTTAACTACCTTAGCTACTACTAGCCTAACCCTAATCCTAGAGCATGAGGAGTTATTGTCTGAAGAGGAAACTGATAAAAAAAAACAGATGGACCCAGATTTGACCCCAGGGCACACAAGATCATTAGAAAAAATGATTGAAATTCTTCTAGTTTCATTTGTAACATAAGGGTCAATGTTGACTTCATGTTATGTCGTCAACACAAATTGAACATCTGTGACTTGAACACATGCTAGAAATATGCAATAGAATCTATGGCTTCTACATACAAAAAGCAATTCAAACCCAAAAAGTGCTCTAAAATGTGTTTTGTAATGAAAACAAATGTCCTATTTTAAGGTAGATAAGGTTGATGAGTAAGTAGTTGAAAAGTAGACTCAAATAAACGTAAAAGTAAAAGTTCTTTGGCTGTTTTGAGATGATTTAGCCATACAGAATCAACACTGACCAGCAAGCATCAACAATGTAATGAATGTAATAGGAGGGTTAACATGAAACATAGCTAAGTGATACTAAGACCCCCAAGGGTTAAAGGACGAGGAACCACACTGCAGATTATCCGTGCAGTTGTGAGCGGGTTGCAGTGGTGCTCTTTATGTAGGCTGAGCAGGATCTCCTGCCCTTCACGCATACCGCAACAGCCAACCGCCTGCGGATGATGCAACTGGCAAAACTCCCGAGTTTATATCCTCCATTTTAAAGCCTCCGTGCCAAACTCCCAGCGAGCTAAAACATACCGAACCGGTGGCATACGGAGGCAGCTTTATTGGCCGCTGTACGTGCAAAAACTATTCCTCACAGGCCCAAGTTAACTACAGAACTTTGTTACACTTTGATTGTTTATGCTGACTTGTTGGCTTGTTTTTGGCAGTAAATGAATGCGCTCACTGCCAGAGCACGTGCGGTCTGATAGCATATCAGGCATGTCGGGACTGCCTGAGCCAATTCTATACGTCGAAACAGCATCAGTTAAAGGTGTTTAAACAGAATCTTTAGAGCAAATTTCTTCACACATGTCTGTCTTCAAAAATGAGGGAGCAGATAAATGAATGTATACGGTCGCAGGCTAAAGTTTGGGCACCCCTGGTCATATGACATGTTTTCTTGACCTCTATAGTAAACACACTTCTCTACATTCTTTTTGTTTCCTGATTTTAACGTAATGGACAAAGATGAATTTTAAAATGTGCCATCATTCTTGCCACATTTTATGTTGATATATGATTTGAAATCCAACAAGAATTGCTAGCTGGCTAACACAGTCAAGCCCAGGCACTGTGTGCACTGTAAACTTCAAATTAGTTGACTTAAAAAAAATCATGCAAACATTTTGTCTCAAGAATGAAGTTGCTTAACAAGTCTACACAAGATCTACACTTTTACAGCAAGTAACTTTAACTCAAAAAGACCAGTAATTTAAAATGGTTTCCATTGGTTACAGATTACAGTTTTGAGGCATTAAAATGGGGCATTTAAATAGATGTAAAAGCAGAATTTGAACAGTGGTTGAACGTGATGTGTGAATTGTGTCACTGTTTTTAACCCTTTTGTTGCCATATGAAGGCTAAAGCAGAGAGCTATTAGCAGGTTCTACAGTGATCTGGCTGTGTGTTTGTGCTATATTTCTGGGTTGCGGGATGTTAGAGCTGCTTTCTCTCACTCTATGAACCCTTTGTTTATAATATGAAGCCTAAAAGCCGAGATATACCAGTAACAAGTGGGTTTTGGGTGATTTGGAGCTGGATTGCTGGCTAATGCATGGTCACAGGTGGATGAAATCACTCTGGATTTTGAGGGCAGAGTCTGCTTCACTAGAATATGAAGGCTGAAAGCAAAGCTCTAATATCAGGATTTTGGGTGATTTTTCGAGCCTAATTACTCACTGATGATGTCACAACATGAATGCTACTTTGGGACCGGTCTGCTAAGTGTGCTGATATGTGTATCTTGTTTGTGGCTTAAACGGTTCTGAAGTTATGAAGGCCAGAAGTCAACAACAGAGTTAATCACCTAAGGCTGACAAAACCACTGAGAATGCTGGAAAGCTTTTTGGGCAAAAGACACTTCAGTCTGTAGAACATATCTACATTAGTGGGTCTCAACTAGCCGGTATTTAATTGATTCAATAATTCAATTCAACCGAGTTGCAATATTATACTTATATTTGTGATTTGGTCATATTTTAAGCTCAGGTTAATTCTATTTCTTGCTTCTTTCCTTGAAACGATAGCCTTTTGATGTCGTGCCATCCACATGTGCCAAGCAACCCTATGTTGGGGCTGGTTGGCACAAGTGTACAGCCTGATTTTATTCATTATTCATTCGTTTTTTTTGGCAAACATGCTCATCTTTCATTTGCTGCTAGTTGGAATATCCTAACTTACAGTATGCCTGGGATATACAGCAATCAGAGAACCAACCCCGCTCTCCCCTTTGTGTGAGAAAGTCCTCATAGCAGACCATGACTAGCAAAGAAAACATCAAGTAAATTGTATAAACTCATCAAAAAAGAATGTAGCATTGTTGTGTGGACTACTGGTCTGCAATCTAAATTTCCTCCAGATATTATATATACATTACAGGAAGCAAACTTTAGAAGATGTATCAAATTCGAATAACAACATAAACATCCAGCGAAATCATCCCAGAGCAGAAGTGAGGCAGTGTTGTGCGTTCGCTGCAGTATTCCCAACATGGCATGTATAACCAGCGTTCTCCAGAGTGGATCTTTCTAACTAATAAATCAATAACTTCCACCCTGATGAAGACAAATATCAGATGGTAGATTTTTGAAGTGTCATGTTTGATTAGTGGAAAGGCCCTCTGCAGCGAGTATGTTTTTGCCTGTCCTGGCAGCTGTTTCGCTGGCCTCTCACCAACAGCATCCGAAATGAAGCCTGGACTTTCAAGGGACTTCAAAAAGAAGCTTCAATGAGAGAAGTCTGTAATTACCCCCATGTCTCCTAGGAAACTGTTTGTCAGGAGAGAAGCTGGATTGATTTTAATTTTATGGTCAATATTTCACATTAGACGCAAAGTCAAAACAACAAGATGCATATCTTGCTCTGTAAAGCGCTCGCAAAAGGTCATCTCAAGCAAATCGGAGTGTAAACAGCTTCGCTTCTCTGTGTGTCTCCTGCGAGAACGTGGCTCCTTGTATCTGATTAGTGTCTTGAAGACCTTGTAAGCGCTCATACTTTTGCCTTACACCAAAAGCTTTGCAAGTCAGTGATCATTACTGGTCAAGTTCGTTCAAGGTCTAGCATATAAAGATCACCACTGGCTTTGCTACTGGCAAATGTGGCCAAGAAGAGCGTGGCACAACCTTTGGTTTTTGGCTTTTGCTTAAAGGATTTGGGCAAGATTAAGCTTTTTTGTTATATGCGAACAACCTGTGCATCTCTACTACAAAAGAGAACTTCATTTTATGAATAATTCATCCAAAAGTGAGTTACAACTTACCCTATAGGCAGGGTTACTTGTAATAGACAAAGGGGCTAGTGGTAGCAGTCACTAAAAAGTGCTAAATAAATGCCAACACAATTAATCTAATACTTTTAAAGATGTTGTTCGAATCAGACAAGCTTTCCAGCCCTAAACCAATACAAATATACCATTCCAAATAAATGTCACTGATGAAAAGAGACTGTGAACAAAATCTATGTACATCTATAGTATGTTGATGAATTGTAGCCTTCTCTATGGTACTTTATGGATGTGAAAGCTGGACATGAAAAATACTGAACTTTGGTGTCAGCAAAGACAGAGAGTACCTTGGATGGCAAAGAAAACAAATGAAGCTTTACCCCTCACTCCAATCCCATACAGCCAAACTGAATCTCTCTTATTTTAGACATATTCTCAGAAGAAACAATTCATTGAAAAAGACCGTTATGCTTGGAAGAGCTGAAAGTAAAAGAGGAAGAGGTCGACCAGCTACAAGATGGATGGATGCAACCAAAAGAATCATGAGCTAGCCGTTCAAAAAGCCTTAAAACCTAAGCAGAAGATGGGATATTCTGGTAAAAACTCTATCCATATCAGTGGGAATAGTCAGAATCGACTTGATGGCACTTCATAATAATATGTTGACAAATCTGAGTAGAAATTTCCAAAAAATGTGCCATTCTGAATTTATATAGGAAGAAATGGACAGTATTGTTTACTTTGGGAGGTGTAGTTCTAACATCATGTTAAAACTAACCATACTTCATATGGCGGCTGTACTGTAGCCTGGCTAGCCCTCACTGTCAGTGTTCTATATTCTTCAAATGGTGCTCAATAACAGCTGCCAAGAGGGTTATTCAAATAATATAGGAGTAATTTTGTGAATTATATTTAATGTTAAAGAAAAAAAAAGTATGATGGGGATTTGATGGACAAAATGTTACTTTCATAAAATTGGCAGATAAGGTTGCTATTAGAGTACAATAAGGTGAGCAAAAGCATGTTCTACTTGAACCTGTTTATCTACATAAAATGTTCAGGTGGCATGTTAACCCATGCTCCAGCCTCCTCTACAAAAGCTCAACAAACTGTTTTTCCTTTGAAACAATATCGTTCTTACATACTGTTCTTAGCCTAACCCTTTACAGTATGGACATGGTCATTTTTAACCCAGTCCACCTACTGCCTCATAGTCTTTATGACAAACTTTGAATTATTTTATTTTTCTGGAACCCAACATAAATGCTAAATCATTTTTACATCAGAGTACAGTTTCCACTATGCCTGATACACACTAACATGCCACAAACATTTTCACTGCTGTGCTGAGAATGGTCCACCATGTGGTCCTATGGTGGTCATTTCCATTGACAGATGGGGTAGAGGGGGCTGATAAACTGTGCATGCCCAGATGAGCTACAGTCAATAACTGTAAACAAAGTCTGGACAAAGTGCACCTCTATGGTATGTGTTTCTGATAAACTGGACAACCAGTATAAGCATTTAATGTGTGGCTTGTTTCATTATTTTGTACATTGTCTGTAGTATGTTTTAAGATTTGCGAGATCACTGAATTGCTGTTTATTGGCTGAATTTAACATATTGGGGAAAATTAGTTCAAATGTTGCCTGTGCAAAAACGTCTGGCACATTTTTCTTTAATGTATTATATATTTTTTCCAATATGTGAAACTCACCAAATAAAGACAAATTTTGCCAAAAAAAATGCTATTTTTATGTACCCTGGAAAGGAAATGTAACTTATTTATACTTGGGAAATAAACAAAACATAGAACACCGAGTGTTCAAACTTTTGTACGTGACTGTCTTGGTTATGAGTGCCTTTAGGATAGTTATGTAGTATCATGCGTGTAACGTATTATGTATTTTTATTATGTATGGGAAAGTTAGGAAGTATTATGCATATTACATATAATGTATTGGATAGTTATGTGGTAGTGTGTGCATATTGTATTACGTGTATTATTCTGTATAGGCCCAAATTATATAGTATAATATAAAATGATGTATTATGGATATTATATGGGAAAAGTTATGTAATGTTATATATGTTACGTATTGTGTGTATTATTATGCATGGCTTTATGCCATAGTTATGTACTATTATATATTTTAGGCAATATTATGTATGGGTTAGTTATGTCATATTATGTATATTGTGTATTGTGTATATTCTTATGCATGTATATTACCATTTATGGGATTATTGTACTAATATATATTTTAGGTATTATTATATATGTGTTAGTTATGTAGTATTATGTATATTGTGTATTGTGTATATTCTTATGCATGTATATTACCATTTATGGGATTATTATCTATTATTATATATTTTAGGTATTATTACGTATGGGTTAGTTATCTAGTATGGGTTACTTATAGTCTATATCACATACTATGTGTATTATTATGTTTGGTTTCGTATTTTAAGTCGTATTTTGTGGAAAGTGGATGTTTTTTTCACAATTACAAAAAAGTTCATTAAAATTATGTAAAACATCACAAATGCATAAAGAATAGCGATTTTGAGATGCAAAATCTGATAAAACTTTTACTCTTTCTCTGTGTCAAGACCTGCTTTGACTGTAATTTATTCATTGCATGCACATCAAAATTGTCCTGTGTATACAAAACTGTGTAGTACCTTCCTTAAAATATGTTGGTTGTGCTATTAATTTTTGTTTTCTGAAAATTTAAAGTCACTTCAGGAAAAGTCATTAAGATTTTATGCTTTAAAAATACACTTTTATGGTTGTTTCACTGCCTTTGAATGTCAAAATGAATCAATATAAATGAGTAATATATAATATAGGTTCCTACCTGTCCAGGGCATTTCCTGACCTCCTCTCTAATGAGTGCTGGATAGGCCCCAGCACCCCCCCCCCGACCCAGGAGGATAAGCTGCTTAGAAGATAAATGAATGAATGAATACTGAAAGAGAAAAATGAATTGGTTTCACATCTGATGAATCTTCTTTACACAGTTCTCCTTTACAACAAATGGATGTCCACCAAAGGGATCTTTATGGAATTGAAAGTGGTTCTTTTATCATAGCGTCACTTCAAGTAACCCTATATTTTGAAGAGTGTAGAGCATATAATATTCAATTACATATCCAATCTACGATAGTTTCAATATGAGCTCATCTCAGCAGGTTGGTACACATCCGAAGGCGAAGTAGCGTTCATCCACACGCTGTGTAAACCTTAAATAAAGGCATGGCCTCTCTATTTTTGGAATAGATTCTTCAAAGCCCGGTGGATAATATTGTGCTCCAGACCAATTTAGAGAGAAAAAATGAGCAGCATCACAGAACAGAACCAAAACAATGCCAGTTCTTTGAGTGACTCCAACCACTCCACAGCCCAATAATGAAGTGTGAAATTGAACTGTCAGTGCTGTGTGATTGTGTGTCTTCTCTCGCCAGAGGGATCACGTTGGGGACTGATAAAGCCCTGCACAATGCGGCGTCTGACACCCAGCCATAGTAAACACTGTCCTCCCAACCTCCACTTATCTCCCCGTCATTTCTGGAATTACTGCCACGACAAAAGCCGCACCCCCACCCCCCAACTCTATCTGCCGTCATATCGGCGGCGGTAAGAGGCTGATAATTCTGATGAAACGCTGATGAATCTTAGTGAAACCTCCGAGGAACGAGGCACTAAATGGAGCGTTGATGGAATGATCTTTTCTTTTCTTCCTCCCCTTGTCCTCTCGTTATTTCACTCACAAACAAAAACCAACTGTTGCCGCCGCGCGGGGCGTGTTGCATCCGTTCCGTTCTGTCGAGCCTTGGGGTAATGTTTGACTCGGATATGAATATTGTAACATATGACTACTGTTACATATTCATGTGGAACATTATTCTCTAATTAGACACAAATTAACAATTTTGTGATGAATGATTAAGGAAACGGCGACGCTCGCTTCTGTGGTTTCAATACTTAATAACCCTCAAAAAACTGATTTTTTTGTTGTATGTGTTAGTCCACTTCATTATCAAGAGGAACTCCAATTTTTTTCAAATTTTCTGCACAATTCAGTTGTTAAAATGTACACAATGTTGAGAGTTGTTTGGTGCGAGAAACTCACTGACTGATGTATTTACAGTGGTGATGATAGGAACCAGGCATCCCTATGACTACAACACAAACAAAGCCATTTTATTAACAATCCACAACCACCAGTGAGCCTACATGAGTCATCTGAGCTTTGTTGACAATGGTAAAATAGTGATAAACCTGACAGATATTTTTCTTTGCCAAGTTCTTTCCGCACAAATGGGCTTTAAAAATGCTTTAAACCTAATGCTTCTCAAAATTATCATAAAACAAGGTTTACTTGGTTTTATTTGTAACCATTTCACATAATTGCTCTCTGTGATGCAGCTCTCAGAGGCGTTGAACGATTCAGACGTCTTCTTCCTATCACCACCACTGTAAACAATTCTGCCTCGGGAATTGTCTCTAGAATGAAGCTTTTCACACCAAACCACTCGGAATGACATTGTTTACATCTTAAAGTTTAATTATGCAGAAATATACAAAAAAAATCAGTGGAATTTTCTCTGTTTGCATGTTACAGGGCTGAAACGACACAAATCACACAAGGATTTTTTTTTTTTTGCCTGAATGTGACATGGATGTGATTATTTCAGAACTGTGTTAACACATAAATTTGGCTGCAACCATCGAAGGGTCGGCCTTATCGACAGGAGAGTGCAAGTATGATCCCCAGTGAAGATTTAAATTAAACATGGATATTTGAACCTTACAGAAGTCATTTTCGTTACAGAGCCACTTACATAAGTCACTATTGTATCTGAAGCCTGTAACAGTAACATATTTTATCTTGTAGCAGTTTTACAGTAACTCAGTAAAGAGTCTTGATATAGTGCTGCTGCTGCTGTTTTCCATTCCTAGCAATTAACTGAAAACTGCTAAGACTACAGCTTGTGTAAACAGTCAGTGGATTTAGGCCTAGAATAATATTTTTTCTCTCAAAATTGGTCCCATCTATTGGATATCAAAACACGATCGGTTGATTCATCTGTCACTTTCTAAATATTCTGGTGGCTAATCTAAAAAATGAGGCCTTCTGTTCAGTTCTTGGAGGCCTAGCCAATGGGATAGCTTGGCTGTATCTACCTAGATACCACAGAGAAAATAAAAATATTGAACAATTGTCTACTTTTTTCTTTTTTTAAGGAGTTTAACAGAATGATTTTGTATCCAAACAATCTCAACAATGAAACAAGAGTAGTGCTATAATACACGCAGAGTGTAAATAGAAACATGATTCTGTTGAATTTAAAGAAACACAATTTTTTACCCTTACTTCCGAGAAATCATTAGGGCTTCTCTGAAGGCCTTGGAGGCCCTGAGGGGTCCTCATACATTGTGGGTTTATATACCAAAAAACAGTCATAATTCATTTTTACCTGACCATTTTTCTTTTTCTTTTTTGAAAGACTGATATATGTAAATGAGCTCAGTCTGATTGGCTGCCAAATGCCCTTGCTATTCAAAAAGCAGTCCAAGCTGAAACACTATAACATCAGTGAGAATGGACGTGGCTTGTGTGGTGTAGGCTGAATAGGCAGATATGTAATTGCACTGGTTTTTGTAACAGTATGAAGCAGTAAACTCAAATCAGGCTCTTTTTGCAGCTTTTTTTCAATATATAGACAGTGTGAGGAGCAAATTGTACATTTTGAAACATTAGTCTTTACAAATCACATCAAACTCATTAAAAAAAAAAACATGAAAATTTGGTTTTATGATGTAAAAAAAAGAGAAAATTGAGCAAATTATTGTTTCTGGATCGCTTATTTTGGCACTACTACACTGACACATTGTCTCACTAATATACAGTTTTTTGTAGATGTTCGTGATAGCGTTATTGTTTTGGAAAATGTGCGCATGTAGATACGTTTATGATCTAAAGGCTTCCCGCTTGGACTACTAGAATCTCATACTCACTTATATAAAGCAGAGAGAGAGAGAGAGAGAGAGACAGAGAGAGAGAGAGAGAGAGAGAGACCTTTCCTTTCCCCAGTCCACTCCTGTTTTCGCCCGTCCGCTCCTCTGGCTGCAGTCATGCACACTGTGCCATTATTCATGGTACGCACCAGTGGATCATCAGCACCCCTGTGTCCAGCAGCTCCACCGGGACATGAACCAACATCTGCCCAGCAAGAGCCAGTTTTCCCTTAAAAAACCTCTGAACAGCTTCTGACCCAGTGTTGCTGTTAAAGCTATGATTTGGCCCCAATTTCCCTTCACCCCAATGTAGCTGATATGGAAATATAACTCTTTCTTTTTGAAGAGGCCTGTTATTATTTTCAGCTACGCAACATGTATTTTGTGTATATAACGGAATGTCATGCAGTTATTTTCACCTGTTTAACGCATACTGCCTCTGCATGGGATGATGGTTGTGGCAGGGTGTCTGTTACAGCTTACATTGCATTCAGATTCATTCACACAGGGGTGGTGCTGTGAATCAGTACAGTGGGATTATTCTGCTCCTAACAGACGTCATATTTCAAAATGGAAAAAGGGTCAAATCCAATTTGTAAATTGTGATTGGACGGTTTTCTGATTTGTAACTGGATAGTATTCTGAGTTATGAATGGAAGGTTTTCTCACTTGTGATTGGATAGGTCTCTTATTTAAAATTGAAAAAAATTCCGACGGGTGTTAGAGCAGTTTTCTGATTTGTGATTGGGCAGTTTCGTAACTTGTGATTGGATAGTTTTCTGAGTTGTCACTAGGACATTTTCTGACTTGTGATTGGATGGTTTTCTGATTTATGATTGGACATTTTTCTGATTTGTGATTGGACAGTTTTCGGACTTTACATTTGAGAATTTTTGGACTAGTGATTGATTAGTTTTCTGGCTTATGATTGAGCAGTTTTCTAACTTGTGACTTGAGAGTTTTCTGACTTGTGATTGAACAATTTTCTGACTTGTAATTGGACAATTTTAAGACCTAGGATAGACATTTTTCTGACTTGTGATTGGACCATTTTCTGAATTGTGATTGGACAGTTTTCTGACTTTAGATTCAAGAATTTTTGGACTTGCGATTGGGCAGCTTTCTTACTTGTGATTGGACAATATTCTGACTTGTGATTGGACAATATTCTGACTTGTGATTGGACAGATTTTTGACTTGTGAATGGACAGTTTTCTGACTTGTAATTTGAACTTTTTCTGACTTATGATTGGACAATTTTCTGACTTGTGATTGGACAATATTTTTACTTAGGATGGACACTTTTCTGATTTGTGATTGGACCAGTTTCTGATTTGTGATTGGACCATTTTCAGATTGAGATGCTTCATTCCTCATTTTGTCACTGCTACACTGACCAATTGTCTCACTATTGCTTTTGTTTATGTTGATGACATTATTGATTTGTTCTACAGATGTACAAGAAAATAAAATATTTAAACTGTATTTTGTTTATTAACAGCCATGAAAGATAGAATTTGAACTTTGTTGATTAGTTTTTTTATTTCACTTTCAATGATTTTCACTATTTATTTTACTAATATCCTCTTAAATACCTCCTGAATGAATGAAAAAAATGAATAACTTGTGGCTATTTTGACTGGAAATTAAAAAAAAGAAAAGGTGGTGTCTGACGCTTGCACACTACTGTAGGTAGCATGCCTGAAACAAGTCTTGCTGAGCAATGATTTAGCTGTGCAGTAATGCTAATTGGCAGGCTATAAGGTTATATAACATGTTAGCTACATTAGTCTTGTAGCTCCACTTTAAAATTAAAGAAGCCAAACTTCAGACACCAGACATGCCTTGGCTGACTGACTACATTTAGGGCAAGGAGAAAATGGGAAAATTTGATTTGTGGCCGAAGAGAAGAATATGTCGAATGGATCAATAGAGCTTCAGGTGAGCAGCAGTGGAGCCTGAGCTGCGGACAGGCTGTCTATGGGCAGCACTATTACTGCCTTTACAATGAGTCATGCAGGCAGGTGCATTCTGTCCAGCATATGTCAGTTGTCTCATATCGTTAGCTGAAGGCCGAGAGGGGGGTGAAAATGCGTGTCTGTGGGGTGGGGGGGGTGGTGCTCAGGGGTGTGGGCTAAGTCACCGGGATGGGATAAATTCTGCCTCTCACTCAGGCTGTAAATTGACTGTGACATTTAAAACGCTGCGTGAGATGAGATGTTTGCATTAATAAGTCGAGGGAGCCTCCCTAGTGCTCCGGTCCCCGTGGAAAAAGTGCTCATTTGCACTTGGGCTGCCTGATTCCTGGAAAAAAAAAAACAACACTGCAGCAGCTCTTTACCGACAGATGTTGTTGTCGCTGCCATTTGTTTTTCACCTTCAGTTTAGATCATGCACAACGTTCTCTTGCGAGCAGTATACGTGTGCGCTCTTTTAGAGTCCTGATTGATAGGTGTTATTGCAGAGACTTAAAACTGTTAATTAACTTCGGCAAATGTGTCTTAACTACACGGGGAAAATAATCAGCGTCAGAGGAGCTCTCGCAGATTTCGTCTGGGTCCACTTCAATTCCGCACCATGCAAATTGGAGGCGGTGTAAAGCCAAATGCAGCAGGAGATTTGAGACTGGCAATTTAAGATCCACATTTGCTGCAAGATTTGAATGTTGTCGCTATTAAAGAGGGCTGCATAATTCAGTCATTGAGATGTAAACTCAAGTCATTCAGAGTGGTTTGATATGACATGGTGCGTTGTAAGGAATATTACTGACCCTGATTTCTGTGCAGTGGTGGTGATAGGAACCTGGTACGATATGATGTCTATAATGCAAATATAATCATTTCATCAACTATCCAAAATGACCAGCAAAATGACCTCTTCTGAGCTTTTATATGTAATGTTTATTGTGGTAATGCCAAAAAAAGGATGTTTTCTTTGGGGCTTACTTTGTCTGCCATGAATGGGTTTAATAAATATATGTTTAGGCCAGAAATTATAATAGTTATAACTATTATAAAACAATCAGACACCAGGCAGTGCATTCATAACACATTTCATGTAATAGCTTTCTGTGAGGGAGCTTTTAGAGGCTGTTTCAGATGTTTGGTTCCCATCACCACCACTGTGAACAGTGCACATAAAACTACTCTGATTAGTGCATCTTAATGACTTCATTATGCAGAAATTTTGAAGTCTCGATGGAAAATCATTCATGATCCACATCCTTGAACTGCAATCCTATTTCTTATGATTTTGAACCCTTTGTTGTCATTATTGAACAATGGAAGTAGCAGGTATTGCCAATGATAACCATAAATGCCACTAACTATATGTAGTTATATACAGTGGTGTGAAAAAGTGTTTGCCCCCTTCCTGATTTCTTATTTTTTGCATGTTTGTCACACTTAAATGTTTCAGATCACCAAACAAATGTAAATATTAGACAAAGATAACACAGGTAAACACAAAATGCAGTTTATACGTGAAGATCTTTATTATTAAGGGAAAAAGAAATCCAAACCTACAGGGCCCTGTGTGAAAAAGTGATTGCCCCCTAAACCTAATAACTGGTTGTACCACCCTTAGCAGCAACAACGGCAATCAAGCATTTGCGATAACTGGCAATGAGTCTTTTACAGCGCTGTGGAGGAATTTTGGCCACTCATCTTTGCAGAATTGTTGTAATTCAGCCACATTGGAGGGTTTCCGAGCATGAACCGCCTTTTTAAGGTCATGCCACAGCATCTCCATCGGATTCAGGTCAGGACTTTGACTAGGCCACTCCAAAGTCTTAATTTTGTTTTTCTTAAGCCATTCAGAGGTGGACTTGCTGGTGTGTTTTGGATCATTGTCCTGCTGCAGAACCCAAGTGCGCTTCAGCTTGAAGTCACGAACAGATGGCCGGGCATTCTCCTTCAGGATTTTTTGGTAGACGGCAGAATTCATGGTTTCATTTACCACAGCAAGTCTTCCAGGTCCTGAAGCAGCAAAACAGCCCCAGACCATCACACTACCACCACCATATTTTACTGTTGGTATGATGCTCCTTTTCTGAAATGCTGTGTTACTTCTACGCCAGATGTAACGGGACATACACCTTCCAAAAAGTTCAACTTTTGTCTCATCGGTCCACAGAGTATTCTCCCAAAAGTCTTGGGGATCATCAAAATGTTTTCTGGCAAAACTGAGATGAGCCTTTATGTTCTTTTTGCTCAGCAGTGGTTTTCGTCTTGGAACTCTGCCATGCAGGCCATTTTTGCCCAGTCTCTTTCTTATGGTGGACTCATGAACACTGACCTTAACTGAGTCAAGTGAGGCCTGCAGTTCTTTGGATGTTGTTGTGAGGTCTTTTGTGACCTCTTGGATGAGTCGTCGCTGCGCTCTTGGGGTAATTTTGGTCGGCCGGCCACTCCTGGGAAGGTTCACCACTGTTCCGTGTTTTCGCCATTTGTGGATAATGGCTCTCACTGTGGTTCGCTGGAGTCCCAAAGCTTCAGAAATGGCTTTATAACCTTTTCCAGACTGATAGATCTCTATTACTTTGTTTCTCAAGTGTTTCTGAATTTCTTTGGATCACAGCATGATGTCTAGCTTTTGAGGATCTTTTGGTCTACTTCACTTTGTCAGGCAGGTCCTATTTAAGTGATTTCTTGATTGAGAACATGTGTGGCAGTAATCAGGCCTGGTGTGGCTAGGGAAATTGAACTCAGCTTTCCAAAGATAAACCACAGTTAATATATGTTTTCATGGGGGGGGGGCAATCACTTTTTCACACAAGGCCCTGTAGGTTTGGATTTCTTTTTCCCTTAATAATAAAGACCTTCATTTATAAACTGCATTTTGTGTCTAGTTGTGTTATCTTTGTCTAATATTTAAATTTGTTTGGTGATCTGAAACATTTAAGTGTGACAAACATACAAAAGAATAAGAAATCAGGAAGGGGCAAACACTTTTTCACACCACTGTATACTTATATATAGTTATATAGCTAGAATTTCAGAATTACATTGAACTAGTTCCACCAAAACAAATATAACTTTACACTGCTTGGTGTTAAAACTTTATGATCCATGTCCTTGAAGGATGACCCCAGAGGACTGATTCCATTTCAGTGCTCCACCATGTGCAGGTGTTATGGTTGCATGGGGATTTAGTTAAACTCCATACATCCTGCGTCTGACTCTCTTCCGTTTCCTCTGATTTCAGATTTGTATCATGACCACAGACAAGGTCATATGAAAAGTTCCGGTTAGGGACGGGTAGGGAAGGGTTGTGTGAGACTTTTCAGTTGACGGGTCTCACTATTAGGATAGTCCCTTACAAACACACAGCTCACAAAGACAACATCCTCCAACAAACACACTACAAAATAGATGATTCCAGTCCTAAATTCTGATTGGCTGAACCATATGCAAAGCCATGTGGACCACTGACTGTCTTGATAGATAGAGTGAACAGTTTAACAGCTAGGCTACAATATAATAAGCTAATCAGGCTAAAATATATATATATATTTTTTTACTTGAGGTATTTGCTGAATGATTCACTGTAAAATTGCCATACAGAAAGAATATGTTGAATGTCTTACACTCTTTAAATGTCCATGTTTTAATTAGATTTGATTAAAAGTAGTATTAGCTTGATGCCAACACAACAAATGAAATCTCAATTTGATAAATTTAACATTTTATCAGTCTGGTAATTTGGTCAGCAAAGGTTTCTGCATTAACCACAGCTGTTTTATATTTTCAATATTATATAACAAATTAAATAACTGCAATATACAACATGTGGTCAAAAGTATGTGGACACCCCACATAATTATTGAATTCAAGTGTTTCAGCCACATCCTTTGCCTAAAAGTGCATAAAATCAAGCACATAGCATTGCAATCTCCATAGACAAACACTGGCAGCGGAATGGGTCGTAATGAATAGCTCAGTGACTTTAAACATGGCACTCTCAGAGGATGCCATCTCTGCCACAGTTGACAAAATTTCTGCCCTGTTAGATCTTTCCCAGATGACTGTAAGTAGTATTGTTGTGAAATGGAAGCATGAGTGGAGCCATAGAGTGCTAAATTGCCAGTGTCATAGAGTTTACAGAGTGGAGCCATAGAGTGCTGAAGCACATGTAAGATAAAATTTCAACTTTGTTAGAAAAGTAAGTGGTACTAATAAAAAACAGCAGGAGAAGCAATTTGCAACTAACTCACGTGATTAGGTATAAAAAGAGCATTTTAGAGAGGCAGAGTGTCTCAGAAGCAAAGATTGGCAGAGGTTCACCAACCTGCAAAAAACTATGTCTAAAAATTGCAGAAGAATTTCAGAAAAATTGTTCCTCAACATAAAATTGCAAAGTCTTTGGATATCCCACCATCTACAGTACATAATATCATCAACACATTCAGAGAATCTGGAGAAATCCCTGTATGCAAGGGACAAGGCCAACGGTCAATACTGAATGCAAGTTATTTTCGGGTCTTCAGGTAGCGCTGCATTGAAAACAGTCATGATTCTGTACTTGAAATTAGAAATCATTGTCCATGCCTAAACATGCCTAAACAAATATCACTGTTGTTGGAAGAAAACCTTGTATCTCCAAAATGGTAACTTTATAGGAGAAGGAAAAAACCTTCTTTACTTTTAATGTAAGTCAATGGAACCAGAAATTTTTCCAAGTCATTTTAGGTAATTTCTATTAGTCCATCCTTCATGAAATTTAAACACAATGTAAAGGGCAACATTTTTTTTCAAATGCAAGTTAAAGCTGTGTCATGCAAAGTAGAAGCCATATGTCAACACAATCCAGAAACACCACCGTCTTCTCTGGGCCAAAGCTCTTTTAAAATGGACTGAGGCAAAATGGAAAACTGTGGTCTGTGGTCAGATGAATCAAAATTTGAAATTCTTTTTTGGAAACCACAGACGCTGTGTCCTGCAGACTCAAGAGGAGAGGGACCATCCAGCTTGTTATCAGCACACAGTTCAAAAGCCTGCATCTCTGATGATTTGGGGTTGCATTAGTGCTTATGGCATGGGCAGCTTGCACATCTGGAAAGGCATTATCACTGCTGAACAGTATATAGAGGTTTTAGAACAACATATGCTCCCATCCAGACAACGTTTCAGGGAAGGCCTTGCATATTTCAGCAAGACCATGCTAAACCACATAGTGCATCCACCACAACAGCATGGCTTTGCAGAAGAAGAATCCGGGTGCTGAACTGGCCTGCCTACAGTCCAGACCTTTCACCAATAGATTTGGCACATCATGAAATGAAAAATCTGGCAAAGAAGACCCAGGACTGTTGAGCAGCTAGAATAGGACAACATTCCTCTCCCAAAACTCCAGTAGTCAGTCTCCTCACTTCTTCACTGTTTTTATGTACATTTATTTACATTTTTCAAAGTGTCCCAACTTTTTGGTAATTTGGGTTGTAAAACATTCACTGGGTTGTCAAAGTAATAGAATTATGAACCACTCACTTCTAACGCTGTGTTGTCTGTACACTGTACGAGTGAAGAAGTGGGTTGGAAAATACAGAGGGAGTGTTTTGCTTTAGTGGAAAGCAGAGAGAGGGAAGGCTGCAAGGAGCAGTGAGGCTTAAACAGCCCCCACCCACCTAAATCAGCACAGAGACACACACAGACATATGAAACTGTGATTGTAATAAAATTCTGTGAGCTCATATGTAAATGTCTATGTACATAAGTATTTATGTGTATGTTTACATCTGTATGTAGCCCCTTTCACACAGTCACTTGTACATGGGAATTTAATGACAGTTTAGTGGGAAGGGGATAAGTCAGAATGAAAGCTGGATTTGAAATGCTGGTAGGGATAGACATGGCAATTCACTTTCACTAGACTTCTATGAAAATATCAGGAGGGCTCATGCCTAAACAAATATCACTGTTGTTGGAAGAAAACCTTGTATCTCCAAAATGGTAACTTTACAGGAGAAGGAAAAAACCTTCTTTACTTTTAATGTAAGTGAATGGAACCAGAAATTTTTCCAAGTCATTTTAGGTCATTTCAATTAGTCTGGCCTTCATGAAATTTAAACACAATGTAAAGGGCAACAATTTTTTTTCAAATTACGTCAAAAACTGAAAAACATCAAAAATGGAGATATGAGATTTTCGGTAACACTTTCCATGAATGTCACGTTTGTGAGCATCTATAAACACATTTATAACATGTTATAATGCATTCATATGGCATTATAAACATGATTATAAACATTTGTAAAAATGAATTACACTTTATAGCCATGTTTATTATACATTATGAGTTGTTAATATAATGAATTATAAATAGTGTTAATAACATGTTATACTGTCAGTGGCAAAGAAGTCAGTCCCAGCTTGGAGAGCATAAAGTAAAGACAAATACCAAGCTAACGGTGGTGTACATTACCTTTCCCACATTGGGTAAAACACTGATGGCAGCACTAGTTTAAACTCTGACATTTGAAGCCTGTAATGTGCTTTACTGTGTATGTTTTAGTGTTTCAGTAAATCCTTCAGTAAATACTTCAACTTGAAGCCTCACTCTTAACACTGGAGGAGGCTTTAGTACAGTACGCTTCACTTTACTTAGAGTGGACAAATACGACTTATGAGCTCTTATAATTTGTTATGATCAGTACTTATAATGTATTATGTTAATAATTCATAATGCATAATAAGCATGGCTATAACATGTAATGCATTTTTATAAATATTTATAGCCATGTTTATAATGCTTTATGAATGCATTATAACATGTTATGAATGTGTTTATAGATGCTTACAAAGGTGACTTTCATGGAAAGTGTTACGAGGTTTTCTTCCGACAACAGCGGATATCACCAGATCAGCTTCTCGATTGCTTCAGGATGCTTTTGTTTTTATGAATGAAAAATGTTGTGGGAGTGTGTTTTGTACAAAAGTGAGAGACCAGTGCAAATTCATTTTTTTCCAAGAGATTTTGCCGAGAGGATAAGATGTAAAATAATCTTGAATGAGGAAGGAGAAAGTCAAAGGAAAATAAGTGAAAACATATTTCCAAAACTTCCAAGACCTGTCAGACACCAACACTGCCCCAATCAGATAAACAACACTTAAAGCTTTCATCTTTGAGAGAGAGGAGAAAATCAAGCTGCTTCAGATCTGAAAACATTCACAGGTGTTTCTGTCCATCCTTCCACTGTGAGCAGACGACTCAGCGCTATGGGTCTGAAAGGATGTGTAGCTGTGTAGTCCTTATAAAAAAAAGGAAATAGACAAAAAAGAACATTTGCAAACCACACAGAGAGGCTGCTAGTGTTGTTAGAATAAGACAGTCCATGCCAGAGTCCAGATCAGTGTTTGGGATTGCTTGGATTATGAGAAGCAGAAATGCAACCAACTTCTAGGACTGAACTTTGGAGGTATGGAAAAATATACCTGCAGATTTATTTGAGAAATTGAAAGCGTGTCTCCTCAATTCATTTTAAGAGTGGACAAACTAAATACTGAAACACATAGTATTATTATATGTACTTGTTGAAGCTTCTGTATGATTTTCTATAATTTTTCTGCTTTTTTATGATGTCGACAAACGAATAACTTATACTTTGTGACTGTTTTGACTGGAAATGAAATAAACAAAGAGTGGTCTCTAACTTCTGCACAGATATGTTTACATTTGTTATGCACATACATAGATTTTCATATAAATACTCATCCGTCTGTTATGACTACAGGCGTATGTGTTTGGGTGGGTTATATGCTTCACTGTAGGAAAGGCGAAAAAGGCTGGTTTTTAGATAATGTTGGAAAACGTGCGTCATCTTTTTTTGTGTGTTTGTGTTTTTTATTTTTCTTTTCAATTTTTTTTCTTTTGCTGTGTGTCCTGGTTTTGATGCCATTCCTTTCACAGGAAACATCTGGCGTGTGATGCTAGATTTATCGTGGGAACAATAATTAAATGCTTCACAGATGAACCCATCACTGCAGTGAGATGTGAGAAAGAAAAAAAATAACAGCAGTGCAGTAACTTCTATGGCTTAATGACATTCAGAAAAATCAACATCAGTGCAGATCATGGAGGTCATTTTTCTATCTGTTGTTTTCGAGTGCACGCGTTTGCTGTGATAGGCAATTATTCAAGCTAACTAACTGAACTGTTTCACACATCTACTAACCTTCACTGTGACAATTATACAGACTATTTTACCACATTAATTCCCACTGCAGTAAAAAAGCTAAATAAAACCTCAGTGAAGTATTCAGACCTTAAATATTTGCGAGGAGTATGTTATGATCTATTTAAACCCAAGGCATTAATTGAGATAGTAATAACCTAAACATATGCCAAAATCATAATTTATAGAATACTTTCTATTGGGAGGTGTCTGTACCAAACCCAAACCCCTAAATTTACACTTGTGAAAATAATACTTACATTTTTTTATAGTTCTTTCAATTTTTTAAAGATTCATTTTTTTGATTTAGTTTAATTTTCAACTACATGGAACTGCTGTCCAGTGTTTTGATGTCACTACCAAAACAAAGAGTTTTAGTCCATAGACGGAGCCTTATTTTAGCCACTCCCCTGTATTTTAGAACAGGAAGTAAGACTGCTTTTCTGTCCCTCATGGCCACATGGTGAGCAGTTAGATCCCACAGATTTGAAGTAAATGTGTCTGAAAGTCAGTGTGGATAATTAAGAATCATCACTACTGAAACATTTTCTGCAGTTTAATGAATGTTTTAGTATTCTAATTAAAAAAAAAGATTTTATGTGAGTATAACTGTTCATATTTGTGTTTGCTGGTCAAGTACTAGCTAACATTTTTTTTAAACTCTGCTCAAACTTAGCTAAAATTACTTGAATAAGCAAAAATTACTGAAACAGTCACTACTGAAACAATTCTGTAAAGTTCTGGTAGTGTTACGATTATTTTCGTAATATCATTTTTTAAATAAAATAAACATAATTAAGTTACAGCGCCGCTCAAAGCAAATATTTTTCGTCCAAAGTCGAAGTTGGTTAAAAGTCAGACATGGGTTTTGAGCTGACTACACTGTAAAAAATGGCTCATCAGTTCAATGGTAACAAGTAACCTAATTATTTTTATTCAACCTGAATAAAAACTTTGAATGAACAATTCATTCAATCAAAGTAATTTTTTTGAGATGAATAAATAAAACTAGTTCAATTGCTTGTTACTACATGAAGTAGTGTTTTTTAGGTTGATCTGACGAGCCATTTTTACAGTGTATGACCAGTTCAGTAGAAACATCTATCATCGTTCATTAGAGCAACCAACCACTGAAACGAAGTCCTCCTATACACGTTTATTTAAGTGATACCAAGCGGATATTTGTGATTAACTACTGGATCTTGATGTTTTACCACCAAATATGCACTTGTTTTTTATCTGAAGTGTCTTAAGTTTGGATTCTGTATCATTCATCCAACAGAAACCAACAAAAACTACCACCCACCCCCACCTCCAACTCCCCCATCCCCCCACACGCACACATACATTCAGTAACACCTCTGAAAAGGAATTGTTTGAAAGGCCTTGATTCATTTCATTAGCTGGGCAGCGCACTTTGGCTACAAACGATGCCAAGTTTTTGCTCCCAATAGATGAGGTGCAGAGTATTCTGAAAAAAAAATTCTATAGCCAGGGAAGAAAATTGGAGAGCCTGTTTAGATGACCATGAAAAGCGGGCCAAATGAAATGCCTTGTGAATAAGTAGGCCTGCAGACAGCGGCCTTCACTCCGCCAGCTTGAGTTATAGGTCATACAGCATCTCTTCGGGAGCTTATGCGGCTGGCCACAGCTGCCTTACCCACGGCGCTTTTGTCCACAAATGAATTTACTAGATTCTGATGCAAGGCAAAGAGTATTGCACTGGATGTGTTAATACCTACATGAATATAACTTTACAGATTGGAGGCTCTAAATGGTGTGAGTCACACGTTGAGAGGATATTTGTGTAATCTGTGAGAAAAGCAAATGAATGTGGTTTTGAAACTAATTATTTTTCCTCCCAGTGCGAAAAAACTGGAAATCTCATTTTGACCATTTGACCACAACACCGTCCCATGGGCCATGCTGCCGATTGAACCTTGGCTTGCTAAGAGGCTTGTGAAGAGAGAGAGAGCGAGAGATCTAGCTAGTTAATTAGTGTTCACCTAGCTAGAATATTGCAGTTAAACAGCATGTGGGTGAATGAAGCTCAAGAATTGTGGCAGTGGCAGTCGCTGTAGATGTTTGTATTAAGAGATTAAAATAATAATAATAAAAAAAAAACAGGTAAAAGGTAAAAAGTAAGAAGTTTGAATACTCCTGGTCAGATGACATGTTTTGTTTATTTTCTAAATGAAAATAGTTTAACATTATGGAAAGGAATTTGTACCAAATTGAAAAGCAGTTACTAAAATAACAAAAAACATGAAATATAATTCACACACAATATTTACTTTTCCATGGTGACATGTAGAATATATGCCAAAAAACTTTATTAAATTGTTTTCACCTTTCTTGACCTCTGAAAACCAATGCTTGAAGATGTGCATTTTAAAAATGAAATGCTACATGGGTGTCAGAAT